>NC_057392.1:26734904-27039596 GCF_019320065.1 Cervus canadensis
CTTTGTTTTTAATGAGTTTGTAATGGTTTGTCATTTTGGTTTTTTTTCAAAAACACTTTTGCTTTGTTATTTTTGCTATGGTCTCTTTAGTTTCTATTGCATTTATTTCTGCCTTAATTTTTAAGATTTCTTTCCTTCTGCTAACCCTGGGGTTCTTCATTTCTTCCTTCTCTAATTGCTTTAGGTGTAGAGTTAGGTTATTTATTTGGCTTTTTTCTTGTTTCTTGATGTAAGCCTGTAATGCTATGAACCTTCCCCTTAGCACTGCTTTTACAGTGTCCCATAGGTTTTGGGTTGTTGTGTTTTCATTTTCATTCATTTCTATACATATTTTGATTTCTTTTTTGATTTTTTCTATGATTTGTTGGTTATTCAGAAGCGTGTTCTTTAGCCTCCAGGTGTTTGAATTTTTAACAATTTTTTTCCTGTAATTGAGATCTAATCTTACTGCACTGTGGTCAGAAAAGATGACTGGAATGATTTCATTTTTTTTTAATTTTCCAAGACCAGATTTATGGCCCAGGATGTGATCTATTCTGGAGAAGGTTCCGTGTGCACTTGAGAAAAAGGTGAAGTTGATTGTTTTGGGGTGAAATGTCCTATAGATATCAATTAGGTCTAGCTGGTCCATTGTGTCATTTAAGGTTTGTGTTTCCTTGTTAATTTTCTGTTTAGTTGATCTATCCATAGTTGTGAGTGGGGTATTAAAGTCTCCCGCTATTATTGTGTTACTATTAATTTCCTCTTTCATACTTGTTAGTGTTTGCCGTACATATTGCGGTGCTCCTATGTTGGGTGCATATATATTTATAATTGTTATATCTTCTTCTTGGATTGATCCTTTGATCATTATGTGGTGTCCTTCTTTGTCTCTTTTCACAGCTTTTATTTGAAAGTCTATTTTATCTGATATGAGTATTGAGACTCCTGCTTTCTTTTGGTCTCCATTTGCATGAAATATTTTTTTCCAGCCCTTCACTTTTAGTCTGTATGTGTCTCTTGTTTTGAGGTGGGTCTCTTGTAGACAGCATATATGGGGGTCTTGTTTTTGTATCCATTCAGCCAATCTTTGTCTTTTGGTTGGGGCATTCAACCCATTTACATTTAAGGTAATTATTGATAGGTGTGGTCCCGTTGCCATTTACTTTGTTGTTTTGGGTTCACGTTTTTACAACCTTTCTGCATTTCCTGTCTAGAGAAGATCCTTTAGCATTTGTTGAAGAGCTGGTTTGGTGGTGCTGAATTCTCTCAGCTTTTGCTTATCTGTAAAGCTTTTGAATTCTCCTTCATATCTGAATGAGATCCTTGCTGGATACAGTAATCTAGGTTGTAGGTTATTCTCTTTCATTACTTTCAGGACGATCTCATTCCCTTCTGGCTGGGGGGTTTTTTTGATAGGTTCAGCTGTTATCCTATGGGAATGCCTTTGGTGTTATTGTTGTTTTCTGCTGCTTTTAATATTTGTTCTTTGTGTTTGATGCTTTGTTAAGTTTGATTATATGTGTCTTGGGGTGTTTCCTTGGGTTTAATCCTGTGTTTGGGATCTCTGGGTTTCTTGACTTGAGTGGTATTTCTTCCATTTTAGGGAAGTTTTCAGCTATTATCTCCTCGAGTATTTTCTCATGGCCTTTCTTTTTGTCTTCTTCTTCTGGAACTCCTATGATTCAAATGTTGGGGCGTTTCACAGTGTCCCAGAGGTCCTGAGTTGTCCTCATTTTTTTGATCCTTTTTTCTTTTTTCCTCTCTGCTTCATTTATTTCCACCATTTTATCTTCTACCTCACTTATCCTATCTTCTGCCTCCGTTATTCTACTCTTGGTTCCCTCCAAAGTGTTTTTGATCTCATTCATTGCATTATTCATTTTTAATTGACTCTTTTTTATTTCTTCTAGGTCTTTATTAAACAATTCTTGTATCTTTTCAATCTTTGTCTCCAGGCTATTTATCTGTAACTCCATTTTGTTTTCAAGATTTTGGATCATTTTTATTATCATTATTCTAAATTCTTTTTCAGGTAGATTCCCTATCTCCTCCTCTTTTGTTTGACTTGGTGGGCATTTTTCATGTTCCTTTACCTGTTGGGTATTTCTTTGCCTTTTCATCTTGTTTAGATTGCTGTGTCTGGAGTGGACTTTCTGTATTCTGGAGGTCTGTGGTTCCTTTTTATTGTGGAGGATTTACCCAGTGGGTGGGGTTAGACGATTGGCTTGTCAAGGTTTCCCGGTTAGGGAAGCTTGCGTCAGTGTACTGGTGCGTGGAACTTGATTTCTTCTTTTTGGAGAGCAATGGAGTGCCCAGTAATGAGTTTTGAGATGGGTCTATGTGTTAGGTGTCACCTTGGGCAGTCTGTATGTTGACATTCGGGGCTATGTTCCTGTGTTGCTGGAGAATTTGCGTGGTATGTCTTGCTCTAAAACTTACTGGCTCTTGGGTGGTGGTTGGTTTCAGTGTAGGTATGGAGGCTTTTGGACGGTCACTTATTGCTTAAAGTTCCATGTAGTCAGGAGTTTTCTGGTGTTCTCAGGTTTGGGCTTAAGTTTCCTGCCTCTGGATTTCAGTTTTATTCTTCCTGTAGTCTCAGGACTTCTCCAACTATACAGCACTGATAATAAAACTTCTAGGTTAATGGCGAAAAGATTCTCCCCTGTTAGGGACACCCAGAGAGGTTCACAGAGTTACATGAACAGGAGAAAAGGGAGGAGGGAGATAGAGATGAGCAGGAGGAGAAAAAGGGGGACTCAAGAGGAGAGAGACAGATCTACGCAGCTGTCTGTTCCCAGAGTGTTCTCCGTATCTCAGACACCTACAAGGATTCACAGAATTGGATTGGGAAGAGAAGGGGAAAGGAGGAAATAGAGGTGTTCTGAGGTAGAAAACAGAGAGTCAAGATTGGGAGAGAATAATCTTCGGTTTAAAGATAGGGCTTCTCTTTTTTTTTTTGGTAAGGTTATAGTGTAGTGAAAATGAAAATGAAGAGTAGTAGAGGAGTTCTAGAGGACTTTAAAAGAAATAAGAGAAAAAGAAAAATAGAAAATAAAAGAGAAAACGGAAAGGAAAAAAAAGAAGAAAAAAGAAGAAAAAGGAAAAAAAAGAAAAAAAAACAAAAAAAGAAAGAAAGAAGAAAAAAAAAATTTTTTTCCCCCTAATTAAAAAAATCGTAAAAATAATGGGGGAGTAATAGGGAATTTTAAAGGAAAATAAAAGAGAAAAAATAAAAAAGAAAAAATATAAAAAGAAAAAAAATTTTTTTTTTTTTTTTCCTTACTTAGAAAAAAAAAGTAAAAATATATCTAGGAGTTTCTCTGGAGCTGCTGCGGTCAGTGTGGGTTCGGCTCAGTTTCAGATAGCTCCTCGTTCCAGCTTACACTTCTCGATACCTACAGGGCCCTTCCGGTGAAGTCGGTGTTTTCTACAGGGATTTTAATCTGTTGCACCAGTCCCTTCTGAAGCGGTTCCCTTTGTTTATTTGGCTTCTGTTTGCCGGTCTCTTCAGAGCCTCATTTCCGCCCTGACACAGGCGGGCGGAGGTGGGCTCTTATTCAGTTAGCTAGTTCCTTTGCGCTGCTGGGAGGGGCTGACGCTGCGGGGAGGGGCTGGCCCTGCGGGGGCGGACTGGCGCTGCCGGGAGGGGCTGACGCTGCTTTCTCCGTCTGCCGCTGCTCAGGCTCCCGGCTGTTCTATATGGAGCGCGCCCCGCGCTGTGCTAGGTTCCAGCCCTCGGGTGTTACACAAAAGCGCGGAAGGAAAAGCTGCGCCTGCTCTCTGTGCCTTCCCCGTCAGAGCGGTCCAGGCAGCGAGGGGCTTGATGGGCGCACTATCCCCAGGTGTGGCACACTCACTCCCTTCCGCGGACCCAGTCTCAGTTTCCGCTGACGCCAGTCGGGTGCGCGCGCCTTCCGCCCTCTGCGTCCCCAGCCCCAGTCCCCGCCCGCGCCGGTCGGGTGCCTGCGCCCTGTGTCTCGCCGCGACCTTCCCCTCCCCCCTGCCTCCTGCCTCCGGCGGGGCTGGGCGGGTCCGCAGCCTGCGACCTCTTCTTGGGACTTTCTCCGTCCCTTTGTTCTGCGAACGGCCGGCAGTGTGTTCCGGCCGGTTAATTTTCTCTCTTTTGGTCTCCCACAGTTCAAGTTGGCACCTCACAGAAGCTCCCTCCGATTGTCCTCAGGGCACTCAGGCCCGGACCCTAGCCCAAGCAAGGCCGCCTAAGACTCCCTTCCCGGGACGGGTCTCCGTCCTTAGCTCTTTTGTCTCACTTTTTATCTTTTATATTTTGTCCTACCTCCTTTCGAAGACAATGGTCTGCTTTTCTGGGTGCCTGATGACCTCAGCTAGCGATCAGAAGTTGTTTTGTGAGGTTTGCTCTGCATTCAGTTATTCTTTTGATGAATTTGTAGGAGAGAAAGTGGTCTCCCCGTCCTACTCCTCCGCCATCTTGGCTCCTCCTCCATTTGTATACCTTCTTTGGTGCAGTGTCTATTAAACTTTTTAATGGATTGACTTTTTATTTTTTTTGACAGCACCTCACAGCTTGTGGGATCTTAGTTCCCCGAACAGGAATAGAACCTGTGCCCTCAGCACTGAAGGTGTGGAGTCTTAGCCACTGGAACACCAGGGAATTTTTAGTTCTTATAAAGTATTCAGGCTTCCCTTGTGGCTCAGCTGGTAAAGAATCCACCTGCCATGCGGGAGACCTGGGTTCGATCCCTGGTTGGGAAGATCCCCTGGAGAAGGGAAAGGCTACCCACTCCAGTATTCTGCCCTGGAGAGTTCCAAGGACTGTATAGTCCATGGGGTCACAAAGGGTCAGAAACAACTGAGCGACTTTCACTTTCACTATAAAGCATTCACCTCCAAAATGACCAAGCAATTCCACTAGTAAATATTTACCCACAAGAAATGAAAACACATGTCCACTAAAATAGTCATACAAGGATCTTCATAACAGATTGAACCCAGGTCTCCTACATTGCAGGCAGATACTTTACTATCTGAGCCACCAGGGAAGCACAAATTAGTCGCTCATTCATGCCTGACTCTGTGAGACCCCACAGACTGTAGCCCGCCAGGCTCCTCTGTCTATGGGATTCACCAGGCAAGAAGAGTGGAGTGGGTTGACCTTCCTTTCTCTAGGGGATCTTCCTGGCCCAGGGATCGAACTCTAGTCTCCTGCATTGTAGGCAGATCCTTTACTTCTGAGCCACCAGGGAAGCCCTATTTCTACTAGTGAAAATGTATAAACAACCTACATTTCCAAGCCTAGGAGAGTAGACTGTGATACATTCATACAACAGAATAGTACTCAGTGACAGAAGTGAGCAAACTCCTCATACATGAAACCGTATGCATGTTAAGAGCATTATGTTGGTTGAGACAAGTGAGATGCAAAAGAAAACACACTATTTATATGGTGCTCTAGGATATGACAGACTAGTCGATGCTGGTAGAAACCACAACAGTGGTTTTCTGTGGGGCAGAAAGATGAACAGGAAGGACATGAGCAAACTTCCTGCAGTGATGAAAATGCTCTGTTTCACTACAGGGGCACAAGTCCCACAGGTGTATCCAGTTGTCAAAATTCATCCAGTGGTATACTGAGGGCCTGTTCATTCCACTTCATGGGAATTTTATCTTAACCAAATAGAAGGAAAAGGAATAAAAACTAAATGAACAGACCTAACACATTTTGATTAAGGCTTTTGAACTGTGGTGTTGGAGAAGACTCTTAAGAGTCCCTTGAACTGCAAGGAGATCCAACCAGTCCATCCTAAAGGAGATCAGTCCTGGGTGTTCATTGGAAGGACTGAAGCTGAAGCTCCAATACTTTGGCCACCTGATGCGAAGAGCTGATTCATTTTAAAAGACCCTGATGCTGGGAAGATTGAGGGCAGGAGGAGAAGGGGATGACAGAGGATTAGATGGTTGGATGGCATCGACGGACATGAGTTTGAGCAAGCTCCGGGAGTTGGTGATGAACAGGGAGGCCTGGCGTGCTACAGTCCATGGGGTCACAAAGAGTTGGACATGATTGAATGACTGAAGTGAACTGAACTGAACACATTTAAAAAAGATGAAAAATTCAGTCTCAAATGTACAGTCCTTGGTAAGGCCATCTTTGAGATGCAAGGGGCACCAAAAATACTTTTCAAAAAGCAAGACCACTGAGTTATACAATGATAATGGGAGGAAGAAGAAGTTATTTTGAAAAAAAAAAAAAAAAGCAGGGCTATGAGTAGTTTCTGAGAAAGGTTTATAAAGGTCAAAAGTCTCCAGTCAACCACGTTGCATTCACACTACTGACTTCAGACGTGTAATAAAGTGAAAAGGGTGCTCACAATACTTATATTTATTATAGAATTACCCAGCACGACAAACGTAAAATGGATGTATCTAAACTTTTTTTTTTTTAACTGCAGGCCCTTTTCTTTGAGGCAGCATCAAGACTCCAAAGTAACTTAACCTTCAGGTGGAGGTTACCGAGTTTCTTTCCAGGATGGCTTTGTATCAGATTGGGTGCTGGGGGTGGGATTCTATCTCTGGACTCTCCTCAGAGATCCAGAACTTTCTATCAAAGACTAGGCCTACACATGTCCAGAGAGATCAGGGACCACAGCCTTCCTGTCCGGGAGCAAGTGCTAAGGAGTTCTGGAAGCAGACAGATTGGATGCTCAGTCATCCCCAGTCTGCTGGCTGTGGGCATGATTCCTACTGACCCTGGCCCTGCTTTCCCCAGCCATCTTTGTTGCCATTGTTCAGTCGCCAAGTTGTGTCCAACTCTTCGAGACCCCATGGATTGCAGGACGCCAGGCTTCCCTGTCCCTCACCATCTCCTGGAGTTTGTCCAAGTTCATGTCCATTGAATCCGTGATGCCATCCAACCATCTCATCCTCTGTCATCCCCTTCTCCTCCTGCTTTCAATCTTTCCCAGCATCAGGGTCTTTTCCAATGAGTCAGCTCTTCACATCAGGTGGCCAAAGTATTAGAGTTTCAGCTTCAGCATCAGTCCTTCCAATGAACACCCAGGACTGATATCCTTTAGGTGGACTGGTTGGATCTCCTTGCAGTCCAGGGGACTCTCAAGAGTCTTCTCCAACACCACAGTTCAAAAACATCAATGCTTCTGTGCTCTGCTTTCTTTATAGTCCAACTCTCACATCCGTACATGACCACTGGAAAGGTCATAGCTTTGAGTAGACGGACCTTGGTCGGCAAAGTGATGTTTTCGCTCATTAACACACAGTCTAAGTTGGTCATAGCGTTCCTGCCAAGAAGCAGTCATCTTCTAATTTCATGGCTGCAGTCACCGTCCCCGGCCCTCTACTTGCAGCCACCCCCACACCCCCACACCCCACACCCTTGCAGCTGGGGTTGCCTTCCCCGGAAGGAGGCAGCTCGTGCCGTTGGCGCCCCTCGGGGGCTGTGGCTGGAACTGAGACTTTGAGTCTCAGCCCAGACACACTCCATGCCTGCAGTGATGTCCTCGTGTTACTATTTCACAACCAAACTGAGCAAAGACCCCACAGCTCTGGAGGCTCACCCTGAGAAGTGCCCCTGGGCTGTGGCCAAAGATCAGAGAGGAAGAGCCTGCAGAAGGAAAGGCGGTGACCTCTGACTGCGAGGACAGCCTGGTGTGTCTGCTGGAAGGGGCGCTAGGAAATCAGGACCTTCACCGTGGGGTCTGCGACTCCCGTGGCCCTGTGGGTGGTGTGTCCTGCTTGCCTTGCAGAGAGAGAGGAGGAGAGTGACATAGGCTTGCTGCGCGCTAAGTTGCTTCAGTTGTGTCTGACTCTTGGCTACGGACTGCAGCCCCCCAGGCTCCTCTGTCCTCGGGATTCTCCAGACAAGAATACTGGAGTGGGTTGCCATGCCCTCCTGCAGGGGATCTTCCTGACCCAGGGATCAAACCCGCATCTCTTATGTCTCCTGCATTGGCAGGTGGATTCTTTATCTGCTGAGCCATCAGGAAAGTCCCTGGTTCACACACTTACTTCATCTCATTAACTGTCAGAACCATCTGGGGAGATAAGTGGGCTAATTCCCGCTCCACAGATGAGGAGCCCAGAGGGATGGAGTGGCTGGATCATACAGGCTGGTCCTGTATACTGGCTGGTCCCGGATCATACAGCCAGGCTCCACCCCGGCTGGGGAACTGTTCGGGCATATGTCCCAGGGCCGCCCTGTATTGTCCCAGGACCCAGGGGAACCTGGCCTGAGAAGACTATGGATCCAATGGGAGCTCCCCGAACTACTCCAGCATGAACATCTTCCAGAAGGATTCTCCACTGGGCAATGAGGCAAGAAATTTACGGCTCTGCCTGATTAATGGGCCAGGCAGTTAAGAGTTCTTTGCCAAGCTGTGAGCATAATTTAAGGAACCGAGGCAGGAGGAAAAACCCATAACTCACATCCTTTAAGGGCTCTTAGAACAAGAGACACATTGGAACATTGAAAACGTCTCTGCTCCTCGGGTCAAAAAAGACCTGTGTGTTTCTGGGCATTTCGGTCAAAGAACAGGGAGTCCAGATGAATGCACATGGCAGAACAAATGAGGAAAATACTTCTAGGCTGTAAATTTCTGCTTGACGTTTCCTTCTTTATTTTCTGACCGGCTTTGGTACTTGTTCAACCACGTCCTGACTCTTCACGCCTCTCCCCACACCTTGTAAATGCCACCCTCTTAGCTGAGTAATTTTTCATTGGCTAGAGTTGAAATGCTGCCAGGAAAGTGGCTTTGGAGACCTTAGACATGGAGCGACAGGAGGCAGAGTGGAAGAGTCCCGGGATGGGAATAATTTGAGTCCTAGATTCTCTTAAACTATGTGATTTTGGAGGGGGGCACTTCATCTGTCTGGAGCTCAGTTTCCTTTTCTGTAGAGAGTTTGGACCCATCCCCCTCTTCAGTTTGAAAGTCCTGTGAATTTCTTCCAGACATGACAACCCACAGTAATTTCATCATTCAGCATCTGGAATTAACACTTGCCCTCTGCTGAAACCCCAGAGCATTTTATCTCTGTGTTAAAAAGTGACATGTATTACTTTGTATTGCAACTTCTAGTTATCTGTGGGTATTTTCTTTTCTTTTCCTCTCCCCACCTGGACTCAGAGTGCCTTGGGCAAGCTATGTTTTTCCTCTTTTGAACCCCTCCCAGTCCCTGCATGGCAACCTGTCGCTCAGTAACCTGCTGGTATGAATGAAAATGAATGAATGAGTGGAAACGGCCTCTACTCACTATTTGTCCTGAGACTGGATGACTTTGAGAGTGAAGGTAAGGAAGGAGTTTATTCATATAGGATGCTTGTAAGAGATCCAGGCATGTGGGCAAGGGAGTGCCATGCCCAGAACTTGGTGGGGCTACAGTTTTATTTGTTTTTGTTCCATCACGTAGTTGTGTCTGACTCTTTGCGACCCCATGGACTGCAGCGCACCAGGCTTTCCTGTCCATCACCAGCTCCTGGAGCTTACTCAAACTCATGTCCATTGAGTTGATGATGCCATCCAACCATCTCATCCTCTGTCATCCCCTTCTCCTGCCTTCAATCTTTCCCAGCATCAGGGTCTTTTCCAATGAGTCACTTCTTTGCATCAGGTGACTAAAGTATCATAGCTTCAGCTTCAGCGCCAGCCCTTCCAATGAATATTCAGGACTGATTTCCTTTAGGATTTACTAGTTTGATCTCCTTTCAGTCCAAGGGACTCTTAAGAGTCTCTTCCAGCACACAGTTCAAAAGCATCAGTTCTTTATGGTCCAACTCTTACATCCTTACATGACTACAGGAAAAACCATAGCTTTGATGATATGGACCTTTTTTGGCAAAGTGATGTCTCTGCTTTTTAATACAATGTCTAGGTTTGTCATAGCTTTTCTTCCAAGGAGCAAGCATCTTTTAATTTCATGACTACAGTCACCATCTGCAGTGATTTTGGAGCCCAAGAAAATAAAGTGTGTCCCTATTTCCATTTCTCCCATCTATTTGCCATGAAGTGATGGGGCTTCCAGGTGGCTCTAGTGGTAAGGAATGTATCTACCAGTGCAGGAACTGTAAGAGACATGGGTTCGATCCCTGGATGAGGAAGATTCTCTAGGGGAGGGCATGGCAACCCACTCCAGTATTCTTGCCTGGAGAATCCCATGGACAGAGAAGCCTGGAGGGCTACAGTCCAGGGGGTCACAAAGAGTCAGACATGACTGAAGTGACAGAGCACAATGGGTTTAGATGCCACGATCTCAGTTTTTTTGGATGTTGAGTTTTATTTAAGCCAGCTTTTTCACTCTCCTCTTTCACCTTCATCAAGAGGCTGTTTACTTCCTCTTCACTTTCTGCCATCCGTGTGGTGTCATCTGCATATCTGAGGTTATTGATATTTCTCCTGACACAGGTTTATAATCAAAGGAAAAGCAAGGGCAGGGGGAGAAGACCACCTTCCTCCTCATTCTTGAGTGGATGTCAAGCTTCCATCAGCAGCTCCTCCTTCACGTTGGGTGGGGGCGTTTTCTTGTCCTTATGTGGTCAAAGTGGGACTGTCATGATCCTACTCAAATCAGCAACAGGGTGGTATGTGGTAAAAATGGCAAGTCATCTCAGGTTTTAGTATACTGTCACCTTTGCCTTATATTTTTATTTTTAGTGTGTGCAGAGGAGCGCGTCCTAGGAATCATTAACTTACAGAGCTCACTGGTCAGGATGCGGGTCTCATTACTGTTGTTTTATTGTTTGGGGGCACGTCCCATGCTTCCTTTTCATGGTTTTGTTGCTAAGCAAAGCCTGCTCAGTTTTGTGGTTAAGCACACCGGCTTCCTCGAGTGATCATTAACTTACAGATCTCCCATACTTTTCTCTCGACTCACAATCCCCTAGGGGACGATTTAATCATCTACTTTGTCCCTTTAACACTCTGTCTCTATCAACTTGATTTGCTTACAAAAAGTACATCCTTTCTGTTTGATAAATTTTAACATGTGTTTCAAAATGCAGAGTTAGAAGTACATTTTATTTTTGTAAGATACCCAGAGACAGAGGAGCCTGGAGGGCTACAGCCCAGGGGGTCACCAAGAGTCAGACTCGACTGAGCACACACACACACACACACACACACACACACACACTATTTTAGAAGACTCATTAAAACGAGTCTTTCTGATATCACACTTTAAATCAAAGCACCATGTTTTTCAAGTTTTCTGGAAGACATTGCTTCAGAGATTTCATCATGGCTACTCCCTCCTCTCTGTCTCAAACTGATCACGTGAATTATTTTTGAGCAATAATTCCCCCGTCCCTGTAGCCATGATACACCCACGGGTGTTGGGCCCGAACAGGTTGGCTGCCTTTGCCGATGGAATATCAGCACATGTGATGCAAGCAGAAGTCTTGCATGCCTCTCTCCTCCCTGGGGCTCCTGCTACTTCTCAGGACAAGAACTAGGGGAGGAGACCAGAACCCACACTGCAGCCTGGATCCCCCTGACCTCGGGAAACTTGCAACACCATCTACAAGTCAACAGATATGGAGTGCTGGGGTTGTGTGTTGTGCAACAGTGTTGCAGCAATAGTTGACCTGGGTGACAGACTGAAGTCATAGTGGAGTAATCACAGTTCAGGCATATAAAAAAAGGAGCTGTCTGGTCTCAGACATGTCCCTGCACCCCTGAGAACTTGAACTTTCTGTGAACTGTACCAAACTCAAGAACCTCATCAGCTATTTTTAAAACACCACCTGCCAGTTGCAAACTTGTGGTCTCAAGGATGTTTTCCCTTGTAACTATGTATCCATCTTGGACCCCAACCAGTCCTTCCTGGTGGCTTCCATTAGGACGTTTGATAAACAACTCATGCAGCTAACAATGGTCTTGCAGTCTCTGCCTTTGTGGGCTTTCTCAATTTTGCAGTCCTGTGGATCACAATGCAGGTGCTTCTGGAATCTGTGTCTCCTGGCTGCAGTCCTAACAAAGTCTAAATAAACGCCGCTTTATTTCAATCAGATCCCCGTTGCTGAAATTTTGGTTTATAGCCAATACTTCTGACTGATTCAATGGACATGAATTTGAGCAAACTCTGGGAGACAGTGGAAGACAGAGGGGCCTGGTGTGCTACAATCCATGAGGTCACAAAGAGTCGGGCACAATTTAGCAGCTGAATGACAACAATGGTTTACTTTCCCCCAAACTCTCCTTCACGCCTGTCTTTGTGCCTCTGGGGACAGACCAAGAAGCCCTGCTCGGATGTCTGTTTTTGATATATCTATCAAAATGGACCATATCTGGGTCCATCAGGCAGGAGTTTCAGGCCTGCATTCTGAGAACTGAGCATCTCTGATTCTCTATCCTTGTGTACATTTGGAGTATAATTCCTGGGCCAGGAAGATCCCCTGAAGGAAATGGCCACCCACTCAGTACTCTTGCCTGGAGAATTCCATAGAGGTGCCTGGCAGGCTACAGTCCATGGAATTACAAGGAGTTGGACACGACTGAGCGACTAACACTGGCACTCTAAAGACTCTTTACGTGATTCACTAACTTTTTAAAAAATTAATATTATATATCATTTATCACATTTGATGAAATGAGAAGTTCCAGGTTGCTCTTGCAGGTTTCTGTGTGACATGGCAGGTGGGATCTTAGTTCCCTGGCCAGGGATCAAACTGGTGCCCCCTGCACTGGGAACTTGGAATCCTAACCATTCACTACATTGCCAAGGGAGTCCCTGCTCTTTCTTATTAGGTGAACGGCTGAAATAAACAGTTTAAATAGGATTAAAAAATTAAACATGACTTAAAATAAGGGCATTGTTATTACTGAAATGAAGTGAAATCACATTACATACAATTAACCAATTTAAAGAAGGGCATTAGTCTATTTTTTTTTTTTTTTTACATCCCCTCCTTTCACAAACAGAAATCTTTGTTTCTCTCCCTACTATTAGCCTTGTGATTTGATGAGGTTAAAACCCATCCTCAGCTCTAGGAAAGGATCCCTATCAGTGCTCCCATTTATGTTTCCCAATTTCTCCATCTCTTTTTCTTCTTCTTCTTCTTTTTTTTTTTTGATGTTCTTTCTCAATACTTGATCAAGCATAGTAAAAAAAAAGCTTTTGTATACCCATATATAAATAATGTATATAATATATATTTTAGAAAGCTTATGAATTTTTGCCTAACTAAAAAACTGATGACATTGGGAGCCCACTTGCTTGATTTAGTGTGACTAGAATGCTAGATTTCTAATTAAAAAACATAGATATGCAATAAGCAACAAAAGTTTACTGTATAGCACAGGGAACTATAGTCAATATCTTGTAATAACCTATCATGGAAAATAATCTGAAAAATAACATATATGTACCTGTGTAATTGAATCACCTCGCCATGCACCTGAGACACTGTAAGTCAACTTCAGCCCCCGGGATCGCAAAGAGTCGCACATGACCAAAGTGACCTGTCCGTGCTGTGTGCTCCGGCATGTCCGACTCTGCGATCCCATGGACCGCAGCCCACCAGGCCCCCCTGTCCATGGAGTTCTCCAGGCAAGAAGACGAGTGGGCTGCCATCTCCTTCTCCAGGAAGTGACCTAGCATGCACGGAAGCCAGAAAGTCAGAGGGCGGCTACTCTGGTGTCAGCCTGTCTACATCCCCCACCACACATTGGTGCTCAGCCTCACGGGAATAAAAGGAGACGGCTGCAGATGGGGCCCCCGGGCACCCCGCCGCTCTGCGGACAAGAGTCTGAGCAGGTCTGCCCTGCGGGACTGGCCATCTCGCTCCTGCGTTGTGGGCACTCCGCCTTCTCAGTGCTGGGCCTCCCAGACCACCTGTGCCCCACTCCAGCCCCAGCAGCACCCTGAGAACCCCAGGCGGTGTCATCTGCGCTGAGAGGCTATGTATTCACTGGAGCGACCACGTAGATGTGAATAGGCCCTCTGCAGCGAGGAGCCCCCCCACAGCCAGGACGTGGTCAGTCACTGCCAGCCGTCCCTGAATCTGGCCCTGACTTCTAGCTCAGGACCCACCGGGGAAAGCTGGCTGTGAGCTCAGTCCTCACCAACCACCCAGGATGCCTGCCTCCCATCAGCTGCCTCCGGCCTCCCTGTGCCAGCAGCTTCCCATCAGGGCTGCCTAAGCCGCCCCTCTCTCTCACTTGAACACCTTCCCACTTCCTGCTTTGCTGCCTTTTGAGTCTCTGCCATAGGCAAGTGTATGGGTTGAGTTCTGTCCCCCAGAAATTCATATATATAATATAGAAATTCATATATACATATAATTTTGGCCATACTGCATGGCTTGCAGGATCTTGGTTCCCTGACCAGGAATTGAACCCGGGCCCTCGGTAGTAACAGTGCAGAATCTTAACCACTGGTTTGCCAGGGGATTCCCAGAAATTTGCATGTCGAAGCTCTGATCCTCAGTAGTTCAGAATGTGACCTTATTTGGAGACAAAATCACTGCAGATGTAATGAATTAAGATGACAGGTCAGACTGGAGCAGAGTGGATTCCTAGCCCCACACGTCTGGTGTTGGACACAGCTCTGCGCTGAGATCCAGTGACGCCTTTACAAGTCAAGGGACACCACAGGTTGCCACCAGCAGCCAGGAGGGATATCTGGATCCTTCTCCCCAGTACCCTCAGAGGGAGCATGGCTCTTCTGATCCCACCGTCTCTAGGACTGTGAGAAGACTCGTGTCTGCTGTTTAAGGCTCTGTACCTTGTTAGGAGAGCCGTCTCGAACAAATACAGCAGGTGACGGTGACTGACTCCCTTGCCACAACAAGTCTGAAGACCCCAGAGCCTTGGCCTGATGTCATTGGCTGGTCTTCAACTATTTCCACAGCACGTGGCCCTGCTGTGGGAAGGACAGGCATTCCTAGCAAGTTGTGGTACCCCAGGCAGCCAGGACTCAACGAGTGGAAAAGTGAGTGTGAGTCACTCAGTCTTGTCCAACTTGCCATGGACTGTGGCCCACCAGGCTCCTCTGTCCATGGGATTCTCCAGGCAAGACTACTGGAGTGGGTTGCCATGCCCTTCTCCAGGGGATCTTCCCGATCCAGGGATGGAACCTGGGTCTCCTACATTGCAGGCAGATTTTTTACCATCTGAGCCACTAGGGAAGTCTGCTGGAAGCCTTTTCTCAGGCTCCGGGTACTGGGTCTTGACACAGCCCGAAGTTCATCTTGACTGAGAGGGTCCCACAGCCTCTGGACCGCCCATCAGGGCTCCTGCTCCATCACCACTGTTGTCTGGTTACTAAAGAACTTCCCACAACGCAATGCGAGGCCCGGCCCTGCTCAGGGAGCTGGTGGGCTGGCCGCCGCTACCCCATCCCGTGGCTGCACCCCAACCCCGGGCGCTCACAAGACAGCTATGGCCCTGGCAGTCCGCGATGCTCTTTCATTCCCATTTTGTCAAGTACGCGGGGCTCCTTCAGAGGCGTCAGTTTGGCGTTCCCTAGGCTTAGGGAACAAGGGCCTCGCCTCCAGGGCAGGCGGAGGCTGACTGGAAACAAGTTATTTTGAGACGGGCACAGGCTGTACAGATAACAGCGTGTTTTCCTGCTGAAGTCGTCGTGTGAGAAATGTTGGGGTAGGGGGGCGAGGCACGCGGATGAGTCTAAAAATAGAAGGCTGTAATTAGCCGAGAGCGGACTCCTTCTGGAAGGCGTCGATTGCTACGGCAACCACACACTCCGGTTTCTCCAGGACAGCTTTCATTCTGTGAAATCTGATTCTTTGCCGTTAAGGTGATCTGTTACGTGTCTGAATGCAACTTAATGTTACAGAATCGTAGGCCCGTTACACATAATGCACAAATCCAAACAAACGCTTGGTCATGTCGGCACTCATTTTTTCTTTCTGTTATGGAAATACAGGCATCAAGGCTGTGGGCTTTTCCTACAGGTTAAGGACAGGTTATGAAGATAATACAGACATGCGGCTGTGGGTCAGACATGGGGCTGCTGAAAGGGTGTGAAGGGGGGAGTTAGGCTTAAACTTCTTGGTTGAAAAGCAGGACGTTTTTTACTGGCCGGAAACTCCAAGGGCTAGTTCCCAAGTCTTTATTCTGTATGTTGTATCTCATGGAATTCCAGAGTGGTTCTGTAGGGGACATGTGTGAGCTGCTCTGGGTGTGATTATGGCACGTATGTCATCATGCTTACCCACAAACTGATGGGTGTGTGATGAATGGGATTTGCACAAATGCACCCTGCAAAGCCCAGAGCTCGGCCCGAGAGGCCAGAGCCCCTTGGGTGGCAGCAGCATGGGTGGGATCCCTTTATGGACAGAGGACAGGAAACCATCTTTCTGTTTCCTGCCTCAGTTCTCAGAGGTCGTGTCAGCTGTGTTGACTGGTGGATGGAGGGGGTTAGAGGCCAGCAGGCATCAGGAGGGGAGGACCCCAGGGGAAGAGATGGTCATGGTAGCACCGGAAACCTCCATATTGGAAACTTAGGTGTTTGTGGCTATTTGTATTTTCAATAAGGATTCCCCTTGTTTTTCTGCAGTCTTTGTTATATTAACATTCTTTTGCAAATATCAGTTAATTTTGTTTATCTTCAGGGAATAAGAGCAAAGTCTCTTATTTTTTGATGGGCACCAAAGAAATCAGAGTTAAAAACAAAACAAAACACCACTCCCAAGGGAAGGTTCATCTTGAAAGAAAGAGTCTGGGAGACCTGGAGATGAGTTGGAAAATGCCCCTCTTTCTATGAGGGGCTCCTTTCAAGTGCCTCTCTGCTGGAGGGAACTTTTGAGGGGTTTGCACTTGGAACTTACAAGGACGCTGTTCTGTGTTCTGACTGTGCTGCCCTAGGAGGTGGCATCTTAAAACACTTGCCTCCAACACTGCTTCTGGTTTGTAAAACAGTAAACCCATTTTTCCATATGTGCTTTGTGGACTAGAAATATTACAGTTGCCATTTTGGAAAATATTCACCTACCATACAGCATAGCACAGTTTTTTTTTTTTCCAAACAAGAACTTTGCTAAGAGAGACTGGCGCCAGCTCCATTCCTCGTGCTGTGCGCTGTACACCCAAATGGATCTTGTTTCCTTGTGTGCACGCCCTTTTCAAAAAAATTATTCATTTGGTTGCACTGGGTATTAATTGCAGTATGTGAATTTAATTGTGGCACGTGGGCTCTTAATTCCCTGATAGGATCGAACAGCCCCCTGCACTGGGAGTGTGGTGTCTTAGCCATTGGACCACCAGGGAAGTCCCTCATGAGTCTTTAAGAGATCTTTTCGCTCATGCTATTCCTGATCCTTGTTTTTCTTCCTTTTTTTCATTTTATATCATCTTTTTTGCTTACGCTTAGAAAAACTGTCTTTAAAATAATCTTTTTCCTTCAAAGGACACATCCAGAAACCATTATACTTCCTAAAAGTCTTTCAGTAATTTAACCAGCTGAGTAAATATAAGGTGTTTTGTTATATGTTTGTTTCATGAGAACGCTGATGTTAGGACAATGGCCATACAAACTGCTACCACACTCTCATCACCCCAGACCCCAACTTGTTCTTAAAGACTCTTTTGAAAACAGATAATTTTAGGCAACCTAATTACAATATGATATATAACGTTTGGGCCAGTTGACCCAGATCAACATTGAATGGAAACCTCTGATTATTTAGGCAAAAAGCAAGCCTAATAAATTACATGTGGATTTCACAGAGGAGGTACAACATTAAAAGCATCATGCCATAGCAGGCAGGGGGCTGCCTGCAAGGTGGAGAGCTCCTATGCAATTACATATTGTAGTGCCCCCGAGGTCACCCCAAGAAGCCCTACTTCTTGGAGCCCTAATGCCAAACCCTTCCTGAGACCTCAGTGGTCCCTCTGAACATAGGTCCTGAACACAGAGTGGATCGTGTTTGGTGCTTAGGGAGCCTCAGGCTGATCAATGGGCTGTAAAGCCCTCTGCCATGCAGGACGTCCAAGTGTGTTTTCCACTCTCGGCTGCCTTGTGCGGGGGTACATGTCATGCACTGATCAACTCTGGGGCACCATTCACATCAGAGTCATCTTCAGTGCAGTTTCCTGGCTGACAGCAGTATCCCAATTCGCACAGAGGTGCAGAATGCCGGGGAGGCAAAACAATATGTGACTGGAAACAGTGAATTGGAATCTCTGTCCTGCCCCTTCTCCTTCCTGGCTGTGTGGCTGTCCTGTGTTATCAGTTGCCTCAGGCTGCAGTAACTAAGTATCAGTACCACAGACTGGGAGGCTTAAAGGACAGATGGTATTTTCTCACAGCCTGGAGGTTAGAAATCTTAGATAGAGGGGTCAGCAGGGTAGTTTCCCTTGAGGGCTCTCTCCTCGGTGTACAGATGTAAAAGGCCGACGAGTTTTGGGTGCACTGGCCCTGCATATAGTTAGAAGTGACGGCGTCTTTACTGGGGCACGGACAAGGTCACTGGTGAGCAGTTCTCCCTTCCCTGAATCATGGCAGATTCTGAGCAGTGTTACTCCTGCAGCAAGCATTTGCCTGGGGGTGGAGGTGGCTGGGGTAGGGGTAGCAAATAGGGGTGGGTGGGTTAGGGTTGGGAAAGTGAGGGGAACGATGACAGATTGTTTCCTTTGGACCACCTGCTACATTTTGATAACATTTCTCAAAATGTATGGAAGTGCTCTTGCTTTCTGAATCTATTTCTAGAAGAGTGAGGAAGGAAGGTCAAATCTCTTACTCCGTGCCCCTGCAACTTCCACACTACCAACCTGGGCTAAAATCAGAGGAGTCTGAACAGATAAAGAGACAGGAGTCAAGAGCATGTCCAAACAAAGTAATTCCTCCCAACTTAATAATAACGTTGACTGCTTATGTCATCTTAGGCTTCTTAGTCTCTTCTTTGGAGTCAACACCATTGATTTATCAACTTGTTTTCCTTGACTTGTAAAGAATCTGCCTGCAATGTGGGAGACCTGGGTTTGATCCCTGGGTTAGGAAGACCCCCTGGAGAAGGGAAAGGCTACCCACTCCAGTATTCTGGCCTAGAGAATTGCATGGACTGTACAGACTCCCTGGGGTCGCAGAGTTGGGCACGACTGAGCGACTTTCATTTTCACTTCACTTTTCCTTGACTTTAAGGCTCTTTATCATTATTTTTCTGAATATGGCTTTGCTTTGTTCCCTGGAATAGGAAATGAAGGTTTCTGATGAATCCTGGGACAGGCCAGACCTTACTCTACAACTACATGCCTGCTCACAGGCAAGTCTGGCCAGTAGTATTGAGATTTCCCTTCATATCCGTGGAATGTGGCCACAGACGGCCGTGAGCATTCAGTAGGCTCCTATGGTCTCAGAATGCCACAAAGGCAAGAGATGCACCCCTCTACAGCTCGGGGAGTCTTAAGTTGACATGGAGAAACCCGGTCTTACCAACTCCCCAGAGATTTTCACCAAGTGGAAACACATCTCTGGACGCTCTCCAGTGTTCCGGGGGTGGGGGGTGGGGTGGGGGGGTGAGGGAGGGAGGAGGCTTCCCCTTGTGTGTGTCCTCTTCCCTCTCCCTGGGAACCCAGCTTTTTAATTTACCTCCTTTCCTATCAGAAAATTAGGGATTTAGTGTATTTCACCTATTAAAGAACCTAAAGAGGACTTCATAATCTTAAGAGTTGCTAATGGTGCAATTTTAGGCATTTCCACAGAATGTTTTAATGATGGTGGGGGGACCTCTTGAGTCACCCGCAGGTGGCAGAAGCCGATTGTTTTGGCCTTACCAAGCCTATCACATGGGGCTGGAGACCAATGTTCATTTGCTGTGACTGGATTTCAGTCCGGACAATGCTTCTAGCCCCGTACGAGTTCCCTCAGAGAAGCGTCTGTGAGGGAGCTCATTTTTCATCCTTGCCTGGCTCTGTGGTTAAGAAGTGGACCCCGGGAGTTAGCGCCTTCTTATTACAGCTGGAATCCACGGTGGGCCTCCTCCTCCGTCGTCCAGGCCCCGGCATGAGCAAGAGCCCCCAAGGCTGGGGTCCACAAGCAGCACCAAGGCCATAGACCTGTGAAGGGCTCTGGTGGGTAGTGCCCACAGGCAGTCTTCTCCTGGGGACCGGAGGCTGGGTTCGGCCGCGGGGACACCTGGAACGCGGGACCAAGGGCACAGCCCACCCGTGACAAGTGCCCGGAGGCACTGGGCCTAGCTCCTCCCCCTCAGACTTCAGGGGCCACGTGCCGGCCGGCAGCTGGCCACTCACAAGCGGCAGTCGCCATCTGACTGCAGACACACGCGGCCGGGCTGCAGAGCCTGGCTGTGTGCAACCTGGGGCACGTTCCTCAAGCCCGTCTGACGCTCTTCCCTCATCTCTAAGGCGGGGACGAAGCCCGCTCTGCAGGGTAACGTAAGGGCGGGTGAGACGACCTGGGCGAGAGGCTGGCGGCTTTGCGGGGTTCGCACACACCAGCTGCTCTCGCACATCTCAGGCGGGGTCGACCCCGGCTTTCCTGCTGGAACGTTCTCCCGTGCCTCAAAAAGTTTTCGGTAGGCGGAATGCAGGTGGTGACAGAGCGCTTTTAAAAATGGAAAAGCGCGGGGCCAAAGCCCCCACAGACGTCCGTTAAGTTCGTCCCCACTTCCGGCCCCGGCGACAAAGCCCCACAGACGTCCTTTAAGCCCGTCCCCACTTCCGGCCCGGCGAGGGCCGGTCAAGGGCCTGGGGGCCACCAGGGTCGACTGAGGCGACGAGTCGACACCAGGGGGCGTGCGGCCCCGGTGGAACGCCGCAGTCCTGACGAGGACGGTCGAGCCGGCAGTAAACCCTTCCGAATCTCCCGCCCTCGGCGCTGCAGTGGTGGGGTCCCCTGCCCGCTACGTCCGACCCCGGCGCTTCGAAGCCTCAATCCCGGGGCGCGGCCCCAAGTGGAGACGGACGGAAGGGATAGGAAGTCCTCGTGGTTCTCGCGAGAACATCCTCCCCAGGGTGATGCCGGCGGCCTCTCCCCACGGTGGGCGGGGCTGCGAGGCGGAAGGCGGAAGAGCGGGGCGCCTGCTGGAGATCACGTGACCGCAAGAACATCCTCCCCAGTGTCGCGCCGGCGGCTTCTCCCCATGGTGGGCGGGGCTGCGAAGCAGAAGGCGGAAGAGCTGGGCGCCCTGGCGATCACGTGACCTCAAGCCCGCAGCGAGGATTGGCCGGACGCTTCCGGGCCACGCCCCGAGGGCCCTCCCGCCCCCCTCTCTCAGAGGCGGAGCTGCGGGTGGCGAAGTGTGTCCTCAGGCGCACTCGGGTGGGGCTGTTCGGGCTTCTCGGCGTCTTGTTGAAGATGTGGTCCGCCGTGCAGGGTCTCGGGTGGCCAGGTACCTTAGGTGTGCAGAGCTTGGCGTCCTGCAGGGCAGCTGTCTCCGAGATAGAACTTTCTGGAGAATGCTTCAGGGCTGCGCAAGGAGAAAGCCAGCCCTCCACGCGGCGTCATATCCTCGCTGTCCCTCCATCCGGGTTGTGGCGCCTGACTGGATCTCAGTGACCTGAGGGCAGCCCCCCCAGGAAAATCCCTGCCGAGGTCATCTTTTTTTCCGTGCAGAATCCGAGCCCAGTCCCAACTTGCTTTTCACTCCAGTTCGCCCTGAGAATCGCAAAATCGAACCTCAGGACACCCACTCCTACCCCTCTGGCTCCTGGGTTCCCTAAGGGGCATCTGTAGTGAGACCGGTACTGTGACTGATTGTTGCAGGCGTCATTTCTTCTGGCAGAAGGTGGCAGGTCGCTGCTGGCCTTCATGCCTGTGTCTGGCAAATCACAGGTGTGATTTCCGAGTGAATTTACTCACTGGAGCCACTGAGATTTTTGTTCAGTCGCTCAGTCTTGTCTGACTCTTCACCATCCCATGGACTGCAGTGTGCCAAGTTTCCCTGTCCTTCATTATCTGTGAGTGTGCTCAGTTCAGTTTAGTCGCTCAGTCGTGTCTCTTTCCGACCCCATGAACTGCCGCACGCCAGGCATCCCTGTCCATCACCAACTCCCAGAGTCCACCCAGACCCATGTCCATTGAGTTGGTGATGCCATCCAACCATCTCATCCTCTGTCATCCCCTTCTCCTTCCGCCTTCAATCTTTCTCAGCATTAGGGTCTTTTCCAATGAGTAAGGTCTTTGCATCAGGTGGCCAAAGTATTGGAGTTTCAGCTTCAACATCCATCAGTCCTTCCAATGAACACCCAGGACTGATCTCCTTTAGGATGGACTGGTTTGATCTCCTTGCAGTCCAAGGGACTTTCAAGAGTCTTCTCTAACACCACAGTTGAGAAGCATCAGTTCTTTGGTGCTCAGCTTTCTTTATAGTCCAACTCTAACATCCATACATGACCTCTGGGAAAACCATAGCCTTGACTAGACGGACCTTTTTAGGTCATCATTAGGGTCTTTTCCAATGAATTGGCTGTTTGCATCAGGTTGCCAAAGTATTGGAGCTTCAGCATCAGTCCTTCCAATGTGTATTCAGGACTGATTTCCTTTAGGATTAACTGGTTTGATCTCCTTTCAGTCCAAGGGACTCTCGAGTCCTCCAGCACCACTTTTCAAAAAGCAGCAATTCTTCAGTGGTTAACTTCAGCGTCCAACTCTTAACATCTGTACATGACTACTGGCAAAACCATTGCTTTGATTATACAAACCTTTGTTAGCAAAGTGATGTCTTTGCTTTCTAATACACTGTCTAGGTCTGTCATAGCTTTCCTTCCGAGGAGCAAGCATTTTAAAATTTCATGGCTGCAGTCACCATCCGCGGTGATTTTGGAGCCCAAGAAAATAAAATCTGTCACTGCTTCCACTTTCTCTCCTTCTATTTTGCTATGAAGTGAGAGGATTCCCATGAACTCTGCTTTAATGACCTTCCAGTCTCCTTCCTCCGCATACTCCTCCAGGTGTATTCTGCTGTGCCAGGCGTGGTATAAGCTCCCACTCAGGAGACCTGTTGAAAAAGGGAACCCTGCCCAGTGGGACTCATAAGCCGGAAGGGGAGAGAGAACTGGTCCTTTAACAGTTACAGTATAATATGCCACTGCCAAGTAGCCCAGGTTAGGCTTTTATTTGTCAAATAAAATGACCTTATGAGTTAAGTGTTACCTTCATGTCACTCAGGAGGACTCTGAGACTCAAGAATGAGACCTTGTGAAAACATTCACATATTCCTTCCGCTCCTCATCTGGCAGGGCCAGAAGAGAGCTCCATGGAGGAGGGGGAGAAGGCGAAGGGGACAGAGAAATTCTAGAGCCTTTGCAATGTGAAACACTGTTGCATGTTCAAAAATTTCTACAAGATTCTGCCTTATTTTTCAAGACTTCTGGGGTTGTTTTATGTTTTGTTATTTTATTTTTGCATTAATCCTCAGAAGAAGACTTCAGGGCACTGCAGTTATAGTCTAACTATCTAAATTGACCAGACTGCAAAAACACATTTGAAATTGACCTCAAAGCATTTGACCAGAGTTTATTTCCTTTCCAAGTGAAGTACAATTGCATTGCTCTGAAACTGAGCAATGATTCCGTCCTTCTTTGGTTGTGGTCTAGGCCCCACCTGCATCGCTCGGTCAGTCACTGCACCACAGTAGGACTCTCTGGGGGTGGAGTTTGGAAATCTGCAATTTTAATGAGCTCTCAGCAGCTGCAGAAGCACCGTAAAATTAGAGAGCCACTTCTCTATTTTTAATACATGGTTTAGGAATGTATTCCTTCCGGTGGAAGGAAGCCTGAGACTATATTCAAGAGCCAGAGCTTGGGGCTGACTTCACTGCTTTCAGTCTGCAAGGCCATGCCAGCCTTGCTCAAATAGCCTCATGTTTCCACTGTAGTTCTTTAATAACAAATAGAAAGCGGAGTCAACTCCCAAGAGAAGAGAAAGATGAACTAGTGACTGTGTTTAAAAAAATCTATGTCCAAAAAAAAAAAAAAATCTATGTCCAAGTGAAAAATCTAGATGCTGTTTCTGTTATATTCCTTTATTGATTCTCTCTCTTTTCTCTCCCTCTTTTTCTTGTCTCTCTCCCCTATCCTACCCTTTTACTATTGCCTTCACGTTTTTGTCTATTCCCTGGTTGACCAGAACTCTCACTTTGGAAACAGAATGATATTCGTGTAAAGACTGACTTGATTTCAGTGGGAACATTGACCACTTTGAGAAAGCAGAGCACTGGATTTCCTGCCAGCAAGATCTTTTAAGCTCCACTGGGGCCTGACGACCCTGCTTCACACCTCAGCGCGTGGCCAAAAACCATGTTTTTCCACTGTGGTGATCAGCTGATCACCATACAGAATGCTGCTATCATAGACACTCTGTCTTCTCTGTGATATAACAGATCAAGAGAAGGAACTTGTATCCGTTAAAGCTTGAGATCACGTCATCCACAGTATCATCGTTACATAGAAATTTGAAAGTCAGGAGGGACTGCGGAGCTGCACCCTCAGCAAAGCCACCCTTGTTCTCCTTTCCTTCTTTCTGGGTGTGGTCCATTTTCCTTCTACAGCTCTGCTTTCCTATTTTCTTCAGGCAGCCGGCTTGCACAGAGGTCTGCAAATGAGGATTCTGTCCCCTGGGCAGTTGTTCTCAAGGATAGGGGTGGGGGATCATTTCCCCTTTCCTCATATCTCCCGTGGGGAGGCAATATCTGCAGACATGTTTGGTTGTCATAGCTGGGATTCGTTTGTGTATGCTAAATCACTTTAGTTTTATCTGAGTCTCTGCAGCCCTGTGGACTGTAGCCTTCCAGGCTCCTTTGTCCATGGAATTCTCCAGGCAGGAATAGTGGAGTGGGTTGCCATGTCTTCCTCCAGGGGATCTTCCCGACCCAGGGATCAAACCCACATTTCTTACATCTCTTGCATTGGCAGGCAGGTTCTTTACCACTGGTGCCACTTGGGAACTAGCGTCTAGAGGGTGGAGGCCAGGTATGCTACTCAGCATCACAGGGCAGAGCAATGGGCCACCCAGTCCCCACAGTCAACAGTGCTGAGGTGAGGAGACTCTGTCCTGAAGCAAGGAATAAAAACACAGTGAGTAATCTGAGTAATGCATATTTGTGCAGAACCCTTGTCATTTTGTGCAGTTTCCTGTGAGGCACCTTACCTCATTTTGTCCTCACAGTGGCCTGGGAGGTGAGCAGTGAACCCTCATTTTACACTCAAGAAAGAGAAGGACATCAGATTACTTTTGGCAACAATTTCAGGAGAAAAAGTAGTTGAATAATCTCTATTCTATTCGACCTTGTGGAAGAGTTGCAAAAGGTTTCTTTCCTTGAAAAAATACATCTTGCTAGCTCCACTACGATTCACCCCCCGCCTCCCTAGGCCAACCTACATCTCAGCTCCTAATGTAGACCATTTACCCTGGTCCAACCTTTCTCCTCTCTTCCCTCCAGACCACATGCTCATACTTATCCAGCACCACGTTTATGACCCATCTTTCCAGGACTTTGTGAATCTCCTCCATGGGTACCTTCTGCATATTATTTCTCGCATCATTTGAAAAATCCTGATAATAATTTTTCCAGTTTTATTGAGAAACAATTGACATACATCACTGCACATGTTTAAGGTGTATAGCATAAGGGTTTGATTTACACATACTGGGAAACTATTACCACAATAGGTTTAGTTAACATCCATCATCTCATCTATGACAGATACAATAAAAAGAAAAACAGTTCTACCTTGTGATGAGAACTCTTAAGGATTAAATCTCTTAAAAACTTTCACATAGAGCTTTCCTATTTAGAGAGAATCTGCCTTGCAATGCAAGGGACAGTGGTTTGATTCCTGGTCTGGGAAGAGCCCTCGGGCCACAGAGCAACTAAGCCTGTGTGCCACAACTACTGAGCCAGCAGCTGCAACTCCTGAAGATCGTGTGCCTAGAGCCCGTGCTCCACAACACGGGAAGCTGCTGAAATGAGAAGCTCACACAGCACAGCAAAGAGGAGCCCCACTCACCACAACTAGGGAGAAGCCCTCACAGCAACGAAGACCCGCCACAGCCAAAATATACAATAGATAAATCTGAAAAACCACTTTTCAAATATATCATATATCAGGGTTAACTATAGTCATCATGTTATATGGTGCATCCCTAATACTCACTTATCTTATAACTGGAAGTGTGTACCTTTTGGTGATTTAAAAAATACACAAGACAGCTCTGACTTTCGTGGGCTTCCCTGGTGGCTCAGCTGGTAAAGAATCCGCCGGCAATGCGGAAGACCTGGGTTCGATCCCTGGGATGGGAAGATCCCCTGGAGAAGGGAAAGGCTACCCACTCCAGTGTTCTGGCCTGGAGAATTCCATGAACTATATAGTCCATGGAGTTGCAAAGAGTCAGATACAACTGAGTGACTTTCACTTTCACTTTACTGAGGAAAATTCTGAAAGAGACGAGCATACCAGACCATCTGACCTGCCTCTTGAGAAACCTATATGCAGGTCAGGAAGCAACAGTTAGAACTGGACATGGAACAACAGACGGGTTCCAAATAGCAAAAGGAGTACGTCAAGGCTGTGTATTGTCACCCTGCTTATTTAACTTATATGCAGAGTATATCATGAGAAATGCTGGGCTAGATGAAGCACAAGCTGGAATCAAGATTGCCAGGAGAAATATCAATAACCTCAGATATGCAGATGACACCACCGTTAAGGCAGAGAGTGAAGAGGAACTAAAAAGCCTCTTGATGAAAGTGAAAGAGGAGAGTGAAAAAGTTGGCTTAAAGCTCAACATTCAGAAAACTAAGATCATGGCATCTGGTCCCATCACTTCATGGGAAATAGATGGTGAGACAGTGGAAACAGTGTCAGACTTTATTTTTTTGGGCTCCAAAATCATTGCAGATGGTGACTGTGGCCATGAAATTAAAAGACACTTACTCCTTGGAAGGAAAGTTATGACCAACCTAGATAGCATATTAAAAAGCAGAGATGTTACTTTGCCAACAAAAGTCCTTCTAGTGAAGGCTATGGTTTTTCCAGTGGTCATGTATGGATGTAAGAGTTGGACTGTGAAGAAAGCTGAGCGCCAAAAAATGGATGCTTTTGAACTGTGGTGTTGGAGAAGACTCTTGAGAGTCCCTTGGACTGCGAGGAGATCAAACCAGTCCATCCTAAAGCAGATCAGTCCTGGGTGCTCATTGGAAGGACTGATGCTGAAGCTGAAACTCCAATACTTTGGCCACCTCATGCGAAGAGTTGACTCATTGGAAAAGACCCTGATGCTGGGAGGGATTGGGGGCAGGAGGAGAAGGGGACGACAGAGGATGAGATGGCTGGATGGCATCACCGACTCGATGGACATGTGTTTGGGTAGACTCTGGGTGTTGGTGATGGACAGGGAGGCCTGGCGTGCTGCAGTTCATGGAGTCGCAAAGAGTCGGACACGACTGAGCGACTGAACTGAACTGAACTGAGTGTCCAGGAGACAGCCTCTCAGGTAGCTCTGAGGAAGTGCTCTGAATAGTGAGGGGAAGAGGTCAGTGTATATGTGATTTTGGCCAAAGGGTACATGCATTCAATCATACTTCTCAGTAGAAGGTTACTGCTAGTCATGAGGAATAGATAGCTGATGATTTCAGTGCTTTTCTAGGTATGGGAAGAAGTAAAAATCCAGGTTCATAAAAAATTTCATCTGGAATATTTCTAACTATCTAAGGACTTGTTTCGCCTCATTCCTGATCTTGGCCGTGAAATCCCTCCAGGAGATACTGTATGTAGGTCAGAGACCAAAGTGACTAATGACTCCGTTCCTGCAGAGCTGGATTCTGGGCAACATTCTCTCTTTTTTTTTTTTCCTGCTTTTGACCACCTTCCTCTGATTCTGCCTCCTCCACCCCAATTTAAAACTTCATTTTAAATTACTGCAGTAGTTGCCCCTTATGTGTGGTTTTGCTTTCTGTGGTTTCAGTTAACTGAGGCCAATTGTGGTTCCAAAATATTAAATGGAAAATCCCAGAAATAATCCACAAGTTTTAAATTGTGTACTGTTCTGAAAAACATGTTGGGACCCCAAGACCTCCTGATCCGTCGCTCCCAAGAGGTGAATCCTCCTTTTGTTTAACAAATCCCGCCCATCAGTCACTTAGTAACCTCCTAGGTTATCAGATTGACTATAGCATTATCACAGCGATTATGCTCTCGAAAGCCTTATTTTACTTAATAATGACCCCAAAGCACACGAGTAGTGATGCTGGCAATTAGGATAGTCTCTAACTGTGCCTAATTTAAAAAGTAAACTTTATCCGAGGCATGTGCTTGCGTGCGTGTGCTAGGTCACTTTAGTTGTGTCCGACTCTGTGCGACCCTATGGACTCTAGCCTGCCAGGTTCCTCTGTCCATGGGATTCTCCAGGCAAGAATACTGGAGTGGGTTGCCATGCCCTCCTCCAGGGGATTTCCTCATCCTAGGCATATGTTCAGGAAAAATCATAGCATATATAGAGTTTGATACTATCCTTGATTTCAGGCATTCAGTAGGGGTCTTGGAATGTATCCCCTGAGGATGAGGGGGTAGGGATGATTGTAAGTATTAACTGAGAGGCCATACTCTGGAGCTTATCAATATCCTGAATTGTTATTTGGTTATTTGGAATTGTTATTTGTTAATTGCTATTCATGTACTGAATCTCTCTCCGAAGTGACACTAGGAGCTGAAATGACTGAATACCAGTTTTGTCAAAATCTTTGAATATACAAAACCTCTGCCCCTTCTTTTATTTTTTTGATAACTTTTATTTATTTATTATCTATTTATCTTTTGGCTGCTCTGGGTCTTCATTGCTCACCAAGCATTGAACTCCTGCCCCCTGCTAACTCAGGTCTGTTCCCTGCATTGGTAGATGGATTCTTAACACCTGAACTGTCAAGGAAGTCCCTGCCCATTCTTCTTAAGGTGAGACCATTCATTCGTTCGGTGGTAGTGCTTCCTTATGGCTGAGTCAGATCTTGTACCAGAGATCATACTGTTAGTATTTTCATTAAAATTGGCTTTAGGGGAACTTCCCTGGCAGCCCAGCAGTTAAAACTCTGTGCTTCCACTGCTGGGGGCGCTGGTTCGACCCCTAGTCAGGAAACTAAGATCCTGCAAGCTTCATGGTGTGGCAAAAAAAAAAAAAAAAAAAAAAATTGGCTTTAGAACTGAGAAATCTGATTATTTCCTCTGTACACTGGAGGGGCAGAGTTCAAATCTTTTGTCTGAAGCCACTTAGTAACTTTGGAACTTAAGTGAGGGGCAGAGGCAAAGCTGCAGTCCTCAGTGATAGTTACTGAGACGACACAACAATTAAATAAGAGGAAAGATAGCATTGCAAAGAGAATTAGGCTTTAAGTTTAAAAAGCCAACTTATGAGAAAAGCCATCAAGCCATTTACATCATAAAAATGTGTTTCATGATAAAAGCACCATTTTATAAATCTGGTAACAAAATAAAACCGGAGTTAAAAAGAACTTTTTTATTTTTAAATTGAAATATAGTTGAATTACAATGTTGTGTTACTTCCTGCTGCACAGTGAAGTGATTCAGTTATACATGCATATATGTGTGTGTGTATATATGTATACACTCTTTGATATACAGCTGGTAAAGAATCTGCCTGCAGTGTGGGAGACCCGGGTTTGATCCCTGAGTCGGGAAGATCCCCTGGATAAGGGAAAGGCTACCCAATCCAGAATTCTGGCCTGGAGAATTCCATGGACTATAGGGGTCGCAAAGAGTTGGACATGACTGAGCCACTTTCACTTTGACTTTCTTTACAATCCCCCTTTCCATTATGGTTTCTCACAGGATATCACATATAATTCCCTGTGCTACACAGTAGGACCTTATAGTCCATCAATTCTACATATGATAATAGTTTGCATATGCTAATCTAACCTCCCATTCCTTCCCTTCCCCACCCACTCCCCCTTGGGAACCAAGGTCTGTTCTCTATGTCTGTGCGTCTGTTTTGTAGACAAGTTCATTTGTGTCCTATTTTAGATTCCACACGTAAGTGCTATCAGGTGGTATTTGTCTTTCTCTTTCTGACTCACTTCACTTTGTATGAGCATCTCTAGGTCCGTCCAGATTGCTGCAAATCTATGCCCTGCGTGTCTTGTTATTATTGTGTTCTCAAATATTTTTGCCTGAAGAATTTTTTGTCTGAGGGCTTTTCTCACTGAGACAAATGGTTTTCAGTCTTTCTGTTGAAATTTCTCTCACATCTCTTCTGACAGAGCTGCAAACACACCGACAACCCCCAAATGATCTGATACGGGATCCTTAAGAAGCGTGGAGGTGTTCTCCAGATGGGAAGTCCCACCCTTGCTGAGCTCGAGGCTTCTGGGTTAGAAATCCAGGTGGGAGTATGTTTGACAGATCTGCCAGGAAGCCCAGGATGACTTTTCTCATCTGGAGGAACACATGTCACATATTTAACCCATTTGCAGGCATTTAAAAACAATATTTTGATGAAAGTGAAAGAGGAGAATGAAAAAGTTGGCTTAAAGCTCAACATTCAGAAAACTAAGATCATGGCATCTGGTCCCATCACTTCATGGGAAATAGATGGGAAGACAGTGGAAACAGTGTCAGACTTTATTTTTTGGGGCTCCAAAATCACTGCAGATGGTGACTGCAGCCATGAAATTAAAAGACACTTACTCCTTGGAAGGAAAGTTATGGCCAACCTAGATAGCATATTAAAAAGCAGAGACATTACTTTGCCAATAAAGGTCCATCTGGTCAAGGCTATGGTTTTTCCAGTGGTCATGTATGGATGTGAGCATTGGACTGTGAAGAAAACTGAGCACCGAAGAACTGATCCTTTTGAACTGGTGTTGGAGAAGACACTTGAGAGTCCCTTGGACTGCAAGGAGATCCAACCAGTCTATCCTAAAGGAGATCAGACCTGGGTGTTCATTGGAAGGACTGATGCTGAAGCTGAAACTCCAGTACTTTGGCCACCTCATGTGAAAAGTTGACTCATTGGAAAAGACCCTGATGCTGGGAGGGATTGGGGACAGGAGGAGAAGGGGACAACAGAGGATGAGATGGCTGGATGGCATCACCGACTCGATGGGCATGAGTTTGAGTTAACTCCGGGAGTTGTGATGGACAGGGAGGTCTGGCGTGCTGCGATTCATGGGGTTGCAAAGAGTCGGACAAGACTGAATGACTGAACTGAACTGAACTGAAAAACAATTTTTGCAAGATTCAAACCTTCCATGTACAATATCTTCAGGTTCGCTGGTATTTACTGCAAGAAGAGCTCAGTGGTGTTTATACTGAATTTGGGGTGAGCTCTATGACCTCTGCCCCCACCCCCCAACTTCTCTTTGGTTCTCAAACTCCTTTCCCCTGAGGCCCCTGGTGCTGATGACTGACTGATGTCCTTTAAGCTTCAAGCTCCAGGACCCATTCCTCCCCCAGGTCTTCAGTCAGAGTCATTCTTCTGCTCAGTCAAACCTGCCACTTCCATCAGTATTCTGCTCAGGACTCTCTCTTCCAAGGAACCTTTCCTAAAAACCTGACTCCATATGCTGATTTTTCATCATTATCCTTCTGCATGCTTTCCCAGGAGGCTCACTGGTTTAAGGAATCTACCTGCCAAGCAGGAGACCTGGGTTTCATTCCTGGGTTCGGAGATCCCCTGTAGAAGGAAATAGCAATCCACTCCAGTATTCTTGCCTGGGAAATCCCATGGACAGAGGACCCTCAAGGGGGTCATAGAAGAGTCAGACAGGACCTAGGAACTAAACAAAACAACAAAAACAAAACGCCCTTAGTAGCATGAAGTTTGACCAATGTGGGAGACCTGCGTTAGATCCCTGCATGTAGGATCATGAGTACCATCTTTCTATATTCCATACATATATGTTAATATATGTTTATTTGTCTTTCTTATTTCACTTTGTACTATAGGCTCTAGGTTTATCCTCTTGGTTTCTGCTGTAATCAACATGTATCAGCCACATGTATATATATGTCTCTTCCCTCCTGAAGCCCCACCCTCATTTTCTTTTTAAAGTCTTTTTTCTTTCTGCTGTGAACTGAAAGCTTGTGTCCCCTTCCCCTACACAACCAAATTTATGTATGGAAGCCCTCATGCCTAAGGTGGGGCCTTTGGGAGACGGTCAGGCTTGGATGAGGTCATTCAGGTGGAGCCCCATGATGGGACTGGTACCCTAAAAAGGGGATGAAGGAGAGAGAGTCAATTCCTAGGCAGGTTGATAAGCAGTCTGGGGTCCCCAAGGAGGAGAACGGGTTTTGGGCTCTCGAAGTGGAGATAGGTGTCTGGGGTTCTCAAGGAGGAGGAAAGGACAAACTTGTTTTTCTTTACATTCCTTAGTCTTAGTCACATAAAATGCTTCTTTTTCTTTAAGCCCAGAACTGATGATTACACAACAAACAACTCAGTTTAAACTCTGTACTAGTGATTATATAACAACAACGTATACTGCTTGAGGACAGTTTCTCCTTCCTGAAACTGAACTGAACTGAACTCCTGAAAGTGAAGTGAAGTCGCTCAGTCGTGTCCGACTCTTTGTGACCCTGTGGGCTGTAGTTTACCAGGCTCCTTTGTCCATGGGATTTTCCAAGCAAAAGTACTGGAGTGGAGTTGCCATTTCCTTCTCCAGGGGATCTTCCCTACCAGGGATCGAACCCAGATCTCCTGCACTGTAGGCAGAAGCTTTACCGTCTGAGCCACTATTCACACTGAACTCCTGAAAACCTTCTAACTAATCCTGATATCTTAGAATGTATATTATGGGAGTGGGTCTGGTAGGCACTTTCTATTGTTAAGTTCTAATCCTGTTATCCTAAAATGTAAATTGTGGGAGTGGGTCTGGTAAAATTTTTACAACTTTGAGACTTTCTTTTGATTTATGGTAATAACTAGTTAAAAAAGTATATAACTCCCTTCAACAAAAGTATGTAACTCCCTTCATTCTCCATCCCCCTTCTGATGTCTATGTCAGAAGCTTCCTTTGTCCCTTTTCACTTTAATAAAACTCTGCTACACAAAAACTCATGAATGATCATGCCTGGTCCCTGGTCCCGATGTTAAATCTTCTTCTTTGGAGATCAGGAATCTGACACCGTTCACCATAAGCTATCAAAGGGATCAGAGCTTTCTGTCTTTCTCGATGCCATGTGAAGACCAGGAAGAGAGAACTCACCAAGGATCCAGCCATGTTGGCACCTTGATCTCAGACGTTCAGCCTCCAGAACTCTGAGAGGTGAACGTCTGCTGTCTGAGCCGCCCACTCTTCGGTATTTGTTACAGCGGCTTGAGCTGACCAAGACACTTTCTCCTTTTCCACCTGCATAACCTCAACTGACCTGTCTTCAGATCTGCTCATGAGCCACACCCAGCAATTTTTCTGTGCAGTTACCAGACTTTATCACTCCAGAATTTATATATTTTTTTTTCTTAAAGATTTTTTTTTTTTGATGTGGACCATTTTTAAGTCTTTATTGAATTGGTTATGTTGACTAAAAAAAAAGATGTACAACTTGAGAGTTGTGAGTTAAGTTTTATTTGGGGCAGAAGGAGGTCTGCAGCCTGGGAGGCAGCATCTCAGATAGCTCTGAGAGACTGCTCCAAAGCCGCCTGGGGGAAAGTCAAAATATAAGGTTTCGGTGAAGGGGGAGTTCAATACCACGAAGCACTCAACTTACAAAAGGTTTTTTTGTTAGTCATGAGGGTCTGATGTCCCCATGAAGGGATTTAGTGCTTCTCTAGATATGAGGAGATGCAAGGATGGAGACCATAGAACCTGTTCCTAAAAACATCCAACTATCTAAAGACCTGTCCCACCAGATTCCCTGGAGCACAGAGTGCCTCACTCCACTCTGAACTCTCTCAGGAGGTGTTGAAGGTCAGCAGCTATAGCAGCCCGGGGTTCAATCTCCATAGAGGCAGATGGCAAAGGACTTTGTGTTCAGTCGTTGGCAATGCTCTTGGTAACTTCCAGTTTGTAGTTGACTGTTACAATAATGCTTCTATTTTATATTTTGGTTTTTTGGCCCCAAGGTATGTGGAATCTTAGTTCCCTGACCAGGGATAGAATCTGCACGCCCTGCATTGGAAGGGAAAGTCTTAACTACTAGACTGCCAGGGAAATCCCTCTATTTGTTTATTTAAAAAAGATTCTCATCTCTTTATCAATACAATCTGTGTGGTGGGACATGGTTCTCATGCTGGGTTCTCAGACATGGCCTCCTTGAGTTCTCTGAATCTATTTATAATAGCTGATTTAATGTCTTTACGTAGTAAGTTCAATATCTGGGCTTCCTTAGAGGTGGTTCCTGACTGCTTTTTTCTTGCAGGCCATATTTCCTGTGTCTTTACAGGTCTAATAATGTTTTTGTTGCAAACTGGACATACGAAATCTTATGCTGTGCAAACTCTGGGAATCACATGGTCCAGGCTCTGCTCGCAACAGCTGATGTTTGTTTACAAACTTTCCTGAACTAAACATGTAGAGTCTATTTTCTTCGTCACGTGTGGCCACTGGGATTTCAAGAGAACTCACAGACAGGCCAGTGATGACAGAGTCTGGCAATGGGGCTTTTGGGGGGAGCAACTTTTCCCAACCCCCACAGCTGGGAAGAGCAAGATGGGCCCAGGGCAGGTTAAAATGCTGCAAAGTTCACATTTCTTACAGAGATTCAGTCATTTTGGGGGGAATAAATCTCCTCAAATTGTTGCAAGCTTTTGGTTCATTTCCAGAGTGTTGAAAAAATTGCTTTCGATAATTTTCTGTCATTAGCAGCCAGACCTAGTTTAAACATTTGTTTAAAACTTACTCTTTCTGGGTCTTCGTTGCTGTGCCTGGGCTTTTTCTAGTTGTGGCGAGTGGGGGCTACTCTGCAGTCATGGTGCACGGGTTTAGTTGCCCCAGGCACGTGGAATCTTCCTGGACCAGGGATCGAACCTGTGTCTCTTACATTGGCAGGCAGACTCTTAACCAGTGGACACCAAGGAAGTCCCTGAAACTTACTTCTATATCGCTTGCATCCAGGTTTGTAAAACAGTTTGCTCATCACTCCCTGGATTCCATCTTTAATCCAGCTCACCCACCTGCTGTCAGCTGCTCCCTGTGATTGCCTCTCTGCGCTAAGTCTTGCCTCTCTAGGATGCGGGGCTTTATCTCAAGCCCGTGTCACATCCTGGCATTTTGGTTTCCATTTTCTTTTTTTTTTTCTTTTTGGTTTCCATTTTCAACTGGGGCATGAACACAGGAAGGGGATGTTTTCTCATGATATAACTGGCGTGCTTTCCATGGCTAAGTGATTGGTGAATTGACTTAGCTTTGTATCTAGACTTCAGGTCAGTTTTCTTGATATGTCTTTTTTTTTTTTTTTTTTAAACTGAAGAACAGATGCAGTGAGCTACCAAATTACTGGGGATATGTGTGTACACATGTGTGATGATCCCTGAGAAACCAGAGGGGTGGGGGATGACTGAGCAGAGAAGGAAGGAAAGCAGACATGGGGGTCCCGGCCTGGCCAGAAAGGCTGGCCGACTGTTTGGTCCCGTGCCCTGTCTCCGGGGAGGCTCTGTGGATGTGCAGCTGCTGAGAATCCTCCTTCAGGAGGGAGGCGGGGAGAATCCATCCTTCCGTTCGGTCTCCCGTTATCAGTTTCCTTCACAGTGATCAAACCCCCACACTTCAGGGTTCTGCCACCTGCCCCAGAGTCCAAAGGGGTTGGAACCTCTCCTGGGCTGCTTCTGTCAGCCACCCCCTCTCTGGGCAGTCTTATTTCTCTTAGGGAGCCTGTATTTTTCACCAAACTTTTTGTTTTACAATGGGGTTTAGCTAGTTGACAAACAGCATTGTGATAGTTTCAAGTGAACAGCAGAGGGACTTGAGAGAGTCAATTCCTGCCGCTGCTGCTGCTAAGTCGCTTCAGTCGTGTCCGACTCTGTGCGACCCCATAGACGGCAGCCCACCAGGCTCCTCTGTCCCTGGGATTCTCCAGGCAAGAACACTAGAGTGGGTTGCCATTTTCTTCTCCAATGCATGCTCACTTCAGTCGTGTCCAACTCTGTGCGACCCCACGGACAGCAGCCCACCAGGCTCCTCCGTCCACAGGATTCTCTAGGCAAGAGTACTGGAGTGGGTTGCCATTTCCTTTTCTGAGTCAATTCCTAGGCAGGTTGATAAGAAGTCTGGGATCCCTGAAGAGGAGAGAGGGGTCTGGAATTCTCAAGGAGGAGGAGGAAAGGACAAACATCTTTTTTTCCCACTACATTCCTTAGTCTTAGTCACATAAAACATTTTTTTTTTCTTTAAGCCAGGAACTGATGATCACACAACGAACAACTCAGTTTAAAGGCTGTACTAAGGATTATATAACAACAAGGTATCCGGCTTGAGGACAGTTTCTCCTTCCTGAAACCCTTCTGGTTAATCCTGTTATCTTAAAATGTAAATTATCGGAGTGGGTCTAGTAAGATCTTTACAACCTTGAGACATTCCTTTGATTTATAGTAATAACAAATTAAAAAGTATATAACCCCCTTGCTAAGACTAGTGATGGGGGGCACTCTCCGTCCCCCTTCTGATATCTGTGTCAAAAGCTTTCTCTCTCCTTTTTCACTTTAATAAATCTCTGCTACACAAAAGCTCTTAAGTGATCAAGCCTGGTCCCTGGTCCTGAAGTTAAATCTTCTTCAGAGATCACGAATCTGACACGGTTCACCATAAGCTATCCGACTCAGCTATACATACACATGTATCCATTCTCCCCCAAACCCCCCTCCCATCCAGGCTGACACGTAACATTGAGCAGAGTTCCCTGGGCTATATGGTATGTCCTTGTTGGCTATCATTTTAAACATAGCAGGGAGTACATGTCCATCCCAAACAGGGAGCGTTTTTTTTTTTTTTTTTGTTCCGTCTTTCCATGGGGCCTTTCTGCTTGGTGGTGGGATCACTACCACCTTCTGCTTCAGAAATGGTCTTGGTGGATGAAATGGCCCCCAGGATGGTCCCCACTCAGGGGACAGTCACTTTGATTAACACGTCCCGCAACTCTTCCCCAAGGGGAAGAAAGACGAGTCATAAAAACAACCCCAGCAAACGAAAAATAAGACACATTGGTGACTTCTTAAAAGAACCTGATGGTCTTGCATCCCCCAGCCCCAACTGGCAAGAGAACGTGGCCGATGTCCATGGAGAGTGGCCACTGCTCTGTCGGGTGGAGTTAGATTTTCTTAGACCCTCCCTAAGCTTCTATTATTGGAGGGTCCATTTTAATAACAAATAGCATGAAATCATGAACATGGAGTTAGATGTGACAGTGAATATTTATTTGTGAGAGAAAAAATATCCACCATCACCATCGATTATAAATTTAATAACACACCCATTAGAAAGTCCAGGAAAGTAAGGCATTATTTTATTAGTTATCTGCCTGCACCACCTCTTTCCCCCTCTCTCTTTTTTTTTGGCTGCATAGTCTTTGCTTTCCTCTTTGTCTGACAACAATTTTTAAATATACTTGAAAGGATAGAATAGATTTAACATTTTAAAATTTTATATTAGAGTATAGTTGATTAACAATGTTGTATTAGTTTCAAGTGTAGAGCAAAGTGATTCAGTTATACATTTACATGTATCTATTCTTTTTTCAAATTATTTTTCCACTTAGATTATTACAGAATTTTGAGTATACAGTAGGTCCTTGTTGGCTTTCTGTCTTTAAATACAGCAGTGTGTACATGTCAATCCCAAACTCTCAACCTATCCCTTCACCCCCCTACCCCTCATTGGTTAACCATAAGTTCATTCTGTGTGAGTCTGTTTCCGTTTTGTAAATAAGTTCATTTGTATAATTTTTTTTTTGGTTCCACATATAAAGGATGTCATATGATATTTGTCTGTCTCTGATTTATTTCAGTTAGTATAATAATTTTCAGGTCCATCCATGTTGCTTCAAATGGCATTACTTCATCCTTTTTGTGGCTGAGTAACATTGCATTGCATAAAAGTACCAGATCGTCTTTGTCCATTCATCTGTCAGTGGGCATTTAGGTTGCTTCCATGTCTTGGCTGTTGTCAATAGTGCTGCTATAAACATTGGGGTGCATGTACTTTTTTGAACCCCATTTTCCTCTGGATTATCTGCCCAGCAGTGGGATCACTGGTATTTTTAGTTTTTCAAGGAACCTCCACACTGTTCTCCATAGTGTTTTACCAACTTATATCCCCACGGACAGTGTAGGAAGGTTCCCTTTTCTCTATATCCACCCTGAAGAGACAGAATGCATTGATCATTCAATCTTTCCTCTGGCATTTGTGATCAATATTTGCTATTGACAATTTATCATAGATTAATTACTTAATTAATTATAAACTCACCACTCACTATTGGTAATGTCATGTAAAGTTTTAGGATTGTTGTTAAAATTGGGACAATCTCTACTGAGTTTTTTTCACTTGTGAGCTTTAAGATTGCAAGGCGTTTCAAGTTTTTTTGTGACTGACTATTCAATGTCCTTTTTGTAGTGACATGTTGGGAGTTTTACATTATCTTTATCACTACCAGTGTCACAGAAACAAAAATTGAAATCTTATTTCAATGTGATCCTATGGTTCATTTCTCATTATTAATTAGATACCAAATCATTCAAGAAATTATTATTTCTATTAGAAATTTTTTCTTTGTCTTAATGATTGACTGCTAAACTAATCGTCTAAACTTTTTCAACAACATTCTCTTTGCAATAGCAGAATTATTTCTGTTATTCATTTCTTATCTTTATTGCTTTTAAAATATTTTATTAATTTTGATGTGTTTTTTCTCTCAGTGCTTTAATAAATTCTAGCGACTGATCTGAACTGAACTGAGTGTCAAAAAGATACTTTCTAATATATATCCATAGGAGTCTATAATTTCTCCCTTGTTTTATTGAAACCTTTCAAGGCATATTTTCCCATTGCAGTTAAACTGGCATATTTAAATTTTATCAACTTATTTTGAATAATTCTTTTTGCATTCCTGTTGAATTTGGGTTTCTCACTTTGATCCTTAAAAACATATATTAGAGTACTTATAATATTGTGATATCCAAGTTACAAGGCTAGAACAAATTTCTAATAACATCTCTCTGCAATTAGACTCTTCAAAGAAAAATCCAGTTGATAATGTGTGCTTAAAGTGCTCAAACACTGAAGCTGATAGAGAAAACATGTATTATTGCAAAATATCAGAGAAGTTAACAACTCTTTGTCTTATGAAAGCAGTTTTTTTTTTTTTTCCCTGTGAGATTAAAGAAATGAGATGCTCAAGGCAAATATATTGTGATATCTGTGTCACCAAGACAAGTGAACTGGAACAGTGGGCGGGAAGAGTATTCCTGGAAATCATTTCTGCACTAGAGTAGTTTCTCATTTCATTTTTCTGATAAAGTTCCTTATGTTTTAACCAATTTTGCCCATATTTCACTCCAAATATGTTAACACATATATTAATACATTTAAAGTCTTTATTTGCCTATGACAGTTCTGGGTCATCCCTGGGTCTGTTTTTATTGACTATTTTTTCTCCTATTTATGGGTCATGTTTCCTAGATGATTCACATGTCCTTTAGGTGTTTTTTTTTTTTAACTGACTGCTGCAATTTGAGTATAATAGAGCAGTGAAAACTGACAGAAATTACAATTTGTTCCCAAGAAGTGCGTGCTCTTTTGTGAATCAAATATCTTGGACTAGGATCCAGTCTCTTCAATGCAATCATTAGCTGAGCCAAATTGGGACTGAACTTGTACCTCTAGTTCATTTAATTCACCTCTATTTTCAAATACCTTCACCCTTGTTCCAGAAGGGCTGTGAGATCTGATTCCACAAAATTTCTCTTTGTTTCCTGTGTTATCTTCCTGGCCACTATTGACTCAGTAAGATTCAATGGGAGGGGGCTGGCAGACAGCTGGCAGACCAGATTCAGGCCTACATGTCAGCTGGTAAACATTAGTTTCTTCTTATGCCCCCAGTTCTTCTCTACCCACAGCAGACTTGCTTTTCTCCCATTCTGACCCCAGTAATGGAAGAAGGGCCCATCCTTCTCTGGATTTTAGTTTATTTGGATGTCTTTGAATCTACAACTCTTCATTGGCATCAAAAAACAAACAAACAATTTCAAGCTTATCCAGTACTTTCTCATTCCTGTGCTGTGGTGGTGGTCTTCAACGATCTCTTCCATCTTAACCAGAAGTGGAACCTCTTCATTTCATTTTTGATTTGGTAAAATCTACTCTTTTATAGGGCTTCCCTTGTGGCTCAGCTGGTAAAGAATCCGCCTGCAATGTGGGAGACCTGGGTTGGATCCCTGGGCTGGGAAGATCCCCTGGAGAAGGGAAAGGCTAGCCACTCCAGTATTCTGGCCTGGAGAATTCCATGGACTGGATAGTCTGTGGGATCACAAAGAGCTCTTTTATATTTTGTTTCTTTTAAGCCATTTTTTTGTTTTGTTTATTCATCTTTATGTCTGTTCTAATTTATTTTTTTCTGAAAAAATTTCCTTGTACCTCTAATCCTGTTCTGTCACCTGTCCTTTCAAACCTTTTATTTCTCAATGTTTCTAGTTATGATTTAAGTTATACTTTTTTTTTTGGCCACATTGTGCAACTTAAGGGATCTCAGTTCCATGACCAGCGATTGAAACTGGGCCTCTGCCGAGAAAGCCTAGTCTTAACCCCTGCACTGCCGGGAAAGTTCCTAGGTTACACTATAATAGCATCTATCATTTGCTTAGTTCCTTTGGCCTCATTTAAAATATTAGGTTACATTTTATCTGCATTGTGCAACATAAGTTTCCATTTTGCTCTCGTTGTCTGTAGGGACAGTATTGTGTTCTTTCCCCTTACAGTAACTTTTATGTTAGAATTGGTCACAATCCTCTTCTATTGCGTTTTGTGTTTTGCCTTTAGGTGAAATGAGTTTTTCTGTTTCTGGGAGTGAGGGGTACTTTGAGACAGGTTTTGTAGCTTCCTGGCTCTAGCACTCCCTCTTCTGATGCTTTTGCCAAGTGACAGAAAACGTTATGTTTTCAGAGATCTGACGTTCTGGTCCCCTCCCCCACTTTCTTCCTGCACCATCTCTGTTTCAGCATCCTTCGCACCTATATCCTCTGTGTGGAGTTTGTCTTGAGAGGAAGCTTCCCTGCACTATTTCTGAGGGCTTCTAGACTGTTCTTCCTGGTCAGAACGGTGTGTCATGGTCCCTTTGTGGCCCCTGGTGAACCGGGTGCTACCATTCTCAGCCTGGACCTGTGTGCTTCCTGTGAATACAGGCGAGCACTGTTGTGGTTTTTCTGTTCTCCGTGCTGTTGGAGTCCCTTCCTTTCCTCTCACATAGGTCTACAACCACACGGGTCTTGCAGCTGTTTTGATTTACCCCACAGGCTCATTTTGCAAAATTCAGTGGGATGTGTGTGTGTGTGTGTGTGCGTGCGTGCGTGCGCGCACGTGTGTGTATGGCTTAGTCGCTCAGTCATGCATGACTCTTTGTGGCCTCCAGGACTGTAGCCCACCCAGTTCCTCTGCCCATGGAATTTTGCAGCCAGAGTATTGGAGTGGGATGCCATTTCCTACTCTAGGGGATCTTCCGGATGCAGGGATCAAGCCTGCATTTCTTGTGTCTCCTGAATTGGCAGGTAGATTCTTTACCACTAATGCCACCGTGGCTTCCCTGTGGCTCAGATGGTAAAACATCCGCCTGCAATGCAGGAGACCCGAGTTCAATCCCTGGGTTGGGAAGATCCCCTGGAGAAGGGAATGGCCACCCACTCCAGTACTCTTGCCTGGAAAATCCCATGCCAGCTTCCTCTGGTAGGTTATAGTCCATGGGGTCGCAAAGAGTCGGACAAGACTGAGTAACTTTACCAATGCCACCGTACCTTGTCAATTATTTTGTTGTTAAGGTTTAAGGTCTCTGATTTTTAAAAAAATTACTGATTTATTTTTGACTGTGTTGGATCTTTGCTGCTGCTCTGGCTTTTCTCTAGTTGTGGTGAGCGGGGGCCACTCTCTAGTTGCAGAGCACGGGCTCTAGGGCACACAAGCTTCAGTAGTTGCAGCAAGTGAGCTCAGCCACTGGGCTCTGGATCTTTGGCTCAATAAGCCTTGGCACAGGGGCTTAGTTGCTCTCAGCATGTGGGATCTTCCTGGGTCAGGGATCGACCCGTCTCTGCACTGGCAGGCGGATTCTTTACTGCTGAGCCGCCAGGAGAGCCCCAAAAGTCTCTGATTTTGATACAGTCGTTGCTTGGTCTCATTTGATGGGAGAGTTTTGAGAGATGAAAACTTTACGCCTCATAATCTCCCCAGAGTAATTGAAAGTGAAGTCGCTCAGTCGTGTTCGACACTTCGCGACCCCATGGTCTGTAGCCTACCAGGCTCCTCCATCCATGGAATTTTCCAGGCAAGAGTACTGGAGTGGGGTGGCCATGTCCTTCTCCAGGATGCCTTCCCAACCCAGGGATCGAACCTGGGTCTCCCGCATTGCAGGCAGACACTTTACCATCTGAGCCACCAGGGAAGCTCAAGTAGTCTCCCCAGAATATTGTCATAATTATTTTGAGATGATTCTAAAAGGAAAAAAAATAAGAGTCTACTGATGACTTACCTCTGATGCCAGTCGACTAGGATATTTCTAGACAGGATGCTTCTGTCCCAGTTTGATGGCTAAACAAGGCCATGTCACCGTCTGTGACTTTTCATAGAATCCCACAAACTCTGACCTGATTCCTTCATGCCTTGTCTTTTCTCTGCTATGAGCTGAACTGTGTGCCCCCTAGATTAATACCTATTGACATCCTACCCCCCATGCCTCAGAATGTGACTGCATTTGGAGACAAGGTCTTTAAAGAGGTCATTCAGATTAAATGAGGTTATATGAATGGGCCCTAATCCAACAGGACTGGTGTCCTTATTAGAAGAGGACATTCAGACACAGAGAAGTCCGGAGGGGCCATGTGAAGACGCAGGGAGAAGGTGGCCGTCTACGAGCCACGGAGAGAGGCCTTCGGAGGAGTCCAACGATACCGACACCTTGATCTCAAACTTCTGGCCTCCAGAACTGAGAATAAACCTCTGTTTTAAGCCTCTTACTTTGCTATGGCAGCCCTCCCCACCCTCCATCTCTCTCTCTCTCTCTCACACACACACAAATGCACAGACTTGTTGTAAAAATCTGACATCTGGAGTCAAAAGACCATGTGTGCGTGCTTAGTCGCTCAGTTGTGTCTGACTCTTTGTGACCGCATGGACTGCAGCCCACCAGGCTCCTCTGTCCATGGGATTCTCCAGGCAAGAATACTGGAGTGGGTGGCCATTCCCTTCTCCAGGGGATCTTCCTGACCCAGAGGTTGAATCTGGGTCTTCTGTATTGCAGGTGGATTCTTTACCATCTGAGCTACGAGGGAAGCCCCTCAAAAGACCATACCAGGGCCTTCTTTTCCCTCTAGATATATAGAAATGGCTCCCTAGACCTTTCATGCCTTTAAAAGCTCATTTTGTGGAAGGAAGAAGCTACAATATTTTTCATTTTATTTTGGGTTCTTGGTTCAGGCAGAACTTGGAGGTGACTGACTTTTTGTCTGTTATCTTATAATCTGTTCCTTTATGGCTGTGCCTACAAGTGTTTAAATTATACTCAATATGTTCTTTGCATCCTCTCTCTGTCACCTTCTCTCTCTTTCACTCCGAAGGCATCCTGAGTAGGGCGTACAACAGCAAGAGGGCAAGTTTTGTTGGAAGTGAGAGGTGGCTTCAAGTCTTCCATCTGCTGCTCACATGTAGGATGCTGGATGAGGTACCTAACATCTCAGAGTCTTTGCTTTCTCCTCTGCCAATGTGAAATGATGCTCCTCCTTCAAGGACATGCCGGAAAGGTCACAGGAGACAAAGTTGTCATTTGCTTCCTGGTATGTAATTGATACCAAAGAAATGCTACTTTCTGTTTGTTTGTTTTTATTCCTCTCCCAACCATAGTTAAACTAGAAAAAAACAATTATGGACCAAAGACAACTTCGGTGAATTGAACGTATGTTTAAATGTGTGCTAATTAGCAACATATTACTGAAGAGTGATGGCACTCTTCAATAAGTGCCATCAGCGGCAATTCAAAGGGGGTGCTGCTTCCAAACTCGGAAAGCGCCCGGCGAAACTGTTCCATGAACGGCTCTCTTACGGTGGTCCTCTCCGCAGAGACAGAGGCTTGTTTCCAGAGTGCTCTGTGCATCGTTTCTTTATTCAGCAACTGGCAAACTGGTGTCCCACCTAGTGGTCAGCGGGAGGTAGCCCGTTTTGAAAAGAGAAGATATTTCATATGATCTGCTGCTGGGCAGAAACCTGGAGAATGGTCAGTCCATCCTTTTCTCCCCATTTACAGAGGCCCCAGGCAGTGTAACCTGGAGGAGGAAATGGCAACCCACTCCAGTATTCTTGCCTGGAAAATTCCTTAGATGGAGGAGGCTGGTGGGCTACAGTCCAGGGGGTCGCAAAGAGTCGGACACGACTGAGTGACTGCGCCCACAGGCACGCTCGGGCGGTGTAAAGCCCACGATGTGAGAAGTGGCGGTGTGTGTGTGTGTGTGTGTGTGTGTGTGTGTAGGTGCTGTGGCAATAAAATAGGTATGCTAGAGAGAAAAAGAGTTATTATATTAAAAGGCATACTGCTGAATGCTTTTCTTAAAATATGGATGATGTCAAGTATTCAGAAAAGTTCATGACAAACAGCACATTTACCACCCAACTCTAGCGAGTTCCAGCATTTTTTCACAGTTGCCTCCTGTTTCTTTAAGAAGCAAAAGAACATACATGCAGACAGAGCTCCCAGTATATCCTTCCACTATCCCTTTGTTCTCCTGTCCCTCACCCAGGGGGAGCCATCATCTCCAGTTTGGTGTTTACCTAGAATGGCATTTGAAAATTCTATTAACATCCTATATGTGAATCCATATTTTTTTTTTTTGAATCCATATTTTTTGCATGTTTTCAAAATGTATTTTACTGACGTTATCCCTTGTATATTTTTTCTATGACAAACAATGCGATAAACACTTTTGTGCCATTTTCCCTCGGGCACTTCCACATGAATTTTTCTATTCTTTCCCTAGAAACACAACTGGGGGATTGAACAGGAAGTCTTTTCTTTCCAGAGTGATTATAGCAAATTACCCTTCACATACTCATGTGTAAATGATCCCATGGGTCTTTATATCTGACATCGTTAGGCTTCTGAATATTTTCCAATTTGATGGCTGTAAAATATTTCAGTGTTTTATCTTTCCCTAATTAGTATTTATATGGGCATCTTTTTAAAAGATTTTACTGACGTATAGTTGATTTACAGTGTTGTAATTTTACTTCTAATGTCAGCTTACAGTTGCACATATTTTTTCATATTCTTATCCATTACGGTTTATCACAGGATATTGAGTATAAGCCCCTGTACTATACACTAGGAGCTTGTTGTTTATCCCTCCTATATATAATAGTTTGCATCTGCTAATCATATCGAGCATCTTTTTATGTTTCTTGGTCTTGTATTTACCTCTTCAGGATGGGGGCTGGTTGCCAGAAAGACTACACCGGGATTAGAAGCCTGAAACTTTCAGCCTTGCCCCACAACCTCTGGGGAGAGAAGACGGATGGGGCAGGGGTTAAAGTCATCACCAATGACCAGTAACTGAATCATTATACTTTCATGTATTGAACTTCTATTAAAACTCCTGAGCAATGGGATTCAGGGAGCTTCCACGTGGCTGAACGCATCGAGTCGCTGGAGGGTGGCACCCTCCGAGAAGGCGTGTAGGTTCTGTGTCCCACCGCAAACCCCCAGGCTTCTCTGTCATTTGGAGGTTGCTGAGTTGTATCCTCTATAATAAACTGGTGGCTAAACAGTAAAGAATCTGCCTGCCAATGCAGGAGATGCAGGTTCAATCCCTGGGTCGAGAAGTTCCCCTGGAGAAGGAAACGGCCATCCACTCCAGCATTCTTGAACATCTGGAAGTTCATGGTTCACGTACTGCTGAAGCCTGGCTTGGAGAATTTTGAGCATTACTTTGCTAACGTGTGAGATGAGTGTAATTGTTCGGTCGCTGGAGCATTCTTTGGCATTGCCTTTCTTTGGGATTGGAATGAAAACTGACCTTTTCTAGTCCTGTGGCCACTGCTGAGTTTTCCAAATTTGCTGGCATATTGAGTGCAGCGCTTTCACAGCATCATCTTTCAGGATTTGAAATAGCTCAACTGGAATTCCATCACCTCCACTAGCTTTGTTTGTAGTAATGACTTTGCATTCCAGGATGTCTGGCTCTAGCTGAATGATCACACCATTGTGATTATCTGGGTCATGAAGATCTTTTTTGTACAGTTCTTCTGTGTATTCTTGCCACCTCTTAATATCTTCTGCTTCTGTTAGGTCCATACCATTTCTGTCCTTTATTGAGTCCATCTTTGCATGAAATGTTCTCTTGGTATCTCTAATTTTCTTGAAGAGATCTCTAGTCTTTCCCATTCTATTGTTTTCCTCTATTTCTTTGCAGTGATCACTAAGGAAGGCTTTCTTATCTCTCCTTGCTATTCTTTGGAACTCTGCATTCAAATGGGAATATCTTTCCTTTTCTCCTTTGCCTTTCTATTCTCTTCTTTTCACAGCTATTTGTAAGGCCTCCTCAGACAACCACTTTGCCTTTTTGCACTTCTTTTTCTTGGGGATGGTCTTGATCTCTGTCTCCTGTACAATGTCACGAACCTCTGTCCATAGTTCTTTAGGCACTCTGTCTATCAGATCTAATCCCTTGAATCTATTTCTCACTTCCACTGTATAATCCGGATTTCAATGTATAATTTCAATATACAGATTTCACGGTATAATCCAGATGTTCAAACTGGATTTAGAAAAGGCAGAGGGACCAGAGATCAAATTGCCAACATCCGCTGGATTATTGAAAAAGCAAGAGAGTTCCAGAAAAACATCTGCTTTGTTGACTATGCCAAAGAGTTTGACTGTGTGGATCACAACAAACTGTGGAAAATTCTTAAAGAGATGGGAATACCAGACCACCTGACCTGCCTCCTGAGAAACTTATATGCAGGTCAGGAAGCAACAGTTAGAACTGGACATGGAACAGCAGACTGGTTTCAAATAGTGAAAGGAGTACGTCAAGGCTGTATATTGTCACCCTGCTTATTTAACTTATATGCAGAGTACATTATGAGAAACGCTGGGCTGGATGAAGCACAAGCTGGAATCAAGATTGCCAGGAGAAATATCAATAACCTCAGACATGCAGATGACACCACCCTTATGGCAGAAAGTGAAGAGCTAAAGAGCCTCTTGATGAAAGTGAAAGAGAAGAGTGAAAAAGTTGGCTTAAAGCTCAACATTCAGAAAATTAAGACCATGGCATCCAGTCCCATCACTTCATGGCAAATAGATGGGGAAACAATGGAAAAAGTGACAGACTTAATTTTGCAGGGCTCCAAAATCACTGCAGATGGTGACTGCAGCCATTAAATTGAAAGAGACTTGTTCCTTGGAAGAAAAGTTATGACCAACCTAGACAGCGTATTAAAAAGCAGAGACATTACTTTGCCAACAAAGGTCCATCTAGTCAAAGCTGTGTCTTTTCCAGTAGTCATGTATGAATGTGAGAGTTGGACTATAAAGAAAGCTAAGCACCGAATAATTGATGCTTTTGAACTGTGGTGTTGGAGAAGACTCTTGAGAGTCCCTTGGACTGCAAGGAGATCCAACCAGTCCATACTAATGGAAATCAATCCTGAATATTCATTGGAAGGACTGATGTTGAAGCTGAAACTCCAATACTTTGGCCACCTGATGCGAAGAGTTGACTCATCGGAAAAGACCCTGATACTGGGAAAGATTGAAGGCAAGAGGAGAAGGGGACGACAGAGGACGAGATGGTTGGATGGCATCACCGACTCAATGGACATGAGTTTGAGTAAACTCTGGGAGTTGGTGATGGACAGGGAGGCCTGGCATGCTGCAGTCCATGGGGTCGCAAAGAGTCGGACACGACTGAGAAACTAATCTGAATCTGAATCTGAACCAGCATTCTTGCCTGGAGAATCCCATACACAGAGGAGTCTTGCTTGCAACAGTCCAGGGAGTTGCTAAGAGTCAGACACAACTTAATGATTAAATAACAAACAACAGTAGTAAGGGAAGTACCTTCCTGAAGTTCTGTGTGTTCTGCTAGAGGATTATCAAACCTGCAGAGGGGGCCTCGGACACCCCTGATTTATAGCCGTTTGTGAGAAGACTGGGTGGCCCAGGACTTGTGACTGATGTCTGAAGTGGGGACAGTCTTCAGGGACCAAATGACCCCTTTCACTGACTCTAGGTAGACAGTATCAGAATTGAATTGAATTATTGGCCACCAGCTGGTGTTGGAGAGTCGGACAAGTGGTGTGTTAGAAGACACCACGTACTTAGTGTAGGAGGAAAAAAAATTGCCCAGGATCATACCTAATGTAAGTGTGGTGCCAGTCACGGAGGGAGCAGTGAACACATTCATTCGTTAATTCCAGGTATTTATCGCATAGCTGCATCATACCAGACACTGTGGCAAGCTCTTGGGTGGTGACCAGAGTAAATACAGTGTAAAAATACAGTATAAAAAGTCCCTGCCCACGTGGGGTTGGATTCTAAGAGGGAGCAAAGAAAGAAGAAGGAAGCATGTAGCGGATCAGAAAGTGTGTTAGTTTGTTAAGGCTGCCTTCGCCAGTGCAGACTGGGCGGCGTAAACAACAGGACCGTGCCACCTCTGTGCTGGAGGCCGGAGGTCTGACATCAATGCCAACAGGGCTGGTTCTTCCTGAGGCCATGAAGGGGAATCTCCTCCAGGCCTCCTTCCTGGACTTGTGGATGTTCTCTTCTTTCACTGCCTTCACATCCCCTTTCCTTTGTATGTGTCTTTCCTTTTCACAAGGACACAGTCATACGGGGTCATTTCATTAGTGGCTCAGTCGTGTCCCACTCTTTGGGACCCCATGGACTGTAGCCCACCAGGCTCCTCTGTCCCTGGGATTCTCCAGGTGAGGATACTGGAGTGGGTCACCATTCCTTTCTCCAGGGGGTCTTCCTGACCCAGGGGTTGAATCCAGGTCTCCTGCACTGTGGGTGGATTCTTTACTGTCTGGGCCAGCAGGGAAGCCCCCGTATGGTGTTTGGACGCCTCCCCGTGGTCTTGTTTTAACTTGCTTCCTTCTGTGAAGTCTCTATTCACCAAATAAGGTTCTGAGCAAATAGGGGTTAGGATTCAGCATATTTTGGGGGTAGGAGATAGTTCAGTCTGTAACAGGCAGGCCCTGTAGCATGCAGAGGGCAGGAGTGGGTGGTTTGTATATAGAGAGCAGTCAAGAGGGCTTCCCGTAGAAGGTGAGGTCTAAGCAGACCTGAAAGACATGAGGGAAGAAGTCCTGCAGGTGTCGGATGTTGGGGAAGAGCTGCCCAGACTTGTGGTGGTCTCTGGGACCTTAGGGAGGAGCAGCAAGCCAGCACCTGGGGCCAGTGTGGAGCCTGGGGGCAGGGCGGCGTCTGCTCCTGTGTGAAGGACTCTTGGTTTCCTGAGGGTGCTGTAACAAAAAATCACAAGCTGGGTGGTCTAAGCATCAGCAATGTGTTTGCTCACCGTTTTGGAGACCAGAAGTCTGAAATCACGGTCTTAACAGGGCCACGCTTGCTCCCTTCTGGTTGCCAGCCATCCTTGGCATTTCTTGTCTTCCAGCAGCATCATTCTAATCTCCGCCCTCTGCCACCCGTCCACACCCCCGTCATCTCACAACCATCATCCCTCTGTGTGGTTGTCACGTGGTGTCCTGCTGGTGCATTCCCATGGGCCCATGTCTCTGTGTCTCTTTTCTTCTTATAAAGACTCCAGTCATATTAGACCAAGAGCCTAGCCTACTCCAGTAGGACTTTAAAGTTTATCTTCAAAAAACCCTGTTTACAAATAAGGTCACATTCACACGTGCCCATAGGCTAAGACCTCAACATACCTTTCAGGGAACACAGTGGTACCCACACAGGGACCTTGATCTTACTGTATGTGAGCTGGGGTCGCTAGGCATTGGGCTTCCTGTGTGTCTGATTCCTTGCTCCGAGCTCTTGGACACACAGAGGCAGCTGCATGGGGTAGAGCATGCTTGCCCACTTTCAGAAAAGCTTGGATAAGCTTCTACAGGTAAATGCACAGGGTAGCAGAACAGTTACAAAAGAAAAGGAAAATTTCTGATGAAAAGACTGAGAAATAACTCTGTCCTGGCCCCAGGGATGCATTGAAGACTGAGTCTGCTGGCAGCAAATGTAGAAGGGAGAAATTGGTTTAGCAGCATAAATGACTTGTTTTCAAAACAAAACAGAAAAGCCGGAGGTTAGTATGATGACATGGAGAAGGAAATGGCAACCCACTCCAGTGTTCTTGCCTGGAGAATCCCAGGGATGGGGGAGCCTGGTGGGCTGCTGTCTGTGGGGTCGCACAGTCGGACACGACTGAAGCGACTTAGCAGCAGTAGCAGCATGATGACAAAGGTCTGCAGCTACCGTCTGGCAAAGTCAGAGGAACCTCCCCAGCGTGTTTCCTGACCTGCTGTCAGCCTTGCCCGGAAGCCAGCATCCTGGGGACCAGCCGAGGATGCAGGGTCCATTCAGCATCGTGTTATCTCTGAATCCAAGGATGCTTTTCTCTGCGGAGGGTTGAAACCCTATGCTTCCTAGTGCTTCAGTTGAATGCAGCGTTTGCATTTAGAGGTCTGAGAGGGAGGGATGGCTAATGGAATCAAGACTGTGCTGAACTGACCTTAAATCGCCCTCAGACGGGCCATACTAGTCACGTGATCTCTGCGTTCTGTGTCGCCCCAGCTCCTGCCTCTTCTTCCCCTCCTGGGTCCTGGCGAGTCCTCGCTCAGTGCCTCCCGTGTCCATCATTTTTTTATCCTCCCTCCAGCCGCGATCCAGTGGCCCTTTTCTGGGTGATCAGCCTCGCCCAGCCTCCCGGACTCCTCGGCTCTTAGAGGAATCTTCTCAAAACGCAGCACCAGCAGGTCAGCCCTTTGTTAGGCGCTGTCAGTGGTCTGAGCCCCACAGCCCGAGTTTGGAGAGCAATGGAGGGTGGAGTCCCGAAGCCCTGCACCCCCATCCTGCCCCGTACTGATGCTCTGATCCTCAGGGTAAATTAGCCGAGTTGGCTTACTTAGGGTGTCGCCAGGGCAGGGATCCTGCTGACTCAACCCGATAACATCGGGTGAAGGTGTCAGGGTGCCTTTGGGGGCTCTGCTGGCTCCCCCGTTTTCATGCTGACACCACAGTTCAAAGCTCCGGGGTGCAGTCTTACATCTTCTGCATTTAGTTTCTTAGGGAGTGCACCACCAGGCCCCAGTCACAGTGTGGTATGTTGCCAGGATTTGCGGTGTTGGGTAAGATGGTAAAGAATCTGCCTGCAATGCGGGAGACCCAGGTTCAGTCCTTGGGTTGGGAAGATCCCTTGGAGAAGGAAATGGCAACCCACTCTAGTACTCTTTCCCGGAGAATTCCATGGATGGAGGAGCTTGGTAGGCTGTGGTCCATGGGGTTGCAGAGTCGGACACGACTGAGAGACTTCACTTTCACTTTCAATCTGGATCAAACTCAGTGATGAAACAGTGAGCCCTCCAGTTCTCAGCTGCATGGGGTCTCGAGCTCCATCCTTGCAGAGCTAGGGGCCCCCCTCCCTGAAATGAGAACTCTTCTAGAAAGCAGAAGTTGCTTCTCTCTCTCTTTTTTTCTTCTATAAGATTTCCCATGTTTTCACCTAATATGCATAATCTTCTTATTTTAGGTGCTGAATTAGCTCACATGAGAGCAACTTTACAGAAGACATGACAGCATTTAATTATGCCCCAAATATTTGTCTCGGGGTGGTGAGATGCTCAATGGGGTTGCTAATGAAATAATTAGAAGTGGCTGCTTCAGTTTCCTCCGTCTTAATAATGGGTACATTCCTAATTAGGGGTGACAGATGAGGCGGCCAGCCATTCTGATGGCCCTCCCCACCGGAAACAAGCATTTAATGGACAGATTATTGCCATTCACGCCTTCAGAGCTTCTAGAAATTTCTGTTAGCTCTTGGACTGTGGGTGTCTGGACATCGAGGGATGTGAACACACGTGGGGAGGACTCCCTGGGTGCTCTGTGTGAGCGCTGGCTCTGAGGGTAGACTAGCATCTTGGCTCTCCCTCTTGCTGTTAATACCCATGAAGCCAGGGAAGGTTCCTGATACTTTCTGAGCCTCAGCTGCCTCATCTCTAAAATGGGGATAATTAAACCTTGCTCATCAGGGGTTGTAGGGAATCTCATGAGTTAATGCGTGTTAAGCACTTAGCCTTTGGAGGACAAGAAGGTAAGATTCTTACTCTGGGATCACGTGCTCACAAGCAGGACTTCCTGTGTCGACCACGGTCATGTGGGCAGCCTGCTTTGCTTCATCCCAATTCTTTTTTTGAAGGATGGATGCACGAAGGGCTTAATACTCTAGACTTAGAGGAAGTTGCTCGTGCTGAGCAATTCCTCCAGGAGACTGGTACTACAGTCTGGAAAGTCAAGATGGTCGGGTGGGGGTGGGTTGGCTTTCCCCTTAACCACATTCCGGGAGGGACTGTTTCGGCTCTGGGGAGGTGTTCCCAAACTTTTCAGGGTCAGGAAAAAGGCAAAGTTGTATTTGGGGAGTCTTCCCTTTCCATGCTGTGCAGCGCCAAGATTGCCCTGATTGCTGGGGTGGCACCGGGGAGAACTAGGGAGACAGCACAAAGCGTGGTTTGACCCGGTCTCAGAAGGGCGATGAGGGTGGAAGGATGGGCCGTGGAATAACCATGAGTTACTCTTCTGTCCCTTCTCTGGGATTCTCTGCTCAGGTTCTCTTGAGTGGACATTCCAGTAGGGAACTTGGATTTTTCCAGCGCAGCAACTTAAAAGGGAACTGATGATTTACTTCCTGACTGTACTTGTTGAATCCTGGTGTGGTCCAGGCACTTAGCTAAGCTTTCTCTCACAGAGGCTCATCCATCCTGGCGAGACCACTCAAGACAGGTCCTGCTGAGGGTGCCGAGGCTCAGAGAGGTTGAGTGACTTGCCCTGAGATGCACAGAGTGTGGCAGACTTGCACCTGCCTCCCCCGGAGCCCAGAGCAGCTCCATGGAACCTCCGAGCTGCTGTGCCCTCCAGGGCTTAACACAGAATAGCACCATCCTGGGTGTGAGTCGTGCATGGAAGTGGCATTAGTGAAAGTGAAAGTCGCTCAGTCGTGTCCGACTCTTTGTGACCCCAGGGACTGTACAGTCCATGGAATTCTCCAGGCCAGAATACAGGAGTGTGTAGCCTTACCCTTCTCCAGCAGATCTTCCCATCCCAGGGATCAAGGCCAGGTCTCCCTCGTTGCAGGCGGATTCTTTACCAGCTGAGCCACCAGGGGCTGGTGAACCTATGGCAAGAGGTCTGGGTCCTGCTTCTGACTGCCGCTACTGGAAAGGGAACATTCAACCATCCGCACTTCCTTCTGGCCTGAGGGATGGGACTCTGTCCTTCTGATACAAGTCCTTACAATGCTGGGTCTCTGTGTGCGAGAGGATTTCAGGGAAAAGGAAGCCATGTATGGCTAGATGGAGTCAGGGATGCATCAGTGCCCTCTGACAAGCAGCAGGTCACACGGTGTGTTTCCAGACCCATCTGGGCTTTGTACTTCACCCAGGTGAGTCCTGATCCAGCCCCCAGGTGAGTCCTGATCCCGCCCCCAGATGAGCCCTGGTGCTTACCTGGTGGAGCCCTGGTCCTGCCCCTTGAACAGCCATGGAAGTGTGAGCAAACCTACATGTCCCCGAGCCACTGAAGCAGATGGCGTGGCCCAGCAGTCCTGCACAACCTGCCCTGGCTCTGGGGTCCAGGGTCACCAGGTCTGGACGCCTTTGCCTTCCTCGTAGCGAAGCTGCGTCCCTCTCCCTCCTTCCTTCTGGGCGTGAAGACCTCCAGAAGGACCCTAGACCCCTTTCTCCCTTGTGGGGTCCCAGGACCACTGTGGATGAGAAGAGGCGATTGCTTTCTACAGAGACCCCTCCTAAGCCTGTGCTCTGGCTTCTTGCAGACAGACCGTGAGCCCTGGAGGACGGATTGCACCCAGAAGGGAAGGCAAAACAAACCTCACCACTGTGTTGCTGTTCAGTCGCTCAGTCGTGTCTGACTCTTTGTGACCCCATGGACTGCAGCATGCCAGGCTTCCCTGTCCTTCACTATCTCCCAGAGTTGGCTCCATCTCAAGTCCACTGAGTCAGTGATGCCATCCAACCATCTCATCCTCTGTCGCCCCCTTCTCTTGTCTTCAATCTTTTGCAGCACCAGATTGTTTTCCAATGAGTCAGCTCTTCACATCAGGTGGCCAAAGTATTGGATCTTCAGCATCAGTCCTTCCAATGAATATTCAGAATTGATTTCCTTTAGGATGGACTGGTTGAATCTCTCTGAAGTCCAAGGGACTCTCCAGAGTCTCTTCCAGCACTACAGTTTGAAAGCATCAACTCTTCAGCACTCAGCCTTCGTTATGATCCAACTCTCACATCTGCACATGACGACTGGAAAAACCATAGTTTGACTATACAGACCTTTGTTGGCAGAGTGATGTCTCTGCTTTATAATACGCTGTCTGGGTTTGACATAGGTTTGTCAACACTGTGTATTTTCTGTTTTTTAAAAATGCGCCAGAAAAGCATAACTAAACACAGATCCAGGCAGGAAGAGCCAATACCCCCTTTCTGGCTCACTTCCATTGTTCTGCTTTGGGCTGTGGTTGACCTTTCCAATCATCTCATTATCTCCTTGAAGGATGACAGCCTGCAAGGTTTAGCACCATTTATCTGCTGAACGGTGGAGGCTGCCGAGGACTCTACAAGTGGTGTATGTTTTGACCGTGTTCCAAGTTATGCAAGTCATCCCCTCTGGTGGATAACGGCAGGTCCCCGAATCCTTTGTCCCCGGTCCCTTCTACCTCCCTGCTGCCCTCTCCTGTTCACGGGGAGACTCTACCTGGAATGTCCTTTTTCCCCGGTGGCCACTGGTAATTCCCATCTGGGTTTCAGCCCCTGCTTTCTTCTCAATGCCCTCTGCTTTGGGGACAGTAGCCTGGATAGTAAGAGAAGAGCCTTTCCCCCTAGAGTCCGACAGTTTGGGTTTGACCCTGGCACAGCCTCCAAAGAACCTCTAAGGGGCAGGTTGGAGGGCAACCTCTAACCTTGGTGCTCCCATCTCCTTGCTCTTCCATGGGGTACCAGTAGCTACCACCCACCTGGTTGTTGTGGGCGGAAGAGAGGTCATGTGCTCTTTGGTTCTTTCTCTATGAAACTTGCAAATGGTGCCCGTTGTATGGAAAACTACCAAGGGGAATCATCTTTGTCCTGATGCCTTTGGGGCTCTCTCTTCTTGGTGGAGCCCAGACATGGATCAAATCACTCCTGTTCAGACTGGAGAATCATGACCCTGGGGGTCTCCTGAGAGCAGGGAAAATGCAAACGGTTCTGGACCTGACGGTGTGGCTGCCTTTCTGTGTGTGCTTCTGTTTCTGGATTTCCCTTCCTTTGCTGACTGGACACACGGGGGTTTGGGCTTTGTATTCAGTTCCCAGGGGTGGCTGGAACAAGTCGCCATGGATGGGGTGGCTTAAAACACAGATCTGTAATTTTTTCTTTCCCCCACATTGCACAGCATGCAGGATCTTAGTCCCCTGATCAGGGATTGAACCTATGCCCCTGCTGTGGAAGTGCAGAGTTTTAATGACTGGACCACCTGGGAAGTTCTAACAGGCCTGTACTATCTCACTGTTCCAAGCCAGAAGTCCAACATCAGAGTCTTGACGATCCTGGGCGCCCCCCGGAGGCTCTGGGGGAGGAGGCTTCCTTGGCTTGTGGCGGCATCCCTCCAACCTGCTTCTGTCTTCCCTCAGCCTTGGCCTCCGAGTCCGTCTTTTCCTCTTCATAGAAGGACACTAGCCATTGGTTGAGGGCCTACCCTGTGATCTTGTTTTTGAAAATAAGGATATTTTATTTATTTGTGGCTGCACTGGGTCTTCGTTGCTTTGTGAGGGCTTTCTCCAGTTGCTGTGTCCGGGCTTCTCTTTGTGGTGGCTTCTCTTGTTGCAGAGCATGGGCTCTAGATTGCAGGCTCAGTAGTTGTTGCTCGCAAGCTTGAGAGCCTGTGCTCAATAGTTGTGGAGCACAGATTTAGTTGTTCCTCGGCATCTGGGATCTTCCTGGACCAGGGATTGAACTGGTATCCTCTGCATTGGCAGGCAGATTCTTAATCACTGGACCACCAGGGAAGTCCCCTATGATCTCATCTCGCATGCATAAGTCGCTTCAGTCGTGTCCGACTCTGTGACCCCATGGACTGTAGCTCTCCAGGCTCCTCTGTCCATAGGGATTCTCCAGGCAAGAATACTGGAGTGGGTTGCCATTTCCTTCTCCAGGAGATCTTCCCAACCCAGGGATTGAACCCATGTCTCTTATAACCCCTGCAGTGGCAGGCTGTTTTTTTTTTTTTTTTCACCACTGGTGCCACCTGGGAAGAATGATCTTATCTTAACTTTAATTATGTCTGCAAAGACTTTATTTCCAAACAAGGTCACATTCTGAGTTTCCAGGTGGACATGACTTTCTGGAAAGCATGATCCAACCTACTACAGGTGTTAACTGCGGGGTCAGCAAGGAATAAGCACACACTCGTGCCTGGGTGGCCTGGAAGCTCTTTCATCCAGGTCCCCAAACAGACTGACGAGACTGGGGAACTTTCCTCTGCTTTCTTCCCCCAGGGTCCACGGCAGCTCAGAAAGTCCCTGTCCTCCGCTGGCCTTTCCCTGACTCTTCTTGCAGACTCATCTTTCGACATCTTCCTTTTTTTGTCCTGTCATCCCAAGTACCCTACGATGAAACCAAAGCCATGTCTGAGAGCTGTGGCTCCCGAGAGGGTAAACAGTTGTTTTTTTTTTTAAAATGCTTTAGAATGTTTAAAAGCAAAACATTTTGAATTTGAAAACAGCATAGAGATAACCGCAACCTATAAATCAAGGAATTGGTGGGGCTCCAAAAATGCTCAAACCGAAGTCTTTCTGTTCTGCCCCCTTTCAGCTCTGTTGTCTGTTTACATGCCCTCGTGGGCTTTGTGGGGGGTTTCATTCTGCTGGTTTTGTGTACACAGAACAGACCTCCAGGTCTTGGCAGCCCTTAGGGAGCAGGACCTGGCAAGCGATTGTGGCCAAGAATCCCTTCCTTTCAGGAACTCGTGGTGTTTTGTTGACGTGCCGTGGGGGCTTATGCAGCACTGCGGTGCTTAAAGGCTCATCTCTCCGTGCACAGAGATGGGAGCTGCAGGTGAGTGAGTGTCCCATTTGGCTCAGGGTGGGTGCCTCAGGCACAGCCCAAGTTTGGTTCTCCTCCGGCTGCTGGCGACACTGTTGTGGGGCAGAGAAGGGGTGGTGGTCCCCGCTAATTTGTGTCTCTTGCATCTTTGGCGCCGGCGGTCTGCCTCTGGTGTTTCCAGGAGTGGAAAAGACCCCCCAGATTGTTTGGGATCCTGTTTGACATCAATTACTTGGTCAAGCTGTGTCCTAGGGCCCCCTGGGCTGCTGTCTGCCTGGATTTCTCATCTTGGGCTTCTCCCGTCTAGGGCTTGTTTGTTAGGGCCCGTTATCCGGTCATGCATCTCACAGAAGTAAAGATCTTTCTTTGTGTGTGTGATCCAGCTTAACTTATTTAAGAAATTGTTAACTGAAACATGTGCTCTGCGTGCTAAGTCGCTCGGTCGTGTCTGACTCTCTGCGACCCCATGGACTGTAGCTCTCCAGGCTCCTCTGTCCATGGGATTCTCCAGGCAAGAACACTGGAGTGGGTTGCTATTCCCTTCTCCAGGGGATCTTCCTGACCCAGGGATCAAAGCCAAATCTCTTATGTTTCATGCATTGGCAGGCAAGTTCTTTACCACTAGCGCCACCTGGGAAGCTGGTAGTTGAAATATAATAGGTGTACAATATAGTACAATATTACATAAGTTACGGGTGTACAATAGAGTGATTTACATTTTTAAAGGTTATATTTTATAGTTATTATAAATATGGCCTGTATTCCTCATGTTGTACAATATACTTTTGTAGCTTTTTAAAAAATATATTTATTTATTTGGCTGCTCCAGGTCTCAGTTTCGGCATGCAGGATGTAGTTCTCTGACCAGGGACCGAACCCAGGCCCCTGGGTCTCATTCAGGGGACCACCAGGGAAGTCCCACTGTAGCTTATTCTATACAGAACAGCTTGTACCTCCTCCTCCCCTTGGCCTACTCTGCTCCTCACCTGCTTCCCACTCCCCGGCTGGAGCCACTGGTCTGTTCTCAGTGTCTTGACTTCTTTTTCGTTACAGGGATCGTTTTATAGGGCAGCTCTTTGCAGTTTCAGCACAGGTGAAAAACTCAGAAACGACATGAACAGAGGTCTTGCCTGTTGCATTGTCACGAGGGAGCCACTCTAATGCTCTAACTGGAACGTGATTAATATGACGAGGTTCTATTTTTCTCGTTGTTTTTTTTTTTGGTGAGAGAAGGAGTGTGTGAATATGGAGAAAGTCAAGCAGGGGCCTCAGTGCATGTTGCTGGGACATAGAAGGGGGCGGTGGCATCGTGTAACCTGGGCTGAAGGGTTAAACTTTTCACGGGGTCCTTCCAGATGGAGCTTCAGGTGGATTGGAAGGAAACCACAGTGCATCGCAATGCAGGCAGGTAGGGTTTTTCTAATTGGGTGGCGGTGGGTAGTGAACCTGCCCGCCCCTCCACCTCCCCATGACAGAGCAGAGTCTCCGGCACCTTGGCTCTGGGGTTGGGGTGGGTACTGTGACTGTTTGGGTCAACAGAATGTGGTGACAAGTGGTTCAGTTCCTGGTGAGATAGGCTGGGACCCGGGGCTCTTTACTGGAGTGCTTGCACCTGGACAAACGTCTCCTCCAGGAACAGATGCAAAGAAACTATAATGGACTGAAGATAGCTGTATGCAGGCACAGCTGGGGCTAAGTACGAACAATAAGATACAAAAAAGGCCACGGATCGATTGCCATTTCTGCGGTGCTGGGAGCCAAAGCAGGGCACTGCGCTGTGACCCCTGCACACAGCACCAGCCAGGGGGTGGGCAGCGCCCTCAGCCACCTCTCTGGGCCCGACCCCTCCATCTGCTCCTCCCCCCACCCCATTTAAGGAGCCAGCTCACCTCCCTCGGGGAGTGAGCGAGGGAGCCTGTTACTTGTTCTCCATCCCTCTTGCTGGAGCACGAGTCCCAGTTCAGTTCAGCTCAGTCGCTCATTCGTGTCTGACTCTCTGTGACCCCATGGACCGCAGCACGCCAGGCCTCCCTGTCCATCACCAACTCCCAGAGTTTACCCAAACCCATTCCATTGAGTCAGTGATGCCATCCAACCATCTCATCCTCTGTTGTCCCCTTCTCCAGCCTTCAATCTTTCCCAGCATCAGGGTCTTTTCAAATGTCCCAGAGTCGCAGTAAAGCCTTATCCAAATTCCCAGTCTGGTCTGCTGAGCTTGTGCTCAGCCCAATCACTTTTCCACTTCTGTAGACTCAGAGTGAACAGTTGATTCCCTCTCTTTTTGGACTCTGATTATACGATGGCACAGCCACAGCAGAAACCGTTTCTCTGTAGCACATTTACACACAGGTGTGAGGAATTCCGTATCTGTTATCTCACTTAATCCTCGCTCAGTCACCCAGCTGTGTCCGACTCTTCGCGACCCCATGGACTGTAGCCCGCCACGCTCCTCTGGCCGTGGGATTTCCCTGGGCAAGAATACTGGAGTGGGTTGCCATTTCCTCCTCCAGGGGATCTTCTGGACCCAGGGCTTCTTAAGAATTTCTACTAAGTCAAGAATCCGAGAACCCTGCTGGCTAACATAGGCGCTGCCCTCCCCTGAATGGTGGGGGTGTCCTGCCTCTTGGAAGCACCATCCTGTAAGGAGTGGGACACTTGGAGACGCCCATGGAGGATCAAAGCCTGTGTCCGGTGACCATGAACGTCCTTGGGCGCCCAGCGGACAGCTCACCGGATCTGAGACACACCATCCCTGCTCACCCTCCCCGACTCCTGACCTTCAATGTCCTGAGCCAAACCAACAGCTGCGTGAAGCCTTTAAGTCTGGGGTGGCTTCATGTGGAGCGGCGCTTACCTGGGGCGTTTTTGTCAAGATTAAAGTGGTCACCCGGCTGGGCAGGGGAGGAAGCTGGGTGACAGCGGCTCCAGTAAGGAGTGAAAGTGAAAGTTGCTCAGTTGTGTCCGTCTCTTTGTGACCCCATGGACTATATAGTCCACGGAATTTTCCAGGCCAGAATACTGGAGTGGGAAGCCTTTCCCTTCTCCAGGGGATCTTCCCAACCCAGGAATTGAACCAGGGTCTCCGGCATTGCAGGCGGATTCTTTACCAACTGAGCTACGAGGGAAGGAAGTGGTGGATAAAGATTTCAGCTGCTCTCCCAGGTGAAGGTGAAGAGGGGCGTCTGGTGGGGACCAGTGCAGGTACAGATGCCTGCAGGAGGCCCCATCCCCCTGCCTCTGGGTGGCAGCCGGGCAGCTGGAACAGTAAACATAGGGGATCCCCGAGTTCTATCACTTCTCAGATGCCAGCTGAGCTCACATGTGCTCAGCACGTGAGATAGGAGGCTGTGACAGACACCACCCTGGTTCCAAGAAATCCCTGCCTATCCCAGGGGAGAAGGAGCTCCCGCGGGATGAAGATGAGTCCAGACTGGAGGGTCGTGGTGGACGGGGAGTGGGCCCCTCGGGGGTTTGGGCCCCTTGATTAGGCAACTGACCAGTGTCCCCGGACCTGTCACGTCCTGGCCAGCCTGCCTGTCTCCGCCTGCTGCGGGGCTGCTGGATGCCCTGCTTGATGGCCAGTCTGGGGAGAGGCTCAGCCAGACCTGGAGTTAGCGGCGGGACCCCACCGACCCACATCAGCTGCTTTCCTTCATCGTCCGCTGCTGTTGAGCCCCTGCTGGTCTCGGCTCCTTGGCTAAGCTTCTGCTGCCCCCTCCCGGCTGGAGCCTAGTGACCCCATCAACGCATGGGTAGTGATGGGTGGTTGTGTTCCTCTCAACATGAATTTGCTGGATCGTCTCCGAGAGTTTAACATGAAACTGGCAGTATAGCTTTCAGTTCAATATTATCATTGTATTAATAGCTTGCCATGTCATTTAGGACTAAGTGTTATAATCTTTGAGCCTCTGTTTTCTCAGCTAGAAAATGGGACTAATACCACTGATTTCGCAGGGCTATAAGGATTAAGGGCTTCCCAGGTGGCACTGTGGTAAAGAATCCACCTGCCAATGCAGAAGACGAGGGTTTGATCCCTGGGTCAGGAATATCCCCTGGAGGAGGAAATGGCAACCCACTCCAGTATTCTTGCCTGGGAAGTCCCATGGACAGAGGAGTCTGGTGGGCTACAGTCCATGGTGTTGCAAAAGAGTCAGACACGACTTGATGACTAAATGACAACAAAAACAAAAGTGACCTTCAGGAAAGCATTAGCAGTGGGAGATGATGGGTGCCCTGAGTCCCACTGGATCCAACGTTCATTTCTCTTGGTGGTCTGCCAAGTGATGAGTGGGAAAGCACTTGCCTTTCTGTAGGCTATCTATTGACCTTAGATGACTGGATTATAGCCTACTGGTTGTAAACCTCCAGGTCACAGTGATGAACAATGATCAGATAAGTGGACCTCTTTTAAAAATGCAAACTAATGAATTTCACAGAAATCACTCATTAGGGTGTGCTAGGATGTGAGCAGTGCAGTATGCCTTGTCAAAATGTTGGATGAGGTAATTTAGTAGAATGAACCATTCTACCTTAGATGGAGTCACCAGATCGTTCTCTGTTGGGCAAGAGAGAGAGATTTTCAAAATGTAACATAGCTGTGAAAGCAGTAATAGGGGTTTCTATGGCTGCTATTGTCACTTGGATTGCAAACCATGAAGGTACTACTCTTTCTCCTCCATCCATCCAACCACCCATTCCCCAACCCACCCATCTACCTATTCATCCATCCATGCACTCATTCATCCATCCATTCCTCCACCCATCCGTCCATTCATCCACCCATCCTTCCACTTGTCCATTCATCCAAACATCCATCCATCCATCTAACCATCCGTCCACATACTCGTCCATCCATCTACCCATTTATCCACCCATCCATCCACTCATCCATCCATCCAAACATCCATTTGTCCATCCAAACATCCATCCACCCACTCATCCATCCATTCATCCACCCACCCATCCATTCATCTATCCATCCAAACATCCATCCACCCACTCATCCATCCATTCATCCACCCACCCATCCATTCATCTATCCATCCAAACATCTGTCCACCCACTCATTCATCCATCCACTCATCCATCCATCCATTCTTCAACCCACTCATCCATTCATCTGTCCATCCAAACATCTGTCCACCCACTCATTCATCCATCCACCCATCCATCCACTCATTCATCCATCCACCCATCCATCCACTCATCCATCCATCCACCCATCCATCCACTCATCCATCCATCCATTCATCCACCCACTCATCCATTCATCTGTCCATCCAAACATCTGTCCACCCACTCATCCATACTTGTCCATCTATCCAAACATCCATCCATCCACCCACCCACTCATCCATCCATCCTTCCATCCCTGCATCCATTCATCCACCCATCCAAACATCCACCCATCCACTCATCCATCCATCCATTCATCCACCCATCCATCTATTCACCCATTGCCCACTCATCCATCCAACAAAAAAGCATTGAGCACCAACTAAGTGCCAAGTATTATGGAAGGTGCTGGGGACAGATGGGTGAGACAATCCTTGGCTATAAGGAGTTTGTTGTCTGCTGGGGACAACAGACAAGAAGGGTTAATGTGCAGTGCAGTGCTAGTTTACGAGCTTTCAAGATAGAGATTTGGAAGCCTGCTAGGGTCAGGGGAGTCAGGGAAGGATGTCTGAGCTTCCCAGATGGCTCCGGATTCACATGCCAGGAGGAAAAAGCAATGTTTTCAAGGTCTAGGTGGCCTGGGAGGATGTGCTCTGTTGGTGAATGTAGACATTGGATAAAGGGGGCTTGTGGGGTGGAATACTGGCCCATCCTTATGCGCCCAGCAATGAATGTGAATGTGATGCTGCACAACGGTGATTATTGACCTGGGCCCTGAGGACAGGGGCTCATAACCTCTCCTTCTGCTACAACAAGGCAACTCCACGTCTATCTGATTTCAATAGTGAGCTCCTGCTTGAGAGTTCCATCAGAGAAAAGTTTCTGCAGCTTAGTTTGGAAACCACCAGAGTAGATGAGGATGCTCCAGTTATGGGTTTGGCTGGGGAATTGTTCTGGACAATCCCTCTGGGGTAATGTGGAGGGTGGTTCCAGGGGAGTCAGCAGGGGTGGGGGCTCTTCTCTTGGGCAGCTGAAGGGGTGGGAGCATTCCCATGGGTTTCTTTGGGCCTGGGGAGCACTAAGTGGGACGGATGGACAAGGGGCTGGGGGATGCAGATGACACGTCAGTAACACTGCTGGGCGCAGCAGCAAGACTGGGTGGGGGTCAGACTAAGAAAGGTGGGATGAGATAGCATCGGTGTCCTGAGAGCCTTATCTTATGTCCCGCAACCTCTGGGAAAAGACATAACCCAAGTATGTGTGCTTGTGTGTGTATATATGTATATAGGGTTTCTGCAGTGGCTCAGTGGTAAAGAATTGACCTGCAGCGCAGGAGACACAGGAAATGTAGGTTTGATCCCTGGGTCAGGAAGATCCCCTGGAGGAGGGAATGACAACTTACTCCAGTATTCTTGCCTGGAGAATCCCCATGGATAGAGGAGCTTGGTAGGCTACAGTCCATAGCATCACAAAGAGTCGGACACAACTGAGCGACTGAACACACACACATACACACACACACACACACACACACACACACACATATTTACCAATTACCCAAGACATTTGTTAAAATTGTCATGAACATATTTGCAGAGTAAAACTGTTTTAAAAAACAGAGTGGGAGAGAGTGGGAGGGTATGAGAGAGAATGAGAGAAGCCAGTGCTTTGCTATCACACCCAGAAACACAGGAAGATGCTCTCTTATGAATGAGCTATATTAACTCCATTCCTAAAATAGTTTGAGTGCCCTGCATTTTTAGAAAAAGGGAAATAGCCCAGGTCCAAAGGAAAGGTTCCTGCAACACCGTCAGCCGTTCATGGGGTTGTCCTCGTGTGACCACCCATCTGAGACCCCGATATTGAGGACAGCGAGGCCCCCGTGCTATGGGTGACGGCCGCCCGGCTGCCATCACTGGTGACCCACCCCAGGTGTATTTTCACACGCCATCTCTCATGCATGTTGTGGTGTGAGGCGCCTGGGCTGGACTCAGGGCCTTGCTCTGCGCCTCCCTGGAGAGGGTGGGTGGCCAAGCCCTCTGGAGTCAGAGCTTAGATGCTGGATTTGGCCAGAGCCAGCCCCTTGCAAAGTGGAAAACTGAGACCATGGAAAACTCTCTCTTAAGGATGATTCTTGAGCTCAACATTGGACCTTGTCAGATATTGTTGAAGTCCTCTAGTGAAGATACTTAAGGGAATTCCCTGGTGGTCCAGTGGGTAGGACTCTGTGCTTCTGCTGCGGGGAGGGGAGGGGTCATCCCTGGTCAGGGAGCTAAGATCTTGCATGCTATAGGGCCAAAAAAAAAAAAAAACAAACAAACAAACCCAAAAGACAGAGCTGTGGCAAGCAGTTGTGAACTGCTGTGAGTCCCGAGGTGCCTTTCATCTTTTTGTTGCTGTTGTTATGATTTTTTAAAAAAATTTCCATGGGAGGATAATTACCTAACAGTATTGTGATGGTTTTTGTCATACAGCAGCATGAATTGGCCATAGGCATACGTGTGTTCCCTCCCTTCCGAACCAACTCCCCCTCCCCTGTCCATTCCTCCAGGTCATCACAGAACCTGGAATTTGGGTGCCCTGCATCATACATCAAACTCCCACCGATGATCTGTTTTACATATGGTAATATTTCATGGGCTCCAAAATCACTGCAGATGGTGACTGCAGCCATGAAATAAAAAGACACTTATTCCTTGGAAGAAAAGCTATGACCAACCTAGACAGCATATTGAAAAGCAGAGACATTACTTTGCCAACAAAGGTCTGTTTAGTCAAATCTATGGTTTTTCCAGTAGTCAGGTATGGATGTGAGAGTTAGACTATAAAGAAAGCTGAGCACCGAAGAATTGATGTTTTTGAACTGTGGTGTGAGAAGATTCTTGAGAGTCCCTTGGACTGCAAGGAGATCCAACCAGTCCATCCTAAAGGACATCAGTCCTGAATATTCATTGGAAGGACTGATGTTGTAGCTGAAACTCCAATACTTTGGCCACCTGATGCAAACAGCTGACTCATTTGAAAAGACTCTGATGCTAGGAATGATTGAGGGCAGGAGGAGAAGGGGACGACAGAGGATGAGATGGTTGGATGACATCATTGACTCAATGGACATGAGTTTGAGTAAACCCTGGGAGCTGGTGATGAACAGGGAGGCCTGGCGTGCTGCAGTCTGTGGGGTCACAAAGAGTTGGACACGACTGAGTGACTAAACTGAACTGAGCTGAATATTTCATGAGGTGCAGACATCTAGCAGGTATTGGATGGGTCCCACCTGGTTGGGCAGGTGTGGGAAGGAGCAGGGCTGACCTGTTGCTGGGATCTGACTATGGGCAGAGGAAGGGGAGAGGTGGGTGGGAGATAGGAGGGAGAACAGAGGGCGAGACACACACAGAAAGAGAAAGAGAGAGGGCGAGTTAATCTGAAGCCATGATACATTTCTTGAATTATATGGGCAGGAGGTCTGACTTCCTGGGTGATCCTGTGACAGGTTATGGGGCTTCAAAAACGATTCATGATTTTTTGGACACACATATACATAAAGAAGAAACCAAGACCATATCAAATTTTGTTTTTATTGTTCCAGTCAAAAAAAAGGAGGAACACCTCAATATGTAAACAGTTACCCTAACACAGCGAGTTCTTAAAGATATATTTTTTTAACTCTAAAAAAATTTGGCATTGTAGTGATTCCTTAATACATAACTTGTGCTTCCGCGCGTCGCATGCTTTCGCCTTGGTGTCCGTGCGCAGACGTACTTGGAGTTGAGTTACAAAAGGACTGAAAGGTGGTCAGGAGCCAGACCAGTGCTTGCGCCCTACCTGGCTTTTCTTTCCAAAAACTGGTGGAAAGGTTGGCGATATTGATTTCAGAAGCTGATCTAGTTAGCTATCAGGAGGAAAAGTCAGAAGACTTGTAGGATTTTGGAAAAATCCATTTTCTTTCTTTTTTTTTTTTTTTCTGGTTTATCACTAAAGGATCATTGGTTTTGCTCAAGGAAAACTTCATTTTTTGCATTGTATTGTTTAATATCTATAAATCTCTCTTGTAATTACCTCTGTTTCATGATTTTGCTGGACATGTAGATTACTACTAAATGCTATTGGAATTCTACCAATGATTTATTGTTTTCCACAGATTCACTGAATCATTTCAACTTGCTTGACAGTGTGGTCAAGGACATTTTGCTTTTTTTTTTTCCCCAGTAAAAGTCATTCTTTAAAAAAAAAATTCAATCCTAAAGCCTTGAGAGCTTTTTATGCACGATGGTGGGTTTCCTAATAAATGCTACTGTGCAATTCTTTCTGTGGTCTCTGTTCCTTAACCTGGAATCCTAAGTCTTCTACAATTTAGCACCAGTTTTCAAAATGCATATTTAATCAAATCTTATCAAATCTTACAATAAGCTATCTCTCCACATCTGGGCTGACCTGGCTACCATCTCCCAATCTTGCTTTTTGTGTTTGCCTAGCTTTGGACCCTCTCTCATGCTGTCTCCTCAAACTGAAAGGAAAGCCCTCTCTCTTGGATCTCTATATTCCAAATCCCATTTCAGTCTCGAGGAATGTCAGGACGAATTTCCCTTCCTTTCCCAGGAAACCATTCCTGAGGGCTTATATATGGAAGCCAACCTGCTTTCTTTAAATTTCAGAACAGCTGGTATACCCTCTATATTAGGTTGTCTTATTCTGAAAACTAGAGTATGTTAATTTCCCTCTATGCCTCAATATTTTCATTTGTAAAGTGGGAGTCCATACTGCTCACTGGGCTCCTATGTGGCTTATGCACTCAGCACGTGTTGACACATGTTGAGAGCTGGTAGCCGTGAGGTTGGTTGTAGGCTTACTGAAGGCAGAGGAAGTCACCATTTCTTAGAATCTTCAGGGTAACTTGCCTAGGATATCACCCACTGCACTGCAACCATTCATGGCCAATACTCAGTCCAGCACATGTAGATGTAGGACTATTAAGTACGGGGCATCCGCTTCCAGAATATTTTGAGTGGAGATTTTTCTTTATCTAGTCAGTGACTTACATCCCTGAGAATGGAAATACAAGTGTATGCCTGCTCCCAGCATTGGTGAACTTCATGCACCTTGAAAACGAAACATTTTATTTCTCTGTAGGTGAGATTTATAAAAAACTCAAGTTTTAAAGACTTTCTGGGAACAGCATTGAATCTCTTCTTAGAAAACAGCATTTTCTAGGAATAGAAATAGACATGCTGTGCCTGGAACACCAGCGTGCACCCCGGTGACACCCTAGCTTGATGACTTGGTCTCAGGAGTGCCTGGGCTTTGTTTTATGTAAGTAGTTCCTGACAGTTCTGCGTGGTGGTAGAAATGAGAACTTCTGGGTCCATAAAAACATGGATGTCTACAAACACGCAACGCTCAAACCAGATTAAGACTTCTCAATTTCACAGATTCAGATTAAAAAAACTATTAAAGTTTAGGCACTGCTGAGGACTTTTGATCTGTTGAACTTTGCAGAATAATTTTCTGTCTTATGAAATGGCTCACAGAACCACCTCACATTTTACAGGGCTATAGTAATGTTTTTGGCCTTATTATTGTGCTATTTTATCAGAAAAGGCAAATGTCATGAATTATCTTTCAAATAAGAGAGGAAGAGGGTGATATGGTTGAGATAAAGCAGTTGAATGAAAACGTTATTATGGTTTAAGCTTTTTGCCTCCTTACTTATGTTTTGTGTTGTTTAGTATCAATTATTATTACTATTTTTTTTTTTTTTTGGCTAGCCTGGGGTCCTGGATGCATGCTTCAGGGAAGGTAGAGCTGTATTCAGATTAAAAGTAAGTTGTCAATAACCTGCTGAGGCTGATCAAACTGTTCATGGATGAACCTACAAGGTGTAGGCATGCACTTATTTTATATTAAAGACACTATATTTCCTTGGGGCATTTTTTTTTTAAACTGTAGAGGAGAGTATAGTGCTTATTTAGTAATACCTCATTTGTCTAGAAGGCACCCAACTCACACTTACAGCTTGTCTATTTGCTACAGGTAGTAAAAGAGAGAAGAATGTAGTTGGTGAGGGTGTGCTGGTGACAAGCCCATGGATGGTAATGAAATTTCACTGCTGCCTGCAAAGGAATCAGTGAAACTCTTAAAAGCATCTAAGACTTAAATCTAAATCATCTTGGGCTTAGTTAGTGTAAGGATGGAGTACACCAGATCTGATGGTGATGTAGACCAGAACTGAGTCACAGAAGCGAAAGTGTGGGATTCAAAGGCTTGCTGAAAAAGATGAAAGTAAGAGCAGACACATTTTCTCCTCAATCTTAACTGAAACACTCACCAAGATAAACCACATTCTGGGCCATTACACACACTTTAACAAACTTAACAAAGAGTAGAAATCATGTAATGTCTGTTTTAGACCACAATAAAATTAAACTAGAAATCAATAACAGGAAGATAGGTGGAAAATCTCAACGTACTTGGAAATGCAAAAACATAATCTAAATAACTTATGGGTTAAATAGAAATCTAAAAAGAGTTAAAACATATTTTGGACTAAATGAAAATGGAATTACAACTTATCAAAATTTGTGTGATGCCTTGAAAGAAGAGCTTAGAGTGATTGAGAAGGAAGAAATAAATTTCTCTTTTCAGAAGACATAGTTTTCTATGTAGAAAATCTGAAATAATCAACCAAAAAATTTTTTTGCAACTAATACGCCATTATAGCAAGGTTGCAGGATATAGGGTTAATATACAAAACCTATATGCCAGCAATGAACAAGTGGAATTTGAAATAAAAAGCACACCATCGTTTACACGAACACTCTCCCAAATAAAACACTTAGGTTTAAATCTAAAAAAATACACATGAGGAAAACTACAAAACTCTGATGAAAGATATAAAAATGAACTAAATAAATGGAGAGATAGTGCATGTCCATGAATAGGAAGAGTCAATATTGTCAAGATGTCAGTTCTCCCTTAAGTGAACGACAGATTCAATGCAATTCCAGTCAAAATCCCAGCAAGTTGTTTTGTGGAAATTGACAGACGGATTCTAGGGTTTGTACAGAGAAACAAAAGATCCAGAGTAGCCAAACTAATATTAAAGGAGAAAACCACAGTTGGAGGACTGACACTACCCCGTCTCAAGGCTTATTATAAAGCTACAGTAACTAAGACAGTGTGGTACTGGTGAAAGAACAGACAAATAAATCAGTGGAACAGACTAGAGAGCCCAGAAATAGACCCACATAAACACAGTCAACTCATCTTTGACAAAGGAGTGAAGGCAATACAGTGACACGGAGACATTATTTCAATAAATGGTGCTGGAATAAAACTGTACATTCATGTTTCAAAAAAAAATGCGTCCAAACACAGGCCTTACATGTTTCACAAAATTAACTCAAAATAGATCATAGATTTAGGTATAAAATGCAAAACTATATAACTTCTACAAGAGAACATATGAGAAAACTTAGATGACCTCGGGTATGGCAATGACTTTTAAAATAAAACACCAGAGGCAAAAAAAAAAAAACAAAAAAAAAAACACCAGAGGCATATTTCATGAAGGAAAAATTGATAAGCTGGTCTTCATTAAAATTAAAAATTTCTGCTCTGCAAAAACACTGTCAACAGAATAAGAAGACAAATCACAGACTGGGAGAAAATATTTGCAAAAGACTCATTTGATAAAGCACTATTATCCAAAATATACGAAGAGCTCTTAAAACTCAACAATAAGAAAGTAATCTGATTAAAAAATGGGCAAAGAGATAAAACACACACATTTATGGTCTACTAATCTATGACAAAGAGGCAAGAATATACAAGGGCAAAAAGAGTTTCTTCAATAAGAGGTGCTGGGAAAACTGGACACCTACATGTAAAAGAATAAAATTAGAACACTCTCTAACACCATACACAAAAATAAACTCAAAATGGATTAAAAACCAAAACGTGAGTCTGGATACTTTAAAACTCTTAGAGGAAAACATAGGCAGAATACTCTTTGAGATAAACTGAAGCAAGATCTTTTGATCCACCTCCTAGAGCAATAGAAATAAAAACAAAAATAAACAAATGGGACCTAATTAAACTGAAAAGCTTTTGCATACCAAAGGAAACCATAAGCAAAGTGAAAAGACAACCCACAGAATGGGAGAAAATATTTGCAAATGAAGCGATTGACAAGGGATTAATCTCCAAAATATACAAATGGCTCATCTGGCTCAATAACAAAAAATCAAACAACTCGATAAAAATAAGCAGAAAACCTAAATAGACATTTCCCCAAAGAAGGCATGCATGTGGTCAAAAAGCACATGTAAAAATGCTCAACGTCGCTAATTGTCAGAGACATGCAAATCAACACAATACTGGTCAGAATGGCCATCATCAAAAAATCTACAAACAGTAAATGCTGGAGATGATGTGGAGAAAAGGGACCCCTTTCGCACTCTTGGTAGAAATGTAAATTGATATCACCCCTATGGAGAACAGTATGGAGGTTCCTTAAAAAACTAAAAATAGAGTTGCCGTATGATCCAGTGATCCTACTCTTGGGCATACAACCAGAGAAAACTGTAATTTGAAAAGATACACTCACCTCAGTGTTCATTAGAACACTATTTACAACAGCCAAGACATGGAAGCTGCTTAAATGTCCACTGACAGAGGAATGGATAAAGAAGATGTGGTCCATATATACAATGGAAAATATCTCAGCCTTGAAAAGAATGAAATAATGCCATTTTCAGCAACATGGATGAGCCTAGAGACTGGTACCCTGATGAAGTAAGTCAGAGAAAAACAAATATCATATAATAATGCTTGTATATGTGGAATCTAAAAGAATGGTACAGATGAACTTACTTACAAAACAGAAATAGAGCAAAAAAACAACCTTATGGTTACCAAGGGAGGGGGGAGAAATGGATAAATTGGGAGATTGAAATGGGCATATACACATTACTGTGTTCAAAACAGTGGCTCAGTCAGCAACGTCAGTTCTCCTCACTCAGGCAGTCATGAGACTGCTTGCAATACAGGAGACCTGGGTTCGATTCCTGGGTCAGGAAGATCCCCTGGAGAAGGAAGTGGCAACTCACTCTAGTATTCTTGCCTAGGAAATTCCATGGACGGAGGAGCCTGGCAGACCATAGTGCTTGGGGTTGCAGAGAGTCAAATATGACTGAGCGACTAAACCACCATCAGCATGTACAAAATAGATTACTGAGGACCTACCGGATAGCACGGAGAACTGTGCTCGGTGCTCTGTAATGAGCTACACGGGGAAGGATCTGAAACAGAGTGGTATATGTACATGCATGATTGATTCACTTTGCCATACGACAGAACCTAACACAACATTGTAAGTCAACCGTATTCCAATAAAAATGTTTAAAAAGCGGGCAATTACCTGAACAGACACCTCATCAAAGAAGAAATACAGTGGCAAATAAGCATACAAAAAGATGCTCCGTATCATATATCATCAGGGAAACGCAAATGAAAACAGTGAGACATCAGTGCATCCCTATTAAAATGGCCAACATCCAAAAACACTGAAAACTCCAAATGTTGGCAAGAATGTGGAACAAGAGGATTTATCGTTCGTGGTTGGTGGGAATGCAAAGTGGTCCAGCTACTTTCGAAGACAGCTTGGCAGTTTCTTCCAAAACTAAACATAGCTTTATCTTATGATCCAGCATTCATGTTCCTTGGTATTTAACCAAATGTGGGGAAAAAAACCCCCGATGTCTACATAAAAAACCTGCACACAGATATTTATAGCAGCTTTATTCATCATTGTCAAAACTTGGAAGCCACGAAGACGTCCTTCGGGATGTAAATAGGTAAATAAACTGTAATATATCAGGACAATGTAGGACTATTCAGCCCTAAAAAGAAATGAGCTACCAAGCCATGAAAAGATGTGGAGGAACTTAAAATGTGTATTGCTAAATGAAAGAAGCTAATCTGTAAAGGCTATGTACTGTATGATTCCAACTCTATGTTGTTGTGGAAAAGGCAAAATTGAGGAGACAATAAAAAGACTAGTGGTTACCAAGGTTTAGAAGGAAGGAGAGATTAAAAGGCAGAACACAGAAGGTTTTTAGGGCAGTGGAACTATTCTGTATGATGCTACCATGGTGGATACAGTTCATTATATGCTACACATTTCTGAAAACTCAAGAGTGTTCAACACCAAGAGTGTACAATGCCAAGAGTGAACCTTAATGTAAACTACTGGACTTTTGTCATGATGATAAATCAGTATAGGCTCATCAATTGTAACAAATGTAACCACTCTGCTGGGAGATGTTGATAATGGGGGAGGTTGTACACTGTGGGGACGGGGATATATGGGAAGTCTCTATTTTTTCGCTTAGTTTTGCTGTGGACCTAAAGCTACTCTAAGTAAGACAATAAAGTTTATTGATTTGAAAAAAAATGAGAAAACAGTTTCAGAGCAGTTCATTGATTTAGTCAAGACCATCTGGCCTTTCTAGGGATGGAACCAGGGCCAGAATCCTACTCTTCCTCGGACTGAATCCAGGTTTCCTATGTACTAGTGAAATAAAAGGCTGCTTCCTGACCCACTGCCTGTGAGTTCAGGGCAATGTATGGTATATTTAAGAAAGAATACCACAGTGGTGGTGAGAGGGGCAGGGGAGAAGTGGTTGTTATTCTGATGGCTTTGCATTTCTGGAAATTCACTTATGTGGACCAGCTCATAACTGATTGGGAAGGATGTGTGTGTGTGTGCGTGTGTGTGTGTGTTTAAATGCATGCATATTTGTGCAAATGTATGTATGTATGCAGGGAAGGGGTTGTTGCATTTGTCAACTGATGTGTTAGTTATGAAAGACTGAAAACTCCCACCGCATTGTGTAATGTTTAGCACAGTCTTTTTTTCTTCTAGAAAAGGAAAAAAAAAAAAAATCACATGAAGATACAGACAGAGAGGAACCACAGGAGAAGAGGCCGCACATCTTGCTGGTGCCTGTTGTAATCGTGTTAGAAAGTAAGATGGAAGTCAAACTGCTCAGGTTGTGATAAATTCTCTTTTCTCCTAGCACCCCATTTGAACGTGGCCAGATGACCAAGTGAAGTACAGACTCTGGGATCTGGTCTGTCTGACTTGCAGAGGGTGGGCATGACTTAGAGATTTGAACATTAAGACCCTCCCTCTGAAAGCATATCCTCATCTTGAGCATCACTGCCTCCAGAGTTTCCCTGAGGTCGGTGTCCAGTGAGATTGCTACAGAGATGTTTCTGGTTAGCATAGTTTACTCCAGTCGGATTCACCGAGCCTGACTGAACTGAACTCTGAAATCTTCAGAGCTAAATTCCACTTCACCTTTCATGCCAACATAGAGGAGTTCTGGAGAAGATTCTTGAGAGTCCTTTGGACTGCAAGGAGATCCAACCAGTACATCCTAAAGGAGAACAGTCCTGAATATTCATTGGAAGGGCTGATGCTGAGGCTGAAACTCCAACACTTTGGCCACCTGATACAAAGAGCTGACTCATTGGAAAAAACCCTGATGCTGGGAAAGATTGAAGGCGGGAGGAGAAGCGGACAGCAGAGGATAAGATGGTTTGATGGCATCACCAACTCAATGGACTTGAGTTTGGGTAGACTACAGGAGCTCGTGATGGACAGGGAGGCCTGGCATGCTGTGGTCCATGGGGTCCTAAAGAGTCAGGCACAACTGAGCAACTGAACTGAACTGAAAGGAGTTTTTCTCAGGTTTAAAGCCACATGGAAAATGGCAAGTTCAAGGAGAAACTATGTTGAGAAAACTTTGCATCCTGGGGGCAAAAACAAACACTTCCAATTGGAAATTAGGTTTTCTAAAAAAAATTATAAGTAAAATTTAAAAATCCCATTTGTTTGTCCTTGAGTTTATCATTGAAGCACTATTTGACTATTTGTTTTGGACCAAACTTTATCTTTTATGTAGAGATTAATAAGATGGTGGCTCTTTGGACATATATCAGAAAATGTGAATTTAGTTTTGGTTTTGGAATCTTTTTAAAGGCAAATGTGATTTGAATGTGAGAGTGTGTGCATGGGGATGATGGCTTGAAGAATAGGTTTTTAAGGAGCTGTTTGGCCTCCTAAGTGTGTGCCATCCTAGGAATGTGAGATAGGAATACCTCACACGTGGCATGCTGAATAAATACCCATTTGCCTGGGCACTGCCTCTTGTATCCTCGGTTTCCCCAAGGCTATCTACAGGTGGAACACTCCTGGGGAGCCTCAGCTCTCTGGGGCCTCTGCCCCAGGCACCACATAGGGGCTAGGTTTTTCCCCAGGGCACAGTCTGTGCAGATTGTGGTAGAGGAAAGACCACTTTTCACAGGCAGGTATCCGAGTCACCATTTCAGAAACCTGCATGTGTGTGAGAGTTCACTGTTGTCCCTGCGTGGCTCTCATTTTAGATGAAGAATCATCGGGCTGAATAAAGATATTTGTAACGATATTTGGCAAGCTGGCTAGCCTAGTCACAAGGACAAGAAAATTGCCTTGGAAAAGTGCAGCTTTCTCTTTTTCACTGATGTTCCATTCAGTTATGGGCTGATGTCAAAATGCCCAACCATCACACATGGGCCCTCAATGTCTCACATCTATGGGGTAGGAGCAAAATATTCTACGTTTTGGTCTCAGGTAATCCGACCATGAATATATTACATGTTCAATTAAAACTGGTGGTAGACAATGAAGTAAGAGATAGGATTAACCCCAGTAATAGGCTCCCCACGTGACACTAGTGGTAAAGAACTCCTGCCAAAGCAGGAGATGTAAGTAAGGGACGTGGGTTCAATCCCTGGCTCAGGAAGATCCCCTGGAGGAGGGCATGACAACCCACTCCAGTATTCTTGCCTGGAGAACCCCAGGGACAGTGGAGCCTGGTGGGCTACAGTCTATGGGGTCACAAAGAGTCGGACACGACTGGAGAGACTTAGCACGCACACAATAGGTTCTCAGTTGCTGCTCAAGAATGGAATGAACACTCAGAGGAAGGTGCCAGGAAAGTTGGCTTTTGGAAGTTGCTGAGGAAGGAAATTCAGAAAAAGGAGCTGGGGAGAGTGCTTGGATGACCATTTGCAGTGATGTGAAAGCTCTGTGGGCGCCTGGGGACAGCTTAAGTTGGGTCTCCAAGTGTGGCAATCCAGAGGTGTTCCTTGCAAATAAAAAGAAGATCCTCGACTTTGCTGTCACATTTGGTGGCTCTTCCAGAGGAAGAGAATGAGATACAAAACTTTTTGACCTGGCTGGCATTTTTTTTTTTTTTTTTGGTTGTGGGGTGGATTTGAACACATCAAGACTCCTCACTTAAAAAGAGGGGACAAGGTCAAGATCATCTTGGGAGATGGCTGAAACTGCTGGATGAGCCAATCAAGTATGTACTCAGGGCACTGGGATACCAAAACGTGACAATTTCTAGAGGCTGAACAATTAGGTAAAAAGGAAAATAAAGCAGTGAGGTAATCACCACGGGAAATGAGAACTCTCTGGGACTTTACACTTTCTTTTTTTTTTTTTTTTTTTAGTGGAGTGCAGTTTATTACACCGGCGGGCCCAAGGCAGAGTCTCCTCTTAGCCAAGGACCTACACTTTCTTATTTATGTGTTAGTACTGCTTAATTTTGAGTTACATATGTTAGGGGCTTCCCGTGCACGGGGGACTCAAAAGGTCTTATTTCAGTTCTTCTAGGGAGGGTTATCATCTCTGAGCCACGTGGGTGCTCTGTGGGGTCAAGAGTGCTGGCCAAGTCAAGCTCAAAAGATGCAGTGTTCCCAGCGGACGCTTCTGGGGGAGTTGTCATCAGTTAGATGGGGAGAAACCAGGGTTGGAGGGGAGGACTCACCCAGAGGTGGTGGATATGACCAAGGCTTCTGCACCACCCAAGGCTGAGCCAAGGGGCAAGGGAAGGTGTGGCTCATGTGCGTTCCCCCAACTCAGCCACGCTGAGAGATGATGTCGGAAGGGTACTTGCTATGAGGGAATCTGTGAACAGTATTCCTTCTCCTTCTCTAAGCAGGCTGGTTAAAGACCCAGAGGTTCCAATCTCACAGCTCTTGTGAACCCAGCTCTCTGCACTCCAGCTGATTCGGTTCTGCTAGCTGTGTTTAGCCGAGATAGACCCAGCATTGAAATACCTCATAAGGCATTCAGTTTGGACTGGGGAAATGGCAACCCACTCCAGTATTCTTGCCTGGAGAATCCCATGGATGGAGGAGCCTGGTAGGCTACAGTCCATGGGGTCACAAAGAGTCGGACATGACTGAGCGACTTCACTTCACTTTAGTAACGCAAGGTTCCATCTTAGGCTCCTGGGATGTCTTGTTCCTTTGGATGGATATTTTATGATTTCAATTAGAACTTTAGATATGATGATGCATTAGGTGCTTATTTTACTAGGGCCTGTTGGTAGCAGGTATTTACACTGCCTGAGAGAAATAGCCCTTCATATTCTTATAAAGATTGGCTGGTTGATATCACAGCATTCATGATCGGTGTTAATACAGGGGGTGCGTAACCTTAATCTTGAAATGGTCAATTACACTTTGTGAGCAGAAACATTTAGTTCTCTGAAATCAAGCTTTGTTGCCTATGTGGTCACAATTCTCTAACTGACCACAGAGCACGTTAAAATGGACGTCCAGGGGTGTGGTGTCTAAGAATAACTTTTAAATACCATTTTCATTGGTGATAAATCTCAGTTACTTAGTCGTGTTGCTATTTCAATGAGTTATTCTTGTGAGTGTTAAAGTATTTTGTCACCCTTTCCTCACCGCTCTTCTGTTTGAATTAGGTGGTTGCCTGAAGCTTTCTTTCACCAAGGTAATGGGGCCAAGTAAAAGTTTGACTCCTTTTAACACTTACTTAAGTTTTATGGTGCTGAACTTTGAGATATTTTCCCTCCCCCTTAGTTATTATGCCATTCCATGCAGCTGCAAGATTGCAAGCTTCTTGTATGATTGCAGATACCATCAGCTAGTTTCAAACACAGGACCAAATCCATCTCAGTTTCCATCATTTATCTGTCAGCAATACAATATCACAATAATTTATTACAAAAATTTTTCTTTCCCACCTAACTTCCAGGAAAGCACTTGTAAGAGAACTCGATGTATTTTTCAGTAGAACTAAATGGGTGAAAAACCTGGCTGACCTACGTCTGGCTTTGGAAATGCTTCCTTAGAAAACAAGTGAGTTTAGTCTGGTGATACTAAAGAGTGTCATTTAATATTGATTTATCTCAAAACCCCAATGTCTGAATTTCTTCGATCCAATATTTCTGTAGTTACCAATCTTCATCTTGTACTTCAGATTCAGAAAGCAGCAAACAACGCACCAATTCTTTTACTACGCCTCTGTTTCTTCCTGAGCATTTTTTCAAAGGACCTGTTTGTCTTTATTTGCATGTTAACCTTTTAGCTGAGTAGCCAGAGGGAGCCAGAACATGTACAACTAAACAGGAGTGGTGGCTTAGGCTTCTTATCATTGATCAACTGTGGGCTAGAAGAGCCTGGCAAGGAAAGATGGAGAGACAGCTCAATAGTCTCGTTAGCTCTGTTCCAAGAAGGCATGAGAGGGAAGGCAGGTAGGAGGGGAATTTGTTTGGACATGTGGCAACCACTGCAAGTCCAGGCCATCCCACGCCACAGAGACTTGGGACCCAACCGACTCCATATTTAAATTCCTGTGCATGTCAGCGAAGCAATAGCTCAGTGAAGGAATAGCTGGGAATTCCAATTAAGAAAAAAATCATTCATCATTTTTAATTTTTAATATAGTAGTTTTACCATATCACTTTCTGAAGTTGCTATTAAATCTTGCCTCACTATTTATTCTACTTACCACCCTTGGGGAAATGGTTATAATAAGAAAACAGTTTTTCTTTGAGATTCAGCTCAAAGAAACATACAACTGTGAAGCAGTTGTCTCTCTTACTAAAAAATAAGTTATTTTTCCTCAAATAAACCTATGCACAATACTGGAAATAGATTTATACTGTAAAAGATCATCATTATTCTAAGTTGCCCAGGAATCTTTTAATAGTACAGTACAATATGCAGTAGTATTTAATGGTACTAATAGTATTTAATAGTACAGTGCTGGGGTTGGCAAACTTCTCCTGTAAAGGGTCAGATAGTAGATGCTTTAGTCTTCTGGCTATGGGACCTCTAGCTAATTAACTTAAGTCTGCTGTGTATTGTGAAAGTGTTCATAGCAACACATAAGCAAATGGGTGTGCATGTGTTCCTATAAAACTTTATTTATGGACACAGGAATATGAATTGGATGTCATTTTTACATGTCACTAAATAACCTTCTCTCTCTTTTATTTTGCACATGGATTTGAGACCAGGATCTGTAATTAACTGGACTTGTGGCCTTGAGGATGCTACTCAGCTTGTCCAAACCCTAGTTTTCCATCTGTAAAGTGTAAATTATAATATTCAAGCTCTCCGGTAGATTAGAATTAAATGAGATAATTCATGAAAGTGCTCTGAATGCTCCAAAACACCACACAATGTAGGGTGTGCTACTGTTTTGCTGTTATTGTTCATACTGTGTTTTGCCAAAATGAAACAGTAGCCTGACCAAGTTCTGACTTCCAGATGACGCCACATCCAGAAGCTCTCTATGACGTTAAGGGCAGAAATACTTGGGGGAGGTGCGTTTACTCAATTTTGAATTAAAGGATGACATTTGCATAAATACAGGTTGGCCATAAAATCTAGAAACAAGATATTATTAGTTTACTCTATTGTAATGCAATATCAATGAAACTTTTATTAGGTATCTGTCACCTATATATTTTTTTACTTTATAGCCATCCACTGAAAAGAAATGATAGAAGACAAAGTTCACCATCTGTGTAAGACATTTAACTTTCAACTACCCTTAGGACTCGTTTGAATCACATAGAGTATCACCCAAGTCACGGCAAGACTGAAAACTAGTCAGACTAGTTTGGCAAGCTCTTTTGGAAATGACTATATTTTATTTATTTATTTTTTATCTTGAATCACTTAGCTAATCAAAATCAAATAATTTCACATTCTTTCGGTGAGTTCAAATAGTTTCCTAATGGAGCTTTTGTCCACTAGCACCCACCTTCATAAACACTTTCTGAATATCCCAAAGATACTGATTTCAACCTAAATACAAAAGCAAAGAGGTGGAAAAGTAAGAAAACGTAGGGAGAGAAAAACAGGAATGTTCCTTGGAAACTTAAAAACTTAGGCTTTTAAGTAAAGTCACAAATAATTTAAAAATTATAGAGTATCATGAAAAATAGACATTTCAGAGCCTTTGCTTGGTTAAACTGGCAAGAGAAAATTGTGCTTTAGAAACAGGCTGAACTTTTTAGAAACAGTGGCTAGAATTAATCATATTCAGGAACATAAGATACTAAACCAAATCGATGGAACTAGAACTGGAGAAAGAGGGAAACAGCAAAAGAGAGGGTCGGATGGAAGAAGGGATGGGGAAAGAGAGATTTCCTTCCCACGGACCTAGAGTGTCTATGTATTGGACCAAACCAGGCCAGAAAGCCATGTTTTGAAGAAATTGAAAAGCAATGACCTGACCTTACAGGGATCACAAGGGTGTTAATCCAAAAGAGTATAGTTTGCCCATGGGACATCGAAACATAAACTATTTTATTAGTTACATAAAGCTGACATGAACAGGTGATCTTCGAGTCAGAAAGCATGTTGGGGTGGGGGGCAACAAGAATCTGAGGGTCCCAGCAGCCCTTGGGGAGGTCATGCTTCCAGCTGAGTCTGTCTTTTCTCCAAACTGGGGTCAGCTGTAGCAAGTTGTAACCCTTTAGCCTAAAGTTCTCATCTGGCTAATGATACGGTCATGCTTTTATGGGAAAAGGACTCAAATATGCCACTGGACAGATCAAAATATCAAGTTGAGAGTGATCCTCACTCATTATGAATTTTGAAGGATTAAAATATGCTTATTTATTTCAATAATGCTGGATTTTCTGTGGAAATAAACAAGGGACTGAGTGATCGGAGACTGGATATGGTGGAAGAGAATGGGTAGAAACTGTAGAGTCATCTTTGCTGAACTGTCAATGAAAAACACCTTTCAATACTTGCTACTTAGAAAATTCAGTCTTAATGAGCTTCTTTCAGTTCCAAATTTTAACAGTTGACACAAAATACACTGTTAAACTGTGTTAGCAATAATTGTAGAAAAATAGACATGTTTGATAAGGACATTCTAATAAAAGGTTCTTCTGGAGCATCATCATTTAAAGATTCAGAGGCTCACATTACAAAAACGAGATTTGGTTCGTGTTCTGTCTCCAACCACACTGACACCAAAGACAGTGAGAAAAGGGGAAAGACCTCACACTCGGGTGTCCTGTCACAGATACAGAACTGACACTCGTGTCTGCCCAAAGAGTTGCTAGGGCTGTTTGTTCAGTTGTGCTCAAGGGGCCCCACCTGCTCTTCCAACCAGACAACAGTCTGTGTTTTGTCCTTCAAGCCTTAGTAAAGCATTTGCAAAGGCCCATTGAGACTCCAGGAGCTACATTAGCAGATTTTTGCAGCCCCAGCTGATCTTGCTTTGTGCTACCATACCTTTCCCTGCAACTCTGGTGATGCTGCAGGGTTAGCGTCCCCACGCAAGAGCGCCCTTTCCAAGGTTACAGGGAGGTAAGGCCACAGTGCCTCCCTACAGCCTGGCAAGAAACACACGGGGCTCCCTCCTCCTCAACTACAACCTCCTTTTTGGAGTGTGTGGAATGAAAAAACAACTCAACACACATTCAATGCAAAAAGTGAAATGTTGGCAAAGAGGCGAGAGCTACGGCCAACAGTTTTGTTTTCCACATGATCAGTGCCAAGACGCAACTGTCTTAATACAAGGTGTCAGAAGTGGGAGAAGAGAGACACCCCCCTCCCCCGCCATGTCAAATTTAGGAGTTGCTTTATCTCTGGAACATGCTTTTTAGTACACGAGGTCCCCAAACTACAGTGAAGGCCTGTGATATCTGGTCAGGGAAGGCAAGGGCAACAGGGAGGGGCAGCTAGTTTGAGCTCTGCGACCTCCATGGTGCAAAGCTTCAAACTGAGCACAACTGTAGGAGCTGAAAATGAACTTGGATCCAGTCAATGAATATCTATGATGGATGGTTGTGTTAGGGAACACACAGTTTATAAATGCAAAATTAAGGTGAAAGATCTGTTTCAGTGCAAAATCTCCACCTGCCCTTGAGGTTTTGTCTAAGATTCTCTTCTTCCTCTTATTTTTTCACTTGAAAATTTTTTTCATTTTTGAAAATTAGATTTTCAGCACAAAATATTGTTCCTTCCTTCCCTCCTTCTCTCCTCTCTTCTTTCTTTCTTTTTTCATTTACCTTTGCAGATTAAAATGAATTAAGATTGTCATTTTTTTTGTCATTTTCTTTCACTGGGAGACATTTTGAATTTATAGTTTCTAACCTGTGGCATACTCTAGAGTAGGTCTTTATTAGACAATCACCAAGATTGTTGATCTAATCATTGAATATTGAGCTCTGGTAATTTCATAGTAATAATAATAATAAATACCAATGGAAGGAATTCTGACGGCTAAGCCCCTAGATACAGGAAAAGTGTCAGATGGAGTCAAGGTGTGTGAGAGCAGTGATTACAGTATACTTTGCCCACTACACGCCATCGTGAATTTCATGACTTTAAACCCAAACCGTCTTTTATGAACTTACCATGTCTCATCTTTAAACTGTGATTGTAGAGTGGAAACAGTTGGAGAAATGGTTTTGTAGAAGAAAAGTTTCTCAAACTGTGGTTCTACAAAGGGTGAAACTCACTGGAAAAGCATCAACACATCATTGATGGGAATTCCCTGGTGGTCCCATGGTTAGGACTTGGCACTCCTTCCCCTGCCAGAGCCCCAGGTACAATCCCTGGTCAGGGAACTAAGATCTCATAAGCTTCACAGAGTAGTCACCCCTACCCCTCCACCCCACCCCCCCTAAAAAAAAGAAGGAAAAAAAAACACATACACATACAAGAAACAAAAAAAAATGCACATCATTGGTGGCATGCCAGAGCATGTTCTCTTCCTGAAATTCTGCCCCAAGCTAGTCAGTGAGGTCCTCGTAGTCTTAAAAAAGAGACCTCAGTTTTGTAAACATTTCACAGTATATCAGCATATTGGTGGTGGGTTTTGCCATCTACTGGACCTCCAAACTTCCCCCAGACCTATGGCTTATTAGAGTCAACGAAAGGGAACAGTGAGGTACCCAAACGGATGCCAGTCTGGGACACAGAACAAAGGCCATGCACTGAAGGGCCAGCGGTCAGTGGGATCAAAGAAATCCAGAAAACAGAGACATCAGAACAGAAATGCCTACTGTACTTTGGGGATCTTTTTTTTTTTTTTAATCTTATTTCTAAAGTTATATATCTAAACCTACATTGATTTTACATCTATGTACAGTATTTAGAAGTTGTGTTCTACAGTACTTTTGTACATGCTGGGTTTTATTACTAACTGCAAAAGAAAATAATTACATAAGGCATATATATGTACAGTGTTTTGTCTTCACCTCACCTGGGTCCTATAACCGCGACGCCCACAGAGGGCAAGCACCTCGCCCTGTGGATGAAATTTATTGAGATGTGTAAAACGGAGGGCTCGACTCCATGTCTCACTGCATGAATGAATAGGCACCAGAGACCTTCCTCGTCATATCCCAGGGAAACTCTTCGATGCACTCTTTTGAGTGATCTGCTATTTTACAACACATGCAGGGGAGTAGCGTAAATCTCTAATCAGATGTGCCCTATCCTGGGAGGAGACCAGGCTGGGACCACAAATGAGGGCATATGACACCTTAACCCAATCTGCAAGCTACCTTGTCAATCTGAATTAACTGAGAGGGCAGGTAGATATTTTACACCTTGAAGATTTGTTTCCTGGTAATGCCAAACTTAAATATAAGGAAAGAACAGAGGAAGAGACAGAAAAAGCGAATGAGAGACAAGAGAAGGTTGCGGGGGGTGGGGGAGGGGGTTGGAGGGGAGAAGGGGTGGCCCCGGGCCTGGGGACTAAACTTTGGATTCATTCTCTAGGTTTGCCACGTCACCATTCCTCTCTGTCTGCTCCTCAGGGCTCTTGTCCTCCTCCTCAGTCTCCAGTTCTGCGTGTTGGTTGAGTTTGCTGGAGACAGACCAGCTCAGGGGCAGCTCGGCCCTGCTGGCCAGCTCGGCCAGCTCTTTGGCACTGAGAGATGGGGTGCTGGTCTCGTAGGTCTCGTGGAAGCTATTGTAGTCGACTTCGTAGAACCCGTCCTCCAGCGTCAGGACGGGTGTGAATCGGTACCCCCAGAGTATCTCACTGGTGATGTAGGAGCTGCGAGCCTGGCATGTCATCCCTGCAGAGAGGAGAGCAGAAGCATTAGTGTGTGTGTGCACACACGTGCGCGTGCGTGTGCGGGCTTCCCACTGACCAGGGGACTCAGGGAGCTGGGCAGTACTGCTGCGTGTAGCGTTGAGACTGCGACCTGCATAGGCTGTTGTAACAGGGAGGAACAGATGTGACTCCATATTTTATCTGCTTCCTTTAACCTTTGCACTCTGTCGCTTTTGCTGCAACTTACGAATGTTGCCTATAGCCTGAAATATACAGGAGAGCCCATTTTCAAAGTTCTGACCTTTGAAGGTACAACACTGTCCTATTGGTACAGAGATAAAAAGTTGCAGAACAGAGAATAACATTTGTCTGGCTGGAGTTTACAGGAAGGTCATGACCTGAACTATGTGGACAGCTGCAAGAAGAAAGGATTCCCCCTCTGAGAAGTTTGATGCTTTTGAACTGTGGTGCTGGAGAAGACTCTTGAGAGTCCCTTGGACTGCAAAGAGATCCAATCAGTCCATCCTAAAGGAAATCAGTCCTGAATATTCATTGGAAGCACAGATGCTGAAGCTGAAGCCCCAATACTTTGGTCACCTGATTCAAAGAGCCAATTCATTGGAAAAGACCCTATTTCTGGGAAGGATTGAAGGTAGGAGGAGAAAGGGGTGACAGAGGATGAGATGGTTGGATGGCATCACTGACTCAATGGATGTGAGTCTGAGCAAACTGCAGGAGATAGTGTAAGACAGGGAAGCCTGGCGTGCTGCAATCCATGGGGTCCCAAGGAGTCAGACATGACTGAGCAACCGAGCAATGACAACCATACACCCTCCCCTTTTAATAAAAAAGGAGCCTGAAGTCTAACTCAGGTAAGATGGTTCTTTGGGACACTAGTCCACCATCTTCTTGGTTTGCTGGCTTTCCAAATAAAGACAACTCATCTCTCGATTTACTGGCCTGTTGAGCAGTTCAAGCTTGGACTCAGTAATAGCACCACAACTAAGGAGGTGTGTTTCTCGTCACAGACGTCTAGGATGCTACTATATGCATGTGCTCTCCTGCAGGGTCCCAGGGAGCAAGGTGAGCGTTCTGGCCCACAGCAGGCAGTGCTTACCTGTGAGGTCACAGGAAGTCATGTGTGCACACGCACGCAGGTACACACTCATATGGTCATGCCTTGTCCATGTTTTGCTCCAGATTCACCTGAGGTCATGACAGGGATCTGACATTGCTTTCAGAGGCTTTGCCTGAGTCCTACTGGGATTTGAGTGCTCTAGCCACAGACTTAGAATGAAAGTTGACTTATGAACTACACTTATATGCCCTTAAGCTGGAGGCCGTGGATTAGTATTGCTCTCCCAAGTCCTTGACACATAGGCCATGACAGTGGTTCCCCAAATAAGGCTGGAAGGGAAACCCATCCGTGTTTGGACTTTCCCTGGGACTAGTGGAGATGCCTTTCGGCTCATGCAATAATATAACAAAGTCGCTCCCACCTCATCCACCCTTCCTGCTTACAGACGAGAAAATTTTTCTAATTTGCACAAAAATGCCATTTGAGATACTGGCAGCCAGGAGTCAGGAGTGGCTTTCTTTTACATGTGAAAAGGCAGAACAAAGGAAATCCCACCTGTTATCTTAGGAAAGAAAACAAGGCAACAGGCTTGGGGTGAAATAGGGGAATGTCATTGGTGCATTGTTCCACCCCCACGAGGTCAAAGAATTCTCTTATGAAACTTCTTAGGAACGGGAAGCCTTCATTGAGCCATCCCTTCAGGATTGATTTTCCCTTTAGCTCAGTAAGCTCAGTGCTAAAAGCCCATCCTGTTTTTAGGGGCCCATGAAAACTTTTATTTTGCTTTAAAGTCAGAAGGAAAAAAAAAGAGATTTCAGGTAGAAGAAAATATTAATATATTCATCTTTAAATAAAGTATAGTACATATTTAATGGACATGAGTTTGAGCAAACTCCAGGAGATAGTGAAGGACAGGGAAGCCTGGCGTGCTGCAGTTTATGGGTCGCAAAGAGTCAGACACGACTGAGGGACTGAGCAACAAACAACAGCAACAACATATTACATATTATCTGTGCATGCATGCTCAGTCGCTCAGTCATGTCTGACTCTTTGCAAGCCCATGGACGGTAGCCCACCAGGCTCCTCTGTCCATGGGAGTCTCCAGGCAAGAATACTGGAGTGGGTTGCCATGCCCTCCTCCAGGGGGTCTTCCCAACCAAGGGATCGAACCCAAGTCTCTTGAATTAGAAGCGGATTCTTGACCACTGAGCCACCAGGGAAGCCCTCATTATATATCATATGGAGTAGGTTATATACTTTGTACATATTATATCATGTAATTCTATAAAAAATAATCAAACACTTAAAAAATGGAATACAGAGACCACAAAGGTGAAGCTCCGTAGGACTCATGATATTCCTACTGCCTCCTTATGTTCATTCATCCAGGGGAGCAACCAGTCACTCATATATTGTCCATCAGGACAGTTAATAACATGCATTAAGCAATTGCTTTATGCTGAATGCAGTTGGGGTAAGGAGAATAGGACACAAGTATGTTTTACCCAAAAGGGTTTAGATCTACAAAATATTCCCACAGCAGGGCACTGGCTCCTCATGGCTAGAAGAAGAAAATTGTCCTAAGGATCGGGACTTAAGGAGGCAGGCACTAAAGGACCGACCCGCTGCAGCTGGCAGAGTCTGAGCCCACACAGTCCTCATTTAGCCCTTTGCTCGTCCTCCAAACTGAATGCCACTCTTCTTCAATGTTTTCCTGACTCGCCAATGACTCGCCCCTCACCCCCATACCTCTAAAACAAGTTTACAAGGCTACTAGGACTTGCAAAGCAAAAAACAACAGCATCTTGTTTTGATTTTTCAAAGAACGTTTCTATTTGGAGTTACTGACTCCTTAGCTGTGTTTGGGAGTCATGGGGGAAGGCAGGTGATGGCAGGGTTATATGGGCTCAAAGTGAGACACAGACAGGAAGTCAAAAGGAAAGATGATAAAACAACTGTAACTTTTCTTCCCCTAAAGGAAGCATATGTTTATTTTAACATGACTAGAAAACAGAGACAGGCACATAAAATAATATCCACCCAGATTTTCATTTCTGGTTATGTAAATAGCCAAATGGAACTAGAAATTAAAAATACAATGATTAAAGTTAAACTCTATATGTTAAATTTATGTTAAACTCAATCGGCTTCACATCTGATTGGAACTGGCTGAAGAGAGAATTAGAAACTTGAGATACAGGTATGAAGAAACAATGCAGGAAGCAGCCAAGAGGATGTCCTTGGGAGTGATGGGGAAAGGACCTCTGAAAACCCTCTCCTCCATGAAGGCAATGAGGACATTGGCAGAAATTGACAAGACAAGCTCTTCAAAACTCTGTAAATGAACTTCAGGAGTGTTTGTTCAAGAAAAATGGCGGAACTCAGTAAGAACCCTGAGTCTTGCAAAGTTTCAATGTCTCCCTGCTCAGCTTATGTTATCCTTAAAACCAATAGCCTGAGCTTCCCTTGGGGGCTCAGTGGTAAAGAATTCGCTTGCCAATGCAGGAGACATGGGTTTGACCCTTGGTTCAGGAGGACCCCATTTCTGAGGGGCAACTAAGCGTGTGAGCCACAGCTTCTGAAGTCTGTGCATTACAGAGCCCATGGTCTGCAACCAGAGAGGCCACCACAATGAGAAGTCTATGCACTGCACCCAGAGAGTGGCACCTGCCTGCTCCAACTAGAGAAAAAGCCTGGGCAGCAGTGAAGACCCTGCATGGACAACAATTAAAAAAAACAAAACCAACAAACCCAGCAGCCGGCAATTGTGGTGCCAAAGAGCAGCTAGCAACTCCTGGAGGAGGGGAGCAGAATTGGAGCTCTTTCAAAGTCTTTTGTTCAGAACTGTCATTATTTGAAGTTTCTAGCAGTTCCCTAGAAAGCCCCATTCACAAAGCATGTCTCTATTTTGACCAGGCACAGATCTTGCCCAATGAAAATAGTCTTTTTCCTTGGGTCATTTGTCAAAAGCAACCAATGGCTAAATTTTGTACTCACCTTCCCCCAAATACATATGTTGTTCCAACCCCCAGAACCTCAGATTGTGACTGTATTTGAAGAGAGGATCTTTAAAGAGGTAATTAAATTAAAATGAAGTCATGTGGGGGTGTCCTAATGCACTGTGACTGGTGTCATTACAAGAAGAGGAGATTAGTTATACTGACAAGGACAGAGGAAAGACTATTTGGGACACAGGGAGAAGATGGCCACCTTTATCCACAGACTGAGCAGAGAGCAACCAACCTTGCCAGCACCTTCCTCTTGAATGACAAGCCTCCAGAATTATGAGACAATGATTTTCTGCTGTTTAAGCCTCTGTCTGTGGTGTGTTGTGTTGTCAGCCCTAGCAAATGGATGTGCTTATTGAATTTCAGTGGGATAGTCAAATACATTTTCATAGCACCACTTTAATAAGATTTTGTTGTTGTTCAGTCATTCAGTCATGTCCGACTTCTTGCAACCCCATGGACTGCAGCACGCAAAGACCTCCCTGTCCTTCACTATCTCCCAGAATTTGCTCAAACTCATGTCTATTGAGTTGGTGATGCCATCCAACCATCTCATCCTCTGTCATCCCCTTCTCTTCCTGCCTTCAATCTTTCCCAGCATCAGAGTTTTTTCTAATGAGTTGGTTTTTTGAATCAGGTGGCCAAAGTATTGGAGCTCCAGCATCAGTCCTTCCAATGAATATTCAGGCTTGATTTCCTTTAGGATCGACTGGCTTGATCTCCTTGCAGTCCAAGGGACTCTGAAGAGTCTTCTCCAGCACCACAGCTCAAAAACATCAATTCTTCGGCGTTCAGCCTTCTTTATGGTCCAACTCTCACGTCTGTACATGACTATTGGAAAAACCATAGTTTTGACTATATGGACCTTTGCCTTGTTTTCAAAGTGATGTCTGTGCTTTTTAATAGGCTATTATAGCTTTTCTTCCAAGGAGCAAACCTCTTTTAATTTCATGGATGCAGTCCCCATTTGCAATAATTTTGGAGCCCAAGAAAATAAAGTCTGTCACTGTTTCCATTTTTTCCCCATCTATTTGCCATGAAGTGATGGGATCAGATGCCATGACCTTAGTTTTCTGAATGTTGAGTTCTAAGCCAGCTTTCTCAGTCTCCTCACTACTGAGTATAAGCTAGATAACTAGGGGGAAGCTGCTGTCTATAGCACAGGGAGCTCAGATCTGTGCTCTGTGATGACCTAGAGGGGTGGGGTGGGGGTCGGAGGGAGGGAGGATCAGAAGGGAGGGGAGATATGTAAGCATAGAGCTGATTCATGTTGTACAGCAGAAACAAAACAGTGTAAAGCAACTCTCCTCCAATTTAAAACAATGACTAAGTGAGATTTAAACAAATGCTCATGGATGCTTTCCCAAGTTTTATTCACCTTTTGGTGTCCTAATTCACTGTAGAAGAGATTAAAAAAATATATTAATGTATTTGTCTAACAGTATTAAAAAGTATTTCCAGTGTAAGCCGTGAAATTTCATTTCCTTCAGAAAGATCCCTGTCTTACATATTGACGTTTGTCCCAGTCCATTCTTAGAAAAAATGTAATTTTTACTTATGTTGAAAAAATAATCAAATAAAACCAACTAAATGGAGCTGCCAAAATTACATCAGTGTGTGACGATGGAGCCCTTGTGATTTTCAGTGTCACTGAACTCAGTGAAGTGTGACTGACTCTGAGAACAATTTTTCATGGATTTTGTCTTAGGCTTTGGAATGAGTGTGAGCAGAGGATGCAGAATTTTATTTGTTTAATAAAGAGGATGAAACATGAAAAACATACAAATATTGTCAACACTGATACAGGAAAACGGGAATGATAAGTGTATATGTACAAAGCAGGTAAATGTTTAGATACTACGTATCTATGTTCGTGGGCTTCCCAGATTGCTCAGTGGTGAAGGATCCACCTGCCAAGCAAGAAACCCCAAGTGGGTTTGATCCCTGGGTTGGGAAGATCTCCTGGAGGAGGGCATGACTATCTACTTCAGTATTCTTGCCTGGGAAAAGCCATGGACAGATGAGCCTGGTGGGTACAGTCCATGGGGTCACAAAGAGTCAGACACGACTAACAACAACAACAAATCTATGCACACACAGAGACAATAAAATAAGAGGAGCCTTTCTTGAATCCAGAAAAAAAGAAGATTCAATCAGTGTATGCAGTTGTGTTTGTTTTTCGTATAAGAAAGATCACTACATTGTCCTGAGGTAGGTTTCTTAAGCGAGTGAAGTAATCTGTGGAAAACGAGATGCTTCTTTTGTCAAAATGAACAAAACCTGAAAAATCTGATCTCCAAGTTGGGGGTCACAGCCTTTACTCTGGGCTGTCTTGCTGTTTGCATTTCTAATTCTTTTTTCTTTTTGCATTTCTAATTCTTATGCCTGTATTTGTGCTGTTTGCTTTATCTTGAATGCCTTGTCTTTAGCGGCATCCTGCTCGTCTTATCAGAGCCAATTTATTGTCTCCTTTTCTATCTCCTCAGGGACTGACGGGCTTCCCAGGTGGCTCAGCTGGTAAAGAATCCACCTGCAACGCTGGAGACCCCAATGCAATTCCTGCGTTGAGAAGATTGGCTGCAGAAGGGATAGACTACCCATTCCAGTATTTTGGGGATTCCTGGTGGCTCAGCTGGTAAAGAATCCACCTGCAATACGGAGACCTGGGTTTGATTCCTAGGTTGGGAAGATCCCCTGGAGAAGGGAAAGGCTACCCACTCCAGTATTCCTGGAGTATTCCATGGACTGTATAGTCCTTGGGATCACAAAAAGTAGGAAACAACTGCGCAACTTTCACTTTCACTGGGACTGACTCCTCTTGAATTAGAACTAGGAACCCAGGGCTAGCGGGACAGACAGTACGGAGACATCCCCTCCCAGCCTTCTCACAGCTTCTGCAGCTCAGGCTAAGCTTCTGGGTTCCTTGTCGTCTGGTGTCCTTGTCGGATGGTGAATGCCTCGGGGTTTCACCATCTTTTTTATTTGCATACCATTTAGCAAGTTCTTTAATGTAGGAGGTTCCTCCCAAATACCTGTTGTTAAGTGAGGAGGATGGACCTAAGGAACGCTAGAGAAGTGTTGATTAGAAATGTCTGACATGTATCATTAAATTAAAAGATGGCTCGTGGTCCTTAGAAAAGAAAGTGGGAGATTTCTGCTTCCTGCCTTGTGTCAGATTACCTGCGAAGGACTCTCAGTTACAATGTGAACTAGATACCAGAAAATTACAAACACTTTAATTTTATCCAAAATAAGTTCAATAAAAAGTAAGGGATGGGATTTCTGGGCTTGGTGAAGATGGAGTCAGTTCTGCCTTTCTTTCCCATTGCTTACACCCAAGACTTCTGGACAAAATACAAAATGCAGCCACCTGCAGACTCTGGAATGTTACCACTAGGGGGACGATAAGGGTTTAAAACTCAACATTCAAAAAACTAACATCATGGCATCCAGTCCCATCACTTCATGGCAAATAGCTGGGGAAACAATGGAAACAGTGACAGATTTTATTTTCCTGGGCTCCAAAATCACAGCACATGGTGACTGCAGTCATGAAATTAAAAGACGTTTGCTTTTTGGAAGAAAAACTATGACAAACTTAGACAGCATATTAAAAAGCAGAGACATTACTTTGCCAACAGAGGTCCGTATACTCAGCTGTGTTTTTTTCCAGCGGTCGTGTATGGATGTGAGAGTTGGGCTATAAAGAAAGCTGAGCACTGAAGAGTTGATGCTTTTGAACTGTGGTGTTGGAGAAGACTCTTGAGAGTCCCTTGGACTGCAAAACCAGTCCATCCTAAAGGAAATCAGTCCTGAGTGTTCATTGGAAGGACTGATGCTGAAGCTGAAGCTCCAATACTTTGGTCACCTGATGCGAAGAACTGAATCATTGGAAAATACCCTGATGCTGGAAAGATTGAAGGCAGGAGGAGAAGGGGGCGAGAGAGGATGAGATGGTTGGATGGCATCACCGACTCAATAGACACGAGTTTGAGCAAGCTCCGGGAGATGGTGAAGGACAGGGAGGCCTGGCGTGCTGTAGTCCATGGGGTCGCAAAGAGTTGGACACGACTGAGTGACTGAACCAGCAATACTGTGTAACATAATATGTGACATACATTATTTTGTACTTATCAAGTACTATATTTTAAAAAGGGCTTCCCTGGTGGCACAGATGGTAAAGCATCTGCCTGCAATGCAGGAGACCTGGGTTTGATGAGCAATCCCATTTTTTGTTGTAGTATTAGCCTGCTTATCTTTTGTGCAAGGGCCCTTCTTGTTCTGTGTTTTCAAAACTGTTTTTTTTTTTCCCTTGAAGAATAGTTGATTTACAATGTGTTAGTTTCAGGTGTACCACAGAGTGATTAAGTTATATGTGTATGTATTCTTTTCGAAGTACTCTCCAACGTGGTTTATTACAAGATACTGAATAGATCCCTGTGCTATAGAGTAGGTCCCTGTTGTTTGTATGAACTTATTCTTTTTATTTAAATAATTGGAAACAGTAAAAAAGAATTGTGACATAATCTAATCTATATAATTCTACTTTGTACTATCATTTCTGGGCTTCCCTGTAGCTCAGCTGGTGAAGAATATGCCTGCAATGCAAGAGACCCTGGTTCAATTCCTGGGTCAGGAAGATCTGCTGGAGAAGGGATAGGCTACCCACTCCAGTATTCTTGGGCTCCGCTGGTGGCTCAGATTGTAAAGAATCTGCCTGCAATGCAGGAGAGTTGGGTTCGATCCCTGGGTTGGAAAGATCCCTTGGAGAAGGAAATGGCTACCCACTCCAGGATTCTGGCCTGGAGAATCCCATGCAGTGTACAGTCCATGGAGTCCCAAAGAGTTGGACTGTCATTTAAATGTTTCCAAACATCTGTTGGCTCAAAATGGCTATAATGATTTTCTTGAAGCTATCCTGTTCTCAGAACTGTTAACCACTATTTTTTCGGGTCATATTTATTAAATGCAATCTATGTGTTAAGTCCTAGCCTCAAGGGACTGACAGTCCATCTTTTTATTCCTATAGCAGTTCAGCCTCAGATATTCTGACTGGGACTTTTGGAAGTGAGGACCCTGGCCTGAAGACCAAGGGCTCATGAAGACCGACAACCGACTGGGTGCCTGGGGCTTTGGGAATGTGTGGTGGGGATGGGGAGGGAGGTTTGGTACCACTGGGGCCTAACCTCCATTCCTGTCTCCTCGGCTCCATGTTCTTGCTGGTGGAGTTAAACGGAAGTGCGTGATTGTGTTTGCCACCTTTCAACTAACTTGTCATGCATTTTTGTTTCCTTGACAGTGAGTCAGAAATTAGGTCTCTGTAGAGTAGAATGCCGCCTACTCAGCCTCCTTGACTGCTTTCTGTGGAAATAAGCCTGGGAGATGCCACCACTGAGAGTCAGCTTAGAGGAGGGTGAGATGAAGTCAGAGACGGGGATGTGACTGTAAGACTTGTGCTCTGAATGGCAGTCTCCATTTCTCTTATTCTGCACTATCATGTCACTGTTATCCTCATGGAACACCCCTAAGTGGTTGCTCTGAGCTGGGGCTTTCTCAAGGCCTTTACCTTGTCTATTTCATTTAATCCTCATACCAACGCCATGAGCAGGTGCTGTTACACTATTCTTGTTCTACAGATGAGGAAACTCAGGAGTGGAGCCCACTCATGTCCCATCCCTGGGGAATCTGGCCTCACCATCTCAAGAAAAACAGCTGGACATTGACAGTACAAGACAGCATGGAGGCCAGCGGGGTCAGAGGAGGAAGGGTCTCTTGGTGTGTTCTTAGGTCAGGCAAGCCTTTGACTGTGCTTGAGAAGGCTGCTGGATTTCTGCCAAATCTTGTCACGTCTAAGTTATTTCCCCAAAGCCCAAAGGGGTAGGTGTGTGTGTGTATGTGTGTGTATGTGTTTGTGACTTAAAAAAATTATTGCACTTAATTTTTCTACTGAGAAATTCTCTGGTGTTTGTTAGTCGCTCAGTCATGTCTGACTCTTTGTAACCCCACGGACTGTAGCCCTCCAGGCTCCTCTGTCCATGGGATTCTCCAGGCAAGAATACTGGAGTGGGTTGCCATTTCCTTCTCCAGGGGATCTTTCTGACCCAGGGATTGAACCTGGGTCTCCTGCATTGTAGGCAGATGCTTTACCGTCTGAGCCAATCTCTGGTTAATCTTCTAAAAGTTGAACTCACTTGGAAGTGAAGAGAAATGGCCCATCTTTTTGGCGATGTTTCCTTCCTTGAGTAAGGCGGTGTTAGGGTGAGGAGTGGAGAAGGAAGCAATGCTTGGTGGTGGTGTTGAAGCAAGCCCGAAAGCCAGGAAACCAAGCTGAGGCCCAGATGAGGGATCTAAAAGCCCTGAGCAACCATGGGTCTGGCTCTGCAAGATGGAGATTTAGGAGGCAAAGCCCTATTTTTAGATTCACGGTGACAAATAATGACAAGAGACATTTCGTGTAGAATAGCAATACGATGAAAGCCATCCTCAAGAGAGATCCCTGAAAAAAGCCAGAGGGACTCACTCAGTAGATAGAAAATACATCACAAAGGCCCAGAGAATGTGATTCCAATGAAATAAGATGGATATGAACCACCCTCGCCACTTTGGAATTCTGTAAAGTAAATCTAAATTGCCAGTGCTCAGAAACAGAGAATTAACTGCTGACATTTTGCCTTTTTATTTCAAATACCAGGCTGTATGATGCAATGTTTTCCTTGACTCTTGTTTCTCATTCTAATAAACCTGCACTGAACTAGTGTGGTAATAAAGTGCTCGGCACTAATGTTTACAGGTCTTCGTGTGGAGAATGATGTTGGTGATTTACCAAGGCCAGTGTCAAAAAGGAGCAGAATAGTCTTGCTGTAATAGTGGTTTTACTTCAGGAGGCTCAGCCAATTGCTGATCACTTAAATAACAAGTCCTGCCTCATGTTCAGGTTAAAAATACCTTCAGTAAACAGTTGTGCTTTTTCTGTTAGTGAAATATTAGATGGCCAGTGAAGTTCATCTCTAGCTGCACAAAAAAATATTGAAGTGTGCATTTAAAAAAATTTCTTAAAAAAAGACATTCTACATGTGTACACTGAATTCTGCTTTCACCAAAGTAGCTGATAAATTCATAAATCAAGTATTGAATTAAGTAATATACGTTATTTACTTAGAGTGCTTGTGTGTAGTCACTTAGTAATGTGTGACTCTTTGCCACCGAGTGGACTGTAGCCCGCCAGGACCCTCTGTCCGCAGGATTCTCAGGCAAGAATACTGGAGAGGGTCTCCATGCTCCACTCCAGGGGATCTTCCTGAAGCAAGAACTGAACCCATGTTTTATGTGTCTCTTGCATTGCAGGCAGGTTCTTTACCCACTGAGCCATTGGGGAAGCCTGTTTATTGTATGCCAGGCATCAAATGCTTTGCATTCGTCAATCAACAACGTCTTACAACAACCCTCTTAGGTGGGGGTGATGCTACAATATCTATTTTACATAGAAGTGAACTAAGACAAAGAGAGGTTAAATAACTTTCCTGGGCCACAGTTTTATGGACTGAACTGTATGCCTCTGAAACGCCTCTACTGAAGCCCGCACCCTCTTACGTGACTGTGTTTGGAAATAGGAACTTTAGAGAGGCAATTAAAGTTAAACGAAGCCATCTAATCCAAAAGAAATGGTGTCCTTTTGGAGGAAGAGACTCCAGAGAACTTTAGTCTCTTTCCACCTGTGCTCAGAGAGGAGGCCACGTGAGGACACAGCCAGAAGGCGGCTGTCCCCAAGCTGAGAAAGAGGCCCCACCAGAAACTAACCCTCTTGGCTCCTCGCTTTAAAACTTCCAGATTCCAGAATGGTGAGAAAATAAAATTTCTGTTGGTTAAGCCATTCAATCTGCAGTATTTTGTTATGGCAGCCCTAACAGACTAATACCAGTGGGTCATTAGTGGAACCAGAGTTCTAATTTAAGGAGTCAGTCTCTAGAGCCTATATAGTCAACCGCCACACTGTTATATCTGTTTATTAAAAGAGGGATTATGTGTTCATTGTGATGTTTATAACTCCTCATGCATGCGAGCATGCTCAGTGGTGTCCGATTCTTTGCCACCTCATGGACTGTAGCCCGCCAGGCTCCTCGGTCTGTGGGAGCCTCCAGGCAAGAATACTGGAGTGAGTTGCCATTTCCTCCTCCAGGGGATCTTCCCGACCCAGCAATCGAACATGCCTCTCTTGTGTCTCCTGAATTGGCAGATGGGTTCTTTACCACTAGCACCAACTGGGAAGTCCTGTAACTCCTATACGTGCCTTATACTTAAATTTACAAAATAAAATGGAGTGTGGCTGAATCATCATGGCCAGAGGATGCTGCCATTGGGTGTTGTAACTTAGTTGCCAACAAATACCTACTTGCCATTTATCTTTCCCACTATATCTTCCATTTTTTTTCCCCCACCAGCTCTCCTAAGCCTGTCCATCTGGAGCACTGGCTACCAGTTCCAGAACGTTGCTTGGAGACATTAAGCAACTGTGATTCTTTTTGAAAGAAATCATAAGGTAGCCTCAAATCAAATCACAAACTGTAGAATTCTTCTTCAACCTCTCCCACTCTGTATGTGTGTCTCTCTTCTCCAGCAGTTCTGGGCTCCCAACAATCTATGCATTTATCACTGGCTCTTTCCTATAAGCACACAAAGCAGTTTGGGAATGATGACACCCATAAGGGGGCTTCCCAGGGGGCGCAGTGGTAAAGAATCCGCCTGCCCATGAAGGAGCCATAGGAGATGCGGGTTTGAGCCCTTGATCAGATAGATCCCCTGGAGGAGGAAACGGTATCCACTCCAGTATTCTTGCCTGGAAAACCCCATGGACAGAGAAGCCCGACGGTATTGCAAAGAGTTGAACATGGCTAAGCGACTGAGCACACACACTCAAGTCTGCTGAGCATTTGTTTGTACAAGACTCAGCCCTCAAAGCAGAGGACCAGACACCTTTCCAGTTGAAACAGAAAAAGCCCTGTGACTTGGCGGGAAAGCCCCAGCATGTACCAGTAAAGAGTGAGCCAATCAAAGACTGCCAAATGCACTTGAAGGCCAATCAGAATGCTTCCCCACTTCCAAAAATTCTCCAATAGAACACTCGCCAATCAAAGACAGTCTTGACATTTCTACCTTTTACTCTGTAAAACCCATGAATTTCTTTGGGAAGGAAACAGATGGTAGCAAACTATTAATATCCCCTATTATCTGAAGAAACTACTTTTTGTTAATAGTACAGGTGTTCTTTGTACTGTTGAAACCTATGAGGTGAGATTAAAAATCATAATTCTTTTAAATCTTAAGCTATTCCCACTAGTAAAATCCAAGTACAGAGTTCCAATTTATTGAATTCATCCTTTTTTCTATGCAGCCATGTTATCTGTTAAAATTTTTTCCCCCCTACATTCTTTTTTTAAATTGAAGTATAGTTGCTTTATAGAGAAAGCTGAGGGCTGAATGCTTTTGAAATATGGTGTTGGAGAAGATTCTTGAGAGTCCCTTCGACTCCAAGGAGATCCAACCAGTCCATCCTAAAGGAGATCAGTCCTGGGTGTTCATTGGAAGGACTGATGCTGAAGCTGAAACTCCAATACTTTGGCCACCTCATGCGAAGAGTTGACTCATTGGAAAAGACCCTGATGCTGGGAAAGATTGAAGGTGGGAGGAGAAGGGGACGATAGAGGATAAGATGGTTGGAAGGCATCACCGACTGAATGGACATGAGTTTGGGTAAACTTTGGAAGTTGGTGATGGACAGGGAGGCCTGGCATGCTGCAGTCTATGGGGTCGCTAAGAGTCGAACACGACTGAGTGACTGAACTGAACTGATAGCTGCTTTACGATGTTGTGTTAGTGAAAGTCATTCAGTGGTATCAGAATTTGCGACCCCATGGACTGTAGACCACGAGGCTTCTCTGTCCATGCAAGAGTACTGGAGTGGGTTGCCATTTTCTTCTTCAGGGGATCTTCCCGAGGCAGGGATCGAACTTGGATCTCCTGCATTGCAGGGGGATTCTTTACTGTCTGAGCCAACTCTCTGCTGTACAATGAGGTGAATCAGCTGTAAGGATACAAATGTCCCCTCCCTCTTGTATCTCTCTCCCCCTTTCATCGCCCCCCCCCAATCCCTCCCATCCTACTCCCACTTCATCTTATATACCACAGTGCTCAGCTCCCTGTGTTATATAGCGGCTTCCCATTAGCTATTTTACTCATATCTGTGCATTGCATGTTCAGTTGCTCAGTCACGTCCGGCTCTCTGCGACCCCATGGACCGTAGTTCACCAGGCTCCTCTGTCCTTGGAATTTTCCATGCAAGAATATAAGAGTGGATTGCCATTTCCTCCTCCAGGGGATCTTTTCAACTTAGGGACTGAACCCACGTCTCTTAGGTCTCCTGCATTGGCAGATGGATTCTTTACCACTGAGCCACGCGTAGTTATGTATACACGTCCATCCTAATCTCTCAGTTCACCCCACCCTCCCCTTCTTCCATGTGCCCACATGCATATTCTGTATGTGTCTCTATTCCTGCCCTGCAAATAGGTCTATCAGTATCATTTTTCCAGATCCCACATATATGTGTAAATATGACAGCTGCTTTTCTCTTTCTGACTTACTTCACTCTGGGTCCATCCACATCTCTATTTGTTTCTAATTGTATTTCCTTTTAGGATTTGAATGATTTAAGAGGTTTAAAATTTCTTTTGAGAAATGGATGACAAAAACAAATCTTAAATCATTCAAAAATAAGGTCAGTATAAAAAGGTATATTCAGAAAGGTCTCATTCCTACCTCTTCTTTTATCCCATTTCCACCTACTTCCTATGTGTAGCCATGTTCATTAGTTTCTGCTTTACCTCCTGTTTTCTTTTGTAAAATAAGCCAACATAGACATACAGACACTCTTATTTCTCATTTTGACCCTATGGAGGGCATGTATTTCAGAACAGGAAGCTGTATGATGATTTCCTCCTGCTAGAGTAATTTGGAATCTCTGGATGTGCTCATTTCTTATTATCACAGAATCCATAGGATCCTTAGTGGTACAGTGAAGCTGAACAATAGGGGCTGGAGGTAGACAGGCCCAGTTTGGCATCTGAGTTGCCCAGAGTCTCCTTGTGGCCTGGATAGCATCTTACTTAGCATCTCTTACTCCTCATCTGTCATAGCTGAGCCAACGATGACCAGAGTAGAGATATGAAGGCATCTATAAGAAATCTCAACATGGGGACTTTCCTGGTGGTCCAGTGGCTAAGACATCCCACTCTGCATGCAGGGGGCCCGGGTTCCATCCTTGGTCAAGGAACTAGATCCCCCATGCTGCAACCAAGAGTTCACATAGAGCAACAAAAGATTCTGCACGGTGAAATAAAGACCCTGTGTGCTGCAGCTAAGACCCAGTGCAGCCAAATAAATAAAATAAAACAATAAAAAAGAAATTTCAACACGAAAGCCTTAACACAGAGTTCCGCCAAGGACAGCACTGGCAATCCTCTTAAGTCCCTTCCTCCCTCTGGTCAAGTATAAAAGCTGATCTTTCTTGTAGAGTTAGCAGCGTTGATCAACGGCATTTGTCCCTTACGTCAGGTGTTTTGTGGCTTGTTGATTTTTTATAAAAAGAATAAAAATCTTATAGAGAAAGATCTGGAAACATCATGCTTCATTTTCCTATGGGTTTACTTGATGCCTTATTATTCTCTGAACATTTCCAAATACCCTTTGATGCCTAATATTTGAAGAGTCACTCTTCTCTTCAAAGTGAAAAGTGTTAATGGCTCAGTCATGTTTGAGTCTTTGCGACCTCATGGACTATAGCCCACCAGGCTCCTCTATCCATGGGATTTTCCAGGCAAGAATACTGGAGTGGGTTGCCATTTCCTCCTCCAGGGGATCTTCCTGACCATGTCCCCCATTATTTTGCATTTTCCAGGCAATGTCCTTAACTTTTAAGGTCAAGAACCCTTTTGGGAATCTTAGGAAATCCATGGATCCTTTCTTAGAAGTTTGCACATGATCAAGCACTCTGGAACTGAAGCTGGTGGGATCCCAAGTTCTGACAAAACAAGGGGAAGTGAACAAAAACAAAACAAGGAAACCATTCTGGCTTTAGGGGAAGGTGTGTGCCTGCTGGTGAAGAGGAAGCGGTTTAAGGGAAAACAGAGAAGGGAGGGCTTAGTCAAACTGCACCTGGGTTGTAGGCAGCCTGTGTGCTTTCGCAGTAGCCAGGGCTCACCCCTCATGCGTGGGTGCTGAGTCATTTCAGTCGTGTCCGACTCTTTGTGACCCCGTGGACTGTAGCCCACCAGGCTCCTCTGTCCACGGGATTCTCCAGGCAAGAATACTGGAGTGGGTTGCCATGCCCTTCTCCAGGGCATCTTCCTGACCCACGGATCGAACCTGGGTCTCCTGCATTGCAGGCAGATTCTTTACTGTTTGAGCTACTGGGGAAGTATATGAGATGAGAAAAACTGAGGATGAGACTAAGTCTTATGACAATGTAACATCTGAAGGTGGAGAAGGATGAGCTTGCCCAGGATGTTAGGAGAGAGAGGGTGGTTAGAGAGAGAGAAAGGCAGGAGAGTGGAGGGCGGAGAAGCCAAGGAGAGAAATGTTTCGGGAAGGGCAGGTGGTGAACAGTGCGAAAAAAAACAGATGAGAAAAACTGCCCCAAACTGAAAACTATATGTTGGATTTCAGACATGCTGGTCACTGTCAACTCAGTGACAGCTGATGGGTAAAGGAGTTAGTGAAGTGGGTTGGGAAGTGGCCTTGAAGTGAGGAGGTGGGGTGGGTGAGTGAGTCTAGGAAAGTTTGTCAAGAATTCGACCCCAGAGATGAGGAGGGAAGGCAGTTGTTGGCCAGGGACATGGAACTGAGTAATTTCTTGAAGACGTGGGACACCTGACCGCATTCAAATACTGATGGGAAAGGTTTTGAGAGGGCAGGGCTTGGTTTAAGTTGGAAGAAGAGGTAATCAGTGAACTTAACGATTCTGAGAGACAGATAAAGCTGGGATCTGAAGGTGAAGGGGCCCCTCTGTCCTCACTGTCCTCATCAGGGTCCTGATGAATTTGTGATATGGGGATTTCTGTCTTGAAGTTCCTATTCTCTTTGTGAAGTAAGATGTGGGTGGGGGAAGATTTGAAATTTTCTGTGGAGAGCGGGAGAGTGGGTTAATCAGAGAAACAAAGACGGAATGAGACAGGAAGGTAATCATGAATTTATTGAGGTTATTTGTTGCTAATATTCCCCCTTCCTAAAAGGGCTCAGAGTTTTATTAGGTGCACCCCACCATGACAGCCCATGAACTTTGGGGTCCCCCTTGGCTTAAGCTTGTTACTACAATCCATTTTCTTAGCCACAGTCATTGATTCCAGGAGGCACAGGTGGTTCATTTAGTGGTTCCTGCAGGATGAATTTAAAGACCATTGTATCAAGTAATGGACAGAGGAGAGTCCCCGTTCACGAACCGCTGCACAGATAGCCCTGCTAGAGTGGAGGAGGGGGGCATCTCGAGGGACAGCTTAGATGCAAATTATCCACGTTTAAAGTGGGAAGTGATTGTTACCTTTTAACTGGCAAATTTAAGGTTTCTTTCTTCCTCCAAGGAAACAAAAACGCAGCTTAAGAGTTACTTTCAGTTCAGTTCAATCGCTCAGTCCTGTCCGACTCTTTGCGACCCCATGAATCACAGCACGCCAGGCCTCCCTGTCCATCACCAACTCCCGGAGTCTACTCAAACTCATGTCCATCGAGTTGGTGATGCCATCCAGCCGTCTCATCCTCTGTCATCCCCTTCTCCTCCTGCCTCCAATCCCTCCCAGCATCAGGGTCTTTTCCAGTGAGTCAACTCTTCGCATGAGGTGGCCAAAATATTGGAGTTTCAGCTTCAACATCAGTCCCTCCAATGAACACCCAGGACTGATCTCCTTTAGGATGGACTGGTTGGATCTCCTTGCAGTCCAAGGGGCTCTCAAGAGTCTTCTCTTTTGAATTGTGGTGTTGGAGTTAATTTCAGTTGCAAAGAAAAGTCAGTTCTCTCTCTGCTTCCTGAGTGTTGCCTCTATAAAATTATAAACTTTCCTTGAACATGGTTTTAAAAGTTGGCTTAAAATTCTTAGAACACCTCCTTCTCAAATAAAACAAAAACTGACATTTATAACTTAAGTGCCTTCATCTTGGAGGGGAGAAAGCAGAGTCTGTGAGCCCGAGGATGCATTTTGGTGAGTTTACAAAGCATAGGAAAGCTTGGGTGATTCTAGGACTCTGCACAGTTCAATGTAAATATCCTATTTCAACTGACTTGAAGATTCTAGTAAAACCAGACTTCCAAGTTTTGAGTTTGATAATTGGAACAATATAGACACATGGGGGTAGGGTTCAGATAAATGAAGGATCTTTTTGGTAAAGGATGGATGCTTGTGTGAATGCCCAATCACTTTAGCCATGTCTGACTCTTTGCCACCCTGTGGACTGTGGCCCACCAGGCTCCTCTGTCTGTGGGGTTCTCTAGGCAAGAAGACTGGAGTGGGTTGCCCTTTCCTCCTCCAGGGGAACTTCTTGACCCAGGGATTGAACCCAAGTGACCTGCATTGCAGGCAGATTCTTTACCCTCTGAGCCACCTGGGAAGCTCAAAAGGATGTACATATAGGCCATTGCTATGGGTCTGTTGGCTCTTGTCCAGTTCGTTGATTCTTTAGTGTTGAAAGCAGGCACTTCGGTTTTGAGAAGACCAAAACTTTCATGAACCACTGCCCATAGTGTTTTGTTGTGACAATCAACAGTTAAAAACGTGGAGGCAAGGGGCTTCCCTGACGGGCGCGTGGTTAAGAATCCAGCTTGCAATGCAGAGGACATGAGCTGGATTCCTGGTTGGGGAACCAAGATCCCACGTGTCACAGTGGAGTGACGAAGCCTGTGCACTGCAGCTAGAGAGTCCAGAGCAGCGAGGAAGATCCTGCATGCTGCTACTAAGACCCGACGCAGCCAAATAAATAAATAAAACACTGTGGCAACTCTGGATGATGACCTCACCCCCCATTTGGTTTCTGTAAAGCCCCAAACTCAGGCTGAACCACTGCTGCGGGCAGGCAACAGGTGGACAGGTGATCTTGTCCTGTGAAAATCAATGCAGGGGTCCTAGAGCTCCTATGTGTGGCCCATTGGAGGGGCTCTGCAGCAGCTCCTGCCAGCCAGCTCCTAGGTCCTCATGGCCATGAGGAGGATGGCCTGGGCCTTCGACGTCCTCTCGTCTACACTCTCTCCTGGATGGTCTCACTCACTCATGTAATTTCACGTGGTGCTGGCCTTCAAACCTCCAGCTGGACCTCCAGCTGATCTCCAGACCCAGGCATTCACCTGCCCACTGGGCATCTTCCTGGTGGTGTCTCTGATGGAACGCCTGCAAGAAGGATCACTTTTCCTCTAAGCCTGCTCCTCGCCCCAGCTTTCTGATTCCAGGCACCGGGACCATCACCCGGACAGAATTGTCTCCTCCCCTCCCCCCAGCGTCCACTCCCTGAACACCTCTGGTTGACGCTGTGATTAGCCCCTCACTTGTATCCTACTCTTTGCGACCCCACGGACTGCAACCCACCAGGCTTCTCTGTCCACGGGGATCCTCCAGGCAAGGATATTGGAGTGGGTTGCCACACCCTCCTCCAGGGGATCTTCCTGACCCAGGGATCGAACCCAGGTGTCCCGCATTGCAGGCGGATTCTTTGCCAGCTGAGCCACCAGGGAATTGCTGGGATTCCCCGATGCTCCATCCCCTCCTGGCCACCATCCTGACCCAGGTCGTCTCCGGCAGCAACTCTCACCTTCAGCCTCTGTCTCCTTCTGTCAACAGAGTGACCTTGGAACAAAGCAGATCTGATAATGTCTGTGTCCCACGTGTGCGTACCTGTGTCCTCACACACTTCAGCCATGTCCGACTCTTTGTTGACCCTATGGACTGTTGTCTGCTAGCCTCCTCTGTCCATGGGATTCTCCAGGCAAGAATACTGCTTAGAGGCTGTCAATGACTTCCCATCACTCCTGGAATATAATCGCTTCCCTGATCCTTCCAGCAGTCTCTCCAGGTCTTTGCTCCCCTTCCCTGACCCCCATCCTCCTCTCATGTGGCTGACTTGAGACTGATCTCGGGGGTCAGGGGGCCTTTCTGGACCCCTGCCTTGAGTTAGGTCTTCCTGTCACTCTTGCCTATCACACCCACGCTTTGAGACGCTCACTGCAATTCTTGCTAAAATGGCCCATATTCCTGATAGGACACAAACGCGGGGACAGCAGGGACCATTCCCGTTTTATGTTTCTGGAACCGCGCCCGGAGTGGGACATGCTGAGTGCCCCGTAAAGATCTGGGGAACTGAAGAAGAAAATGACAGCGCATACCCCGCTTTTCTCTCACTGAGAACCCTTCCAGTGTGCTAATTTCAGCTGCAAAGGGAATGCTCTCACCTGGGGAAAACACAGTCTAGTGGGAGGTGCATATACTCGGAGCTAAAATGAGCAGCCCAGGGAGTGTGCCCAAGGGAAACAGCCAAGGGGCTCTCTCGGGGAAGCCTCTGGACTGGGCTGCCTAGAGCTGGGCCCTGATGACCAGGCAAGAGGGCTTCCAGGGCAGCAGAACCAATGTGCCTTGACATTTCCATCTGTCACTTGCAAACCAGCTCTGGGCTAAGGTGCCGCTGCTGCTGCTGCTAAGTCACTTCAGTCGTGTCTAACTCTGTGCGACCCCATAGATGGCAGTCCACCAGGCTCCTCCGTCCCTGGGATTCTCCAGGCAAGAACACTGGAGCGGTTTGCCATTGCCTTTTCCAATGCGTGCATGCATGCTAAGTAGCTTCAGTTGTGTCCGACTCTGTGTGACCCTATGGACAGCAGCCCACCAGGCTCCTCCATCCATAGGATTCTCGAGGCAAGAATACTGGAGTGGGTTGCCATTTCCTTCTCTGGGTTAAGATGCTACCATTGAGAACTAGACATGTCAACAAAGGCTTGATCTGGCACCTTGTGGATATCATTGGAGTCCCAGTGGGTGGTGACCTAGGTCTCTAGAACGGCCCTTGCCACAGATTTGCACCTAAATAGTTGTTTAGAAAGCTGAAAGTAAAGAGAAGGTGACACAGTTACTAGAGAGAGAGAATACCAACTCATTTGCACTTGATTTGGCCAAGAGTACAAAGCCAGCGGGCTTCCCAGGTGGCGCTAGTGGTGATGAACCTGCCAATGTAGGAGACGCGGGAGACGGGGGTTCAATCCCTGGGTCATGAAGATCCCCTGGAGGAGGGCATGGCAACCCAGTCCAGTATTCTTGCCGGAGAATCAATCCCATGGACAGAGGAGCCTGGAGGGCTGCAGTCTGTAGGGTCGCAGAAAAGCTGGATATGACTGAAGTGACTTAGCATGCATGCACAAAGCCAGTGACACCTATCTAAACAATTTTCAGTCGCCCAATCTGAGGTTCGTCCCTGCCTGTGAGAGGCATGTGTACAACCCTTGATCAGTTTTGTAATGGGGTGATTCATGCGCAGGAAAGGAGCAGAACGTGGTGACCTCCTGATTCCCCTTTAGCTCTGTGAATCTGTCTGATGTTTCAGGAGTGCACAGAAATTGGAGCTCCTTCCCTGAAAAATTATGTGTAGCTTGGGCCTGGTCTGACTATAGTTCGCTTTTATTGCCTTTTCCTAATTGTTTATGTTTTTCATTAATTTTACACCTCAAGAGTGACATTTCATCAATTTGCAGAGATGCACCTTCCATGTTCTCAGAGGACTCGTCTGTCCTCTGCCTTGTTAATAACCTGTCAAAAGGAAATGCCTGGAGACAGAAAAATACGGCATGATCTCACTTATGTGTGGAGTTAAAGAAAAACAAGAGCCACCAAACTCATAGGAAAAAGAGATCAGATTTGTGGTTTTCAGAGGTGGGGGAGTGGGGAGTGGGTGGAAGATGGTTCTAAGTTACAACCTTCCAGTTATAAGAGAAACAAGTCCTAGGGTTGTAAGGTAGGATACGATGAGGATAGTTAATGTCAGCATAGGGTAGAATTTTCAAATTGTTAAGAGAATAGTTCCTAAGAGCTCGTTACGAAGAAAAAAGTTATCTTTCTTTTTTTGGTATCTGTAAGAGATCATGTGTTAACAAAACCAATTGTGGTAATATTGTTTCACAAGACATGTAAGTCAGGTCATGTGCCTTAAACTTCCACCTTAAACTTCCACAGTGCTGCATGTCAATCATAACTCAATAAAATGGAAGGAAAGAAAGGAAATGCTTTGAGCGTGTTTGAAATTCTTCTTAAGGTTAAGGGCATACCTGCAAAACAATAGCCACACTTCCTGCCCTCCCTCCTTCCCTCAAAGTCAGTTTTCTGAAAGACTCAAAGGTGACTGTCCTCCTGGGGGAAGGCAAGGGCTGGACAACAGAAGTGGCAATTGTGAGGTGTGAGACATGTCAAGAAAGCAGGTGTTTTTCTTTAAAAATAACAGAACAGATCCTAAAGGACTTTTTTTTAAAAACCATAAGCAATAGATTTTTAAAAACGAACAAAACCCCCCCTTTACAGCCTGACTTAGAAATCTAGAGCTGTTCTTGTGATCTGTTGGAATTTCCTCTTTCTTCGACTGACAGTGAACCGTGAACGAACTTAGATCACTTCTGCTTACACCATTCCATCCTGCATCCTTTCTTCAAATTTGGATTCTTTCCCGACACGTGGAAAGTTTGGTTTGGTGTGTGGCACGTGAGGCAAATCTTCTAAATGAATACATCCCCATAAACATGTGTCAGCTCGTTAGAAAGGAGAGGCTGCTGAGGCTAAATTCATGTTCAAGTCTTGATTCCAAGTACATAGGTCAACTGATCTCTACATTGCTCATTCCAAACCATTTATGGTGAGCAACGTAACCCAGGAGGGTCTGATGTTGCAAATACAGGGTTTTGATGTTAAGGGAGAATCAAATATTTCTAAGGAGGGAATGGGAACAGCAACTTGGTGTGGCCAGGTAAACCCTCCCCACGCTCCATCCTTTGTCCCCGAATCCCCACCCAGGATCCAGATTCTAGCCTGCCTGAGCTCCAGGCAGTGACAGAACCGTCCCATCAGTTTCTACCCACCTCTTCTGGCTAATATTATCCTGGCGTGATCCTGTGTTCTGGGAGCCTCATCATTTACTTGACTCTGCCTTTTAAGGCAAGAAGGACCCAAACAACGACACTGTGTTCCTCCTCGGGCTAATCTCTGCCATCTCATCTCACCGAGGCCGGGATGTTCTGGCCGGTGTCCCTGGAGTTGCTGAGCAGAGTTCCTGGGAGTCGGGAACAGGAGGTGCCGAGATGCTGGGTCATGGTGTGTCTGCAGTCAGCGCCGACTCCCGGTGACAGTGGCCCTTACCCAGCGTGGCGGAGACTGTGCGCCTGGGTCAGGATTGAAGGGAAGGGGTTCCCCTCCTCTGTCCCAGTGGGAGGAAGACAAGTCTTCCATCAGATGGAATAAGACTCGGGTCTCTAGCCCAGCGCTGAGCTCTTAACTTGTTCCCAGCTAAGGGCACCACCTGTTAAGCCCAGGCTGTTATGTGATGCTTGTAGTATCCTTGACGTACCAGTGATTCTTTTCAGCTCATTTCCTTGGATCCTTTGATTTTCTTTTTTTTTTTTGGGGGGGGGGGGGGGGAGCGTCTTCTTAAGAGTCTTCTGTTGAGTTTAAAGACCTGGCCGAGGGATGTGCATGCTTTCAGGATCAGGGCTGGCTGGAGGGGCAGAACACTGGCTGCTTCGTGGCTGGGTTCTGAGTTAATGTATGAACCGTGTCTTTTCTCTTCTATGTCCTGATTCTTCGACATTTGGGGTCTTGGTGATTCTGGAGGGACTGCCCCTCCTAGGTTTTGCAAAGCCTTGTCCATCGATAATGAACAGCTTGCCTGAGAGAGATTTTAAAACGCAAACTGACCAGTTCAGAGCCCCTACCCCTGACCGCCTCCTCTCTGAGACTTTCACGCTCTCAGGGCCTTGTTCACCGGCCCTCATTCCTCCCGAGGGCCCCGTACCAATCAGGGATGGCTTCTGGGCCCAGAGTCCACTGAAATCATCCAGACTGGCCCATCTGGGGCCTGCCTCGCCCCTCCTTCTATAAACAGGGATAAAGGAAACCTCCTTCAGAATGGAGTCAGGAAGCCCTGAAACTTACAGACTCTGCAGGAAGCAAGGTTTCCCTTTGACCCCGCGACACGAGCCGCCCACTGCCCATAGCCAGCGACCGACCCCGCGCCTCCCCAGTCTCCTCCTTTCAACCCCCCTCCTCTGTTCTCTGGACTTGCGTGTGCTTCAGCACAGTTTGCTCTCCCCAATCGCAATTTTCTGCTCTTCTCAAATAAAATCATTTTGCCGATAAAACACGTGATTCTTTCTTTCTTTTTTTTTTCTTTATTAAGGTGCACTCTCCCATGGAAAGCACAGTAAAAGCTTTTGCTACAGTTTCCCTCTCCCTGGTCACTGCTAGTGGTACCCATACCCACCCCCTCCTGACGTGGCATGCCCCCTCCTCCTGGGATCTGCTGTGAGTCATCTTTGCAATCATCACTTGGTCTATTGGGCCCCCCTGGTGGCTCAGAGGTAAAGAACCCCCACAGGTGCTCTTGAGACGGTCCTCGGGGGGATCTTGGGACAGTCCTGGGGGGATCTTGAGACAGTCATGGGGGGATCTTGAGACAGTCATGGGGGAGATCTTGAGACAGTCATGGGGGGTATCTTGAGACAGTCATGGGGGGGATCTTGAGACAGTCCTGGGGGGATCTTGAGACAGTCATGGGGGGATCTTGAGACAGTCCTGCGGGGGATCTTGAGACGGTCCTGGAGGGGGATCTTGAGATGGTCCTGGGGGGATCTTGAGACACTCCTGGGGGGATATGTCAGGAGCTTGCAGGGGAGGCAGCTTTGAGTGTGACCTCTGCCATTCTCTTTCAAGAATTAAAATGCTCCCCAGAGGAGCTAGGACTCGGGGAACAAGGGCTGGAAGGGCTCACAGGGGAAGAGCTTGCTGAGAAGCTGGAGGCTGGCACGGCCGAGGCCAGGCTGCTCTGTGTGGAGTTTGGGGCTGCTGTCTGGCAAGTAGCGGGTTCCCTGTTCAGACCTCTGTCAGCTGCTTGAGGAGCTCTTAGGGAGGTCCTCAGGGGAGCTGGAGGGTGGGGGCAAGCCGGCCAGCCTTTCCTCTAGGAAGTGTTCATGCACTCACATGGTGGGCATCCACCTGCAGAACCGGTCCATGGCCTCAAAGGGATGAATGTCATCTGGCCAATCTTTAAATTAGGAGGCGAAAACCAGAAGAGGTTTATTTTCCTTTCTGGATCCCCTAACTTCACTCCTGTAGCATTTTCTCCTAACCAGATCATCAGTCGGCGCGCATTTACCACGACTGCTCTTAGAATGTGTGTGTGCGCTCAGGCACTTCAGTCGTGTCTGACTCTCTGTGACCCCATGGACGGTAGCCCTCCAGGCTCCTCTGTCTAGGGATTCTCCAGGCAAGAATACTGGACTGGGTTGCCGTGTCCTCCTCCAGGGGATCTTCCTGACCCAGGGATTCAACCCGGGTCTTCTGAATCTCCTGCTTTACAGGCAGATTCTTTACCTCTGAGCCCAGGAAGCCCAATTTTAGACTAGAGAGTCTCAATTTCACTGTGCTGAGTCCTGGACTGTAGATGTCAGGGACCTTTCTCAGCCTGACAAGATGATGAAAGTCAACTACCTTCCCTGTTTCTTGTAATTTCTCAGCCACATTCTATTAGATTTATTACACTGGGGTTGAAAATTTTTTTTTAAAAAAAGAACTGGGAATATTAAAACAACTGTGTCTCTTTTCCCTTTCCTTGACTTCTATTTAATTTTTGCAATTAAAATGTCCATGACTGTGGTGGAAGAGACCTGAGAAGTGTTGAGCCAAGGCGTCCTAGCACTTAGATTTCCAGGAGGAAGATGGGATGGCTCTTACCCTCCGGCAAACACCTGCCCCCTCAGTTTCCACTAATTGTTCAATATTGTTCCACAGAATTCACCACCACTATACAACTCCATAGAAGTTGTTAAGGAATATAGGAGGAGAAATTGAAGGAGACCTAGAGAGGAATTCTTTTGTAGGTTGCAAAAGCCCTCTGTGACGCTTGCATGATGAGAACAATGGGAATCGAGGGTTTCCAAGGTGGGAGGCTGTGGGATGACTGCAGCCCTTTGCTAGGGGCTGTCTGTCTGGACCACCCAGAGAGGCAGTCCTGAGTCAGAGGTCACCGTTGGTGGGGTTGCCCCATGCTGCTGTTTTGGAAGGGACTGTTTCTAGATGAAGCCGCCTGGATTCTGAGTTAGCCACATTTGTATCCCCTGTGTTTATTCTACGTCACTGAATAGAAGGCAGCCACGTGGCATCAATGAGACGCGGTGAGCGTCCTCTACACGCCCCTGCCAAGACCTTCGTGGGTGACACAGCCCTGCTCCGCTCACGCAGCCTTGGTGGCCGTGGGTTTTGGGAATATCTCTTGGTTCATAGAGGCCCCGTATCTCACTTTACAACTCACTGCACTTCCTAACGACTCCTTCGCTGTGAAAACACTGATTACAGGAGTATATAACAATGCACGTGAACACAGTAACTCACGATGTGATCTGAGTTAATCAGAAAATGTATAGTGTGGTGTGACCCAGGGTCTAAAGAGCTGATAAAACTAAGGAGGGTCTTGGAATGCACAGGAAAACGAGACCCTGATCGTCCTTCCCTCCCCTACGCTGTAACTGTTCAAGGATTTCAGGTCCTCCTGAGCAGTGTAACCCATCTCCCCTCCAACCCCACAGGGAGAAGGTATTTGCTCTATTCTTCCCACACCCAATGTACGTGCCTCGTCCAATCAGCAAATGACCTGCAAGACCCCATCCCACTGCCTCCTTGTATCCTGGGTATAAAAGTGGACTAAGAACCCGTGTTCAGCATCGGTTCTCCCTTGAGCTGGCCTGCTGTTCTGACAGCATCTCCCATTCTAGTAAACTTTATTTCCCTCCCGTTCTGTCTCATGTCTGGAAATTCTTTTCCAACCCGCTCACGGACCACGACGTATAGTGGAAGACCAACTTTAAAAAGCAAAGTGCTGGGCTTGCCTGGGAGCTCAGGTGCAAAGAATCTGCCTGCTAGTGCAGGAGACACAGGCTCGATCCCTGATCTGGGAAGATTAGCACGTACTGCTGAGCAATAAGCCCGGGAGCTACGGCTATTGAGACGACGTGATGCCACTGCTGAAGGCCTGTGCCCTAGAACCCGGGTTCCTCAACGGGAGAAGCCGCTGCCTTGAGAAGCCTGCTCACTGCAGGTAGAGAGTAGCCCCCACTTCCTGCAACTAGAGAAAAGCCCGCGCACAGCAACAAAGAGCCAAAAATAATAAATAAATAAAATTATGAAACAAAAACAACAACCCCGTCAGCTGGAACTTTTCAGAACTAAGAAGGGAGTGGAGACAAAGCCAAGAGGAAGAGCGTCCCTAGTGATTCACACCAGTCAGGGCCCAGAATGCAGAAGACTGAGCTGGGGTCCCAAGCTTCCCAGCTCTTTTCCTGTTTTGAACCATATCTATTTGCATGTCAGTCTCAATGTTCCCCTGCCCGATTCACCAGTAAGCTTTCTGTCTCACACAGTATTGACCCCGTGCCTTGCAAAGAGCGGGTGCTCAATACATCAATGGATGGATAGAAGAGGAAAGAACGCGGTGAGACAGACAATCCAGAATGGACCCCATGGGTCTGGAGTGGAGGTGAGTCTGTGCTGATCTGCCCGCGGGCTCAAATGATTCAGGCAGGGAGTGGGGGAGAGGGCTCAGGACATGCACTGGGGGTCCTTCTACCCCAGCCTGGGGCCCAGCTGCGATGCACAGATGGGCTCCATCCTTTCCAGACTCCGGGTAACCCACCTGCCTGCTTCTCATTAGCCATATTTGCTTTCTCAACTCTTTGCTGGATGGCTTTAGTCCATGGAGATTCTACGTGGTTTGACAGGTGTGCATTGGACACAGTACCCGCTTTCTGCACTTACCTCCACATTCCCAGCTCTGCTTTTAAAAGAAATTAATTAATTTATTTTAATTGGAGTCTAATTACTTTGCAATATTGGGAAATAGATGACCAGTCCAAGTTTGATGCATGAAACAGGGCACTCAAAGTCGGTGCACTGGGATGACCCAGAGGGATGGAATGGGGAGGGAGGTGTGAGAGGGATTCGGGATGGGGGACACAGGTACACCCGCGTCTGATTCATGTCAATGTATGGCAAAAACCAGCTCTGCTTTTAAATGAAGATGGGGAGTAGACTTAGGATGGCCTTATTTTTCACCTGCTTTATTGAGGCCAGTGGTAAAGAATCCGTCTGCCAATGCAGGAGATGTAAGAGATGCGGGTTTGATCCCAGGGTCAGGAAGATCCCTTGGAGGAGGGCACAGCAACCCACTCCAGTATTCTTGCCTGGAGAATCCCCATGGACAGAGGGCTGGGGTCGCAAAGAGTTGGACATGACTGAGCGACCGAACACATATAATCTTGGTTACATGTTTGGAAAAAAGTCACTTCACTTTTTAGTTAAATGTTTAACGGATTCCGAACTATCTCTGCATTTTTCCATTATTAGTTTGAACCTGCATTTTCGCTGGCAGTTCTTCAAATACAATTTAAAGACTTTATTAACAATCTAACCTGGGAGCTCCTTGCACCTCACTGATTCAGTGATCTGATAAGAAGTTTGTATTTCACAAAAGTGGTTCAGTTCAGTTCAGTTGCTCAGTCATGTCTGACTCTTTGCCACCCCATGGACTGCAGCATGCCAGGCCTCCCTGTCCATCACCAATTCCTGCAGTGGTGGTATTACCCTAACAGAAAAAGTGGAAGGAAGACCCTCCCTGGATCAGGGAGAAAACGCAGTAGCTTGCTTGGCTTCCTGTCTCTCTCTGTCCCTGGAGGCTAATTCAGCCCTGGACTCTTATAAAGATTGAAGATCCTCAAACCACGCACAAAAATATTACCAAGATTTGTAGCACTGCGAGAGGGAGAGACATGTCTATTTATCTCTTTTTGCACTTGACATGCAAAAGGATGTTCCCATTTGTGAAATAACCAAGAAATGCTCATTTCGGCTCTGAAACAACCTGTCCGCTGGGTCTGCCTTCTAGAACAGCAGTGTACTATGCTGTGACTTCCATCCTGCCCGGCCCTTAGGGAAGCTGACTCCACTGGAGGCTGACTCAGAGGGCCTGGGTCAGTTCCCTCTGGTCCTCTCTGAGCAATCTGCCCCTTACAAGGTGGGTCTGCGGAGGAAGTGGGCAGCCCAGGGTCGTTGTTGGGAGTCAGCTACCTCGGTCTGCATCTCACTCGCTGTGTGGCTTGGGGAAAGTTACTGCATCTCTCTGAGCCTCCTTCTTTTACAGATTCCTTATCTGCAAAAGAAGGACAACAATACCTTCCAGGTACTATACAAGGTATGTCATGGATTTTACCTGACCTGTGGTCAGCTCCCCACAAAGATAGCAACTGGGGTGGGGGGTGGCAACCTCCACAGCTTCATAACATTCCTCCCTTCTGGAACATTCTTGCTCCTCCTCTGCCTGTCAAAGTCCCATCCAATGCCATAAGGAGGCCTTTCTGAGCACCCTGGCCAGCTTTATTTCTCAGGAATTCTGACTTATTTATTGTCTGTACCACTGGCTAGGGTCTTTTCATATTCTGTCTGTTCTTTTTCCTTCAAAAAAATGAGCGCAAGTCTTAGTTCCTCAACTAGGCATAAGTCCATGTGTTTAGTAAACATATTTTTGTACTCCCCCACCCCCACCTCATTCCTTAACTGGGGAACCTGAATAGAATTTCTGATCTTTTGCAAGGGCTCCATAAATACCAGGCCCCTGCAGGCTACCCACTCCAGGATTCTTGGGCTTCCCTGGTGACTCAGACGGTAAAGAATCTGCCTGCGATTCAGGAGACCTGGGTTCGATCTCTGGGTTGGGAAGATCCCATGGAGGAAGGCAGGCAACCCACTCCAGTATCCTTGCCTGGAGAATTCCTATGGACAGAGGAGCCTGGCAGGCTGCTCTCCATGGGCTCAGACACGACTGAGCCATTAACACTGTTTTCTTTGAAGAGAAGAGTGACTCTTCAAATATCAGGCATCAAAAGGTATTTGAAAATGTTCAAGGAATAATAAGGCATCGAGCAAACCCTGACATCCACAGGAAGATGAAGCATGGTGTTTCCAGATCTTTCTCTGGAGTGACATGATTGAGTGACTAAATAGAGCAACAGTCCCGGGACCTGCGCTGGCCTTGCTGGTCCCAGGTATCTGGGATCTGGGAATACCCTCCCCTGTTCTCTTTCAAGGCCCGAGCTGGCCTGAGTCGCAGAATTGGCTGTGTGGGTGTCCCTGGGCTTGAGGGGCTGTGGGTAGGTTTGGGCGTATCCACTGGGTGAACCCACACAGCCCAAGGGACCCCCTGGATGAGCTGGGGGCCACAGAGAGGACACGTGTGTCCTGTCACTCCACCTCTGCTCCTGCCCTGGGCCCATGAATCTTAGAGGGGAGGCTGGGGGGGGCACAGCCAGGTGGGGCCCAGAGGGGCACATCCGATGGGGGGTGGTTCTGAGATGGGGGCGCTGCACCCCCACCCCCGGGAAGAGCCCTCCTCTCTGTCCACAGCAGGAGAGCCACCCAAGCTCCGTGGGGACGTCAGGGCCTCGTCCCCTCCTCCTTTTCTCTTTCCTCTAAAGGGACCCTGCCCACCAGCAAGGGTTTATCGGGGTGACCACAATGAACCAGAGGGGCTCCCCTAATTTCCTGGGCTTGGCAAAAAAAAAAAAATCACACTTCTCCAGTTTTTTCCAGATCATTTTTAGTGGAAAGATAGTTAAGTGAGGTCATCGTGAAAAGACGGTTAAATAAAATGGTGATTTCTCAGGACCGATCCGTCTGGACCACCCCCTGATTGGGAAAAGTCCCTACAACACGAAGTCCTGTGACACCCATTCTTCTGGGGACCTGTTTGTCTGATGGTGTCTTTCACATGGTGGTCTCATGAGCTGGTGAAGCGGTGAGTGGAGAATTAAAAAAAAAACAAATATATATATATATGTATATATATGTATGTATATATATGTATATATAGCATCTTTAATTGGAGGAATTAATTTAATTCCAATTAAAATTGGAATTTTAAAGGGAGGGATGCTTTGCAGAATTGTGTTAATTTCTGCCATCCATCAGCATGAATCAGCCACAGGTATACATACGTCCCCTCCCTCCCGAGCCTCCCTCCCACTTCCCACCCCACCCCACCCCTCTAGGTTGTCACCGAGCCCCATGTTTGAGTTCCCTGAGAAATACGGCAAGTTCCCACTGGCTCTCTGTTTTCTATGTGGTGATGCGTGTGCTTCAGTTTGGAGTGGAGGCTTTGGATTCAGGTCCGTTGGCCGTCCAAGTAGACCACACCGTGGCCGGGCTGGACTCGTGCTCTGAGACTCATTTTTCTAGCTTGGGTGTTTTTATCCTAAAACAAGTTTCCTGCTTCTGTAAATATTTACTGATCACTTGATCACACATGGAACAGAATTGCTTTGAGCGTGGTGGGGGCGGAGGACATGGCCATGTGCAGTCAGGGCCCATTGAACTGATTTCACTCCAGCCATGGCCTGGCAGAGACACTCATTTTAGGGACTAAGTGGAAAATAAAAGTGAGATCAGGACATCATAAGCATATGGCAGGAACACACAGTGAATTCAAGGGAGGGTCAGAAGCACTTGGACCCTAAAGACACGCATGACATTGCAATTTAGTCTGGATGAGAAAGCCGAGATCCCTTGGAAATGTCTTTGCACGTATGCGAGGGTCTCTATCAAGTTTCTGCTGCTGCACAGCCATTTAACATGGGTCCTAAAACATCTGCAACGCAGAACATTAGAGAAGAGCTTCTCGGTTGCTAAAATGTTGCAGCAAGCTGGGGGAAGTGATGTTTGTGTGCAACTTTCTGATGGTTTGAAAAGCCCTGCAGATATGGGGAGAACAGTGGTGATAGGGTTTTTTTTTTTTTGCTTTGTCTATAGAATGAGTGGAAAGAGAAAATGTACCCAAATGCTGCGCTCATTCCCAAGGCAATGCAGACACCAGCGGCAGGACTCAGGGGAGGGGAGGGTTGCTGCTGCTGTTGCTATTGCTTAGTCACTCAGGCGTGTCCGACTCTCTGTGACCCCTTGGACTGCAGCACGCCAGGCCCCCCTGGCCATCACCAACTCCTGGAGTCCACCCAAACTCATCTCCACTGTGTCAGGGTTGCCATCCAACCATCTCACCCTCTGTCGTCCCCTTCTCCTCCTGCCCTCAATCTTTCCCAGCATCAGGGTCTTTCCCAATGAGTCAGCTCTTCACATCAGGTGGCCAAAGCATTTAGGCCAAAGGAGTTTTCTGTGGCACAGAATCCTGACTCATTAGGGGTGCAAGGAGCCTCAGAGGGGGCCCCACTCCTTCTGTGCTGGATGGGGAAACAGAGGCAGTGACCGCTTGACCTTGGTGATCCTACCAGCTAGTGACAGAGCCTGGGGCTCACCTGGACCCTCAATCCTCAGGGCAACCAACTTTCCATTCTGCCTCCCCCCAGACCTTAAGTATCTCTACAGACATGTTGGCTCGCATGCTTTAAAACATTAAATTCCCTGTTCTTGCTCCTCAAGTGAGTAATCTGTTTCCAGTGTTAACATTAGCTGGAAATCGAGCTGGGAATACTCCTTACTCTTTTTTAAATTTTTCCCAAAGGAGATGTGTTTTGATCCAGTTTCCCAGCCTCAAAAATGTCCCTGCTTTGTCAGGGCCCGTTGGTTAAAACTTGGTTCTCGGAGGTTCTCAGAGCCACAGGTGGAGCTTCAAGAAGAGTTCCAGGCCATCCCTGGTTTTTTTTTCTTTTTGCAGGCACTCCTGAAAATGGTAGCATGGTCAGATCACACTGTTCCTCATGAGAAATGGGCTGTGAGGTTGCATTCCTGACCATGAACTTGGCACCAGAGGAGTCACAGTAGTGAACCTGAAAGGTGTGACTCTTGAAGAGTCAGCTCCAGCTTTCAGGACCCCCTTACTGGCAGCAGAGACCTTGTTCTAAGTGGGGATGTGGGACAGGGACCGTCCCCTCACCCCTGGGGCAAATCTTCTGCGACCCCAACTGCTAGAGATGCTGTCAGGGTCTAGGTGGGTCTGAGATGTAGCCGAGAAGATGAGACTGGAAATAAGGCGAGCTTGAGAAAGACAAAAGAGGCAGAATAAACCAGGGGAAAAGCAGAGAAGGATGGGAGACACATCTGGAGGGTGGGGGAGCATGTGCTCACGATGGCCCGGGACCTCCCTGGGCGCAGGCGCTAGCTAGATCCTCAGCTTCCTCACTGGGGAGGCTCACAGGAGCCAGTGGTCTCCAGCTCAAGCCAGTGCAGGGACCACAGTCACCCTCGACCCATGGTGGGGTGCTGGGGACAGGGTGATGCTTGGTCAAGTTTGAGACGTCAGGATTCCAGTTGGTACACTCCTGGCTTCTTTAGCCTTCCTTACCCAGTAGAGATTCAAAACCTTTTGTAAAGCTATCCAAGCACTTCTGTGTCTGTCTGTGTAAGCAACCAGAAAACCAGCCCTCTCTGAAATACTTAAAATGCTGGATACAGGATAAAAAGGTAGGCGTCGGTACAGATAAAGCTGGAAGGAAAGAGAAGTGCCAAGAGGCAGGCAGAGGGACTGGGAGGGGAAGTGGAGATGGCTAGGGGACCCCCAGTGAGTCCTCTGTCCACTGGGGGCAGGCGGGGAGCAGCATCTCTGCAGAGTCTCACAGTCCAGGTAGCCTTTCCCGAACGAATCTGCCTGGCACGCACCTGCAGTCTCTTCCCCGCTCCCCTTTTTTTCCCGAGATGGATCCCCTTGTCCTTGACCAAGAATGGCCACAGTTCACCGGAATCAATCACTGCCCCAGAGTGCAGGGGCCTCCTGAGGTGTAAAATGGGGTGGTAAAAAATGTCAAAGCTGATGCATTCACTTGTAACCGGGCACCACCCTGGGTCTGCAAGCCCCGCCCTGGGCAGGGAGCGCCAGATACAGGTGCTCCAGCTCAGCGGTGATGCTCTGCATCCAATCTCTTGCAGAGCGGCTTAGCGCACAGAACATCAAGTTCCCTTTAGTTGTCTTTCCCCTTTCATTACCTTCTATGGCCACAGCACACACTGTCCCCTTGAGGATGAAACAAAGACTCTTGGATGGTAACGTCTCCTGTCTCCCAACAAGCAAATGCACACACACACACAGGAGTCCACGCCTTGTCTGTTTCTTGGTGTTAAAAAATCCGGCCTTGAGAGAAGTCATGCTCCAGGGCCCACTGGGTCCGAGCACCCTCTCTGCACGTTCTGCACCCTTGAGATGGAAACTTCCTGATGCCGGCCAGGCACTGGGAATTCTGCTCTCTCTGCATTAACGCCATTGGTCTTGAGGAGCCCTGTCTTCTGCTGGTGTCTCTGTGGACCATCTGCTTGATTTTAAGGATGAGAAGGAAAGGATGTCCACTTCTAGCACAGCATCAGTACATCTTTGAGAGAAGGTGGCATCTATCAGAGGGGCTTCCCAGGTGGCCCCCATGTTAAAGAACAGGCCTGCCAATGCAGGAGACATAAGAGATGTGGGTCTTTCTGTCTCTACCTTTCTCTCTCCTGCCTTTGTTCCCACCTCATCCCATGTCTTATCTTCTCCCCCATTTTTTGGTCCTACCCCCTCAAGGTGACCCTTCCCCTGGAGCCCCATGTTATGGCAGCTGAGAGGCCACTTGTGTTCAGGGTGGATGGACTACTCCGGAAGGTCACGGTCCAGATCCACGGGGAGGTCAGCAGTTTCTGGATCAGAAACCCTGCAGGGATCTCCCAGGGCCAGGAGGAAGGGTTCACCTGGAAGAGAACGAGTCTGCCTGGGGGCGCCTGTGGCTCGAGGTACCAGACATAGCCGCCTCCGACTCCGTGGTGATGGTGATGGTGACTGCAAAGGATGGAGAAGCCAGCACGATGACCCTGACCCATGCCTTCCTCCGGCTCCTGGTGCGGGCCCCCGCCCCGCAGGATCAGCTCCCTGCTCCCACCTACTCGACTGACTCGGTGCTCAACACCTCCAGCCCTGCCTTCCATCTTTCCACCTTGGTGACTCGGGGCGGGGCTGGGGGAGGGCTGGTGGGCAACCCCTGGTGGACCACATTTGGGGGGATGTTGCTTCTGCTCAGCCTGGGCCCCTGGTGATAAAGCAGCCCCTGGAGGGAAGGGTCTCCAGTGCTGTGCGCCATCTTGCCCCCTGGTGAGAAGATGGGAGGGGCCTCTACCTCTCCAGATGGGATAGAGGTTTTCCTTCTCATCCACTTGCCTTTCTTTCCAAGACTGGGATAGAGGGCGATGGATTTCCCACAATGCACTTTCCCTAACCCTTGTGGGGGGCGGGAAACAGACTCATTTTTGGGGAAAGTTGCTTTCTCTTTCTCTGCAGCATCTTTGTTCCACTACTTATTCATGCTCTCTCCCAAGCTCAGGTGGAGGGGAAGATATGTGGGGCAGTGTCTAAGACTGGAAGTGGGGAGGAGGGTTCCCCACCTCCTACCCAAAGTGTTATTTATAGAATTGCCTTTATTGACATTCTGGAGGTGCTCCTATTTTATTTTTGAAATTCTGGAGAGGCTTCTATTTTATTTTTGTATTTAAAATTGAAAGACAATGCCAATAAACATGTCTTCTCCCCAGAAAAAAAAAAAAAAAAGAGATGTGGGTTTGATCCCTGGGTCGGGAAGATCCCCTGGAGGAGGCCATGGCAACCCACTCCAGTACTTTTGCCTGGAGAATCCCCGTGGACAGAGAAGCCTGGCAGGCTACTGTCCATGAGGTTGCAAAGAACTGGACATGACTGAAGCAACTTAGCACGCACACACATACACACACAGCATCTATCAGAGGTAAGACAGTGTTTTAGAGTTTCTTCAACATTATGCAGACTTACAGCGGAAGCATTTGCATTAAATTTTGCCAACTTTTTAATTACTGAATACCCTATTCAACTTTCCTTTGAAAAGGTGTATTGAAATGGGTAATATTTGTATTTTTCTAAAAGTTTTTGGAAAATGGGCTAAAAGAGATGCTCCTAACTACAAGAGGAACTGGTATAATTAATTTTGATTATTTTATTGTCGTGTAATTAACTTGATACTAGTTAATAGCATTAGATACTATTGGTAATAGTTTTGATAACATCATCTGCTCCAGCACCCTTGTAAAATTCTTTGAAACTGAAAATGTAGTTGGGTCGGGAAGATCCCCTGGAGAAGGGTGTGGCAACCCGCTCCAGTATTCTTGCCTGGAGCCTTCCATGGACAGTGGAGCCTGGTGGGGTTCATGGGGTCACAGAGTCAGACACGGCTGAGTGACTAACACTTGCACTTTCATAAGGACTAGTAATGTAACAGAGAAGTACAAATCTGACTTCATGCTGGATCGGTTTTTTTTACTTTAACTTTTGTATTTTACTGCTTTTGCTACAAGTTAAGCATGTTGCCTATAGCCTGAAATAGACAGGATAGCCCACTCTCGGGGCTCTGACCTTCAAAGGTATAGCGCTTTTTCATTCACAGAGAGGTAAAAAGTTGTAGGAGAGGAAACACCCTTTGTCTTGTTGGAGGTTTAGAGGAACACTGTGACCAGGCATACACTGACAGCTGCAAGAACAAAAGATTCTGACATCAAGAAGTTTGCAGCAACCAGCCATACTCCCTCCCCTTTTAGTATAAAAGAAGCCCGAATGCTTGCATAAGATGTTCTTTGGGACACTAGTCCACCTTCTCCTCGGTCTGCTGGCTTTTCGAATGCAGTCACTGATCCTTGCCCCAGCAGCTCCTCTCTTGTTTATTGGACTGTTGTGTGATGAGTGGTATGAACTCAGACTCAGTGAGAGTAACACATCCTTTTGTAAGGACCTGGTTTCTCAGGGTTTGCTTTTAACAAAACTAGAACAAGATTTAACTCGTGTCTCAGTGTATGGATCTTTTAAAATATTTTTTTGATGATTAATCAATGTGTAACTTTTAAAACAAGTGACTCTAAAGAAGTTTAAAGGATTGAGTTACAAGTTATATTGATACTCACTCTACCACTATTTATGTATTTATAAAAATAACACTTATTCTATGAGAATTCTTATAGAATTAAGAAGAATATTTTTATAGAGTAATTCTTATATATTTATGTTTCATGAAATATATTTAAATGAATCATGTAATCATTTAATAGCTATTGTCAATATTTAGAATATGTAAAAAAATCTTTTGTAGTTACTTAGCTTATGATAAACATGCTAGATGTCAAATTAAAGCTATATGAGAGGCCTAATACTTTGCCCACCTTTTTAAGGAGTATGTGAACAGAAAAGTTTATAACCCCCCCCTTAACCTCTGACCTTGAGCGCTCAACTAATTCCCTAGTAAAAAGGCAAAGATGGTTCTACTGAGTTTTTAAAGAATTCAATGGAATCCTATTTAAAAGAGGCATATCTTGAACAGAAGAGCACAGAAAGTTTGAAGAAAAATAATAATAGTAGGTATATTAGGCAAAGAGTATCCAAAAGAACACTTGGGTATCTATATTAATAAGTGATAAACTGAACTAAAGTCAAAATTATTGCAAGAGATGAAAGGATCACTTCAAAATGATAAATGTTTCTACTCAGAAGATATAAACATGTTAACTTAACATACATCTAATAACATATTTTGGGCTTCCCAGGTGATGCTACTGGTAAAGAATCTGTCTGCCAAAGCAGGAGACATAAGAGATGCAAGTTCAATCCATGGGTTGGGAAGACCCCCTGGAGGAGGGCATGGCAACCCACTTCAGTATTCGTGCTTGAAGAATCCCATGGACACAGGAGCCTGGCGGGCTACAGTCCATGGGGTCGCAAAGAGCTGGACACAGCTGAGCATCTGAACACACAATAACATATTGCAGTATAGAACAAGAAGAAGGGGATACATTCACCAATGTAATGAAGGCTCTATCAGTAACAGATTAAACAGACAAGCAACCAGTAAGAATACATGTATCTATATAAAGAAAACAATGAAAAGCTTAGTTAATATCTTGAACGTGTGTCAAACACTGCATCCAGGGGCTGGGGTGGCTTTCTTAAGCACATGCAGAGTGTTTATTAAGTCGGCCATGCACAAAATCAGCAAACAGGGCTGATAAATTCCAAAGAACTGTCGTTCAGTCCACATTCTCCAGCTGTCATGAAATTAAATCAGAAGTCAATAACAAGCAAGACTAATAAGATGTTGTGCTTTTGGAAATAAAGTCACGTCTAAATAATTTGTCAGTTAGTGATCCAAGATCATGGTTAGATAACTCTTAGAATCGAACCATAATTTAAAAACGACAAATCAAAACTTGTGGGATGAAACTAAAGGGACTCTTAGAAAATTAATTCTGAATTTATTAGAAAAGAAAAAGGAGACAGGAACTGAATGAGACAAACCTGCACTTTAAGGGGAGAAAGTAACAGAAACAATCCAAAGAAAAAGAGGTTAAGAGACAATAAAGATGAAAGCAAAAGGTAATGAAAGAGAAAACAATAATGTAACAAAAAGGATTAAGTGGATTCTTGGAAGATTAATGAAATGGACCAACCACTAATGAGATTAACACAGTTGAAAAGAAAGATAATTTAAATGAAGAGTGTGTGTGTGTGCATGCTCAGTAAGTCATGTCCATCTCTATGTAGCCTGCCAGGCTCCTCGGTCCGTGGGATTCCCCAGGTAAGAATACTGGAGTGGGTTGCCATTTCCTCCTTCATAAATGTAGTGTTAGGAATCAAAACGTATACATAAAGGTATGTGGAGATATGAAAATATAATAAATATAAACTTATTTTATAATATACAAACTTATACCAGTAAATTAGAAAATCTAAATTAAACAAATTTATTAAAAAAATGAAACTTTCAAAAAAATGGCTTAACTAGAAATAGAAAATCCTGAATAATCTTATAACTGTTAAAGAAACTAAATTAGTACTTAAAAGGCTTCGTAAAAAAGAAATACTAGATGGAAAAAATGAAGTGTTTTCACCGTGTGCTTTCTTAAACATAAAAGGATAGATAACTCTAATCATACAGAGAATGGAAAAAGGAAATATTCCTCTAAAATTTTAATTAATTTTCTAATTAGTTTTAACTGAAGCATTGTCAATTTGCAATGTTGTATTAGTTTCAAGTATACAGGAAAGTGATTTAGTTCTTTTTCATATTTTTTCCACTATAGGTTATTATAAGATATTGAGTATAGTTTCCTGTGCCAGTAAGTCCTCAGTGTTCATCTACTTTATATGTAGTCAGTTCAGTTCAGTCACTCAGTCGTGTTTGACTCTTTGTGACCTATGAACTGCAGCACGCCAGGCGTCCCTGTCCATCACCAACTCCTGGAGTCCACCCAAACTCATCTCCACTGTGTCAGGGTTGCCACCCAACCATCTCATCCTCTGTCGCCCCCTTCTCCTCCTGCCTTCAATCTTTCCCAGCATCAGGGTCTTTTCCAATGAGTCAGTGCTTCACATCGGGTGGCCAACGTATTGGAGCTTGAGCCTCAGCATCAGTCCTTCCCATGAATATTCAGGACTGATTTCCTTTAGGATGGACTGGTTGGATCTCCTTGCAGTCCAAGGGACTCTCAAGAGTCTTCTCCAACACCACAGTTCAAAAGCATCAATTCTTCAATGCTCAGCTTTATTTGTGGTCCAACTCTCACATCCATACATGACTACTGGAAAAACCATAGCTTTGACTGGATAGACCTTTGTTGGCAAAGTAATGTCTCTGCTTTTTAATATGCTGTCTAGGTTTGTCATAGCTTTTCTTCCAAGAAGCAAGCATCTTTTAATTCATGACTGCAGTCACCATCTGATTTTGGAGCCCCCAAAAATAGTCTCTCACTGTTTCCATTGTTTCCCCATCTATTTGACATGAAGTCATGGGAATGGATGCCGTGATCTTAGTTTTCTGAATGCTGAGTTTTAAGCCAAGTTTTTCACTCTCCTCTTTCACTTTCATTAAGAAGCTCTTTAGTTCTTCTTTGCTTTCTGCCACAATGGTTGTGTCATCTGCATACCTGAGATTATTGATATTTCTCCTGGCAATCTTGATTCCAGCTTGTGCTTCATCCAGCCCAGGGTTTCTCATGATGTGCTCTGCATATACGTTAAATAATCAGGGTGACAATATACAACCTTGATGTACTCCTTTCCCAATTTGGAACCACTCAGTTGTTCCATGTCCGGTTCTAACTGCTGCTTCCTGACTTGCATACAGATTTCTCAGGAGGCAGGTAAGGTGGTCTCATAGTCCTATCTCTTTCAGAATGTCCCACAGTTTGCCAGTTTGTTAGTAACAAGATAGATGGGTACATTTAATTTTAGAGGTGTGTTCAGAGCTTGAGAGGGCAGAGAGAAGGGAGGGATTTTCTGCATGAGTGTTGCAAGAAAAGTCTTCAAAAAAGATAGACTGGGGTTTTGAAGGATGAATAGGAGTTTACCACGTGGCTCAATGAAGGCAAGAAGGGGGAAGAGGCTCTCACGGGGACTCGTCCCAGCTGTGTGTTGGAGACCCCTGGGGGAGCCTTGGAGGAGAAGGTGGCTGAAGAGCAGAGTTTACCTGTTTGCTTTCACCGTGTAACCTTCAGCTCTTCAGTTTCGCTTTAGTGCATACAGCATACGCCACTCATGAGAAGTAGGCCTCCATCTGGGGTCCATAGAGACAGTGAAGACAGGCGGCTCTGGAGTGTGGGGCAGGAAGAGCCCACAGGTGCCTGTATAAGCCCAGGCCCACACTGTGGAGCTGCTGGGTCCTCACCTCCAACCACCCCCCCAACACTGCCTCTCACATGGGCCCCTGTGTTGACCCCTCACCCTCTCCTGGCTGCCGGCCACAGTCAGAGTGACCAGCTCATCCAGGGCTGCCCAGATTTAGCTCTGGACGTCCCAGCACACCCTCGATTTCTCCACGTTGCCTTTTCCCTGCAAGGACTTAGCACTCACTTCCTCTCCGCCTGGGACACTCTCCCCCTTAGATTTCCATGGCTCACGGCTTCCCTGTGCAGGCAGGTTCTAACCTCACCTTCTCAGAGAGACCCTCCCTGACTCCCCGCCTCACTTGTGCCCACCCCCCACCCCCACACACTTCAGAGCCTGCTTCCTGCTTCCTTTTCCTTCTCGCCCACCCCACCCTGACCCGGGTCCTTTCTCACTTAGCCCCCGTCTCCCGTTCACTTGCTTGCAAACACGTGAGAGCCAGAGCCTGCTTCACTCACTGCTGGGAGCATAACGTGAGCTCTGGAACACTCAAGAGGGTGTGCTCATTAATGATGAATGGATGAATGCATGCATGCATGCACCAAATCCAGCCAAATGGCTCCATTAGGGTGGCTAAGGAAGAGAAAGGGTATTATTTCTCTCCAGACCCACCCCCTCCAGCCCTCCCAGCCTCCCAGGTGGGCCCAGGGAGCCCTGCTCAGAGGGCCAGACGCCCTGGACTTAACTCAGCAGACGTCTTGCACATAACGCTCTGAGTGTCTGGCGTGGACTGAGCTCGGGAGGCCTCAAAACTTCGTGCTTTGTTTACAGTCTTATGCTCAGGTCAGGGAAAACCCCACAGCCCTTTCCTTTCTTTATCTGGAGTTTCAGGGGTGACGGCTACACCTTGGAGATAACGAACATCCACAGAATTAACCTCGGAAGGGAGGAATAGAGTTAGGGGGTGTTTTCCAGGGACTGATGCCCTGATTTTAGAGGCTGTGGCCCGCTGTGTCGTGACCACACCACCAGGTGGCGCTCGCGCGTCTTTCAGAGACGGTCAGACGGACCCAGGTTGCTTTCGGTCACTGCTGTCCAATCAAAGCCATGGCTTTTCCAGTAGTCATGTACGGATGTGAGAGTTGGACCACACAGAAAGCTGAGCGCCGAAGAATTGATGCTTTTGAACTGTGGTGTTGGACTGCAAGGAGATCCATCCTAAAGATCAGTCCTGGGTGTTTATTGGAAGGACTGATGCTGAACCTGAAGCTCCAATACTTTGGCCACCAGATACGAAGAACTGATTCATTTGAAAAGACCCCGATGTTGGGAAAGATTGAGGGCAGGAGGAGAAGGGGATGACAGAGGATGAGATGGTTGGATGGCATCACTGACACGATGGACATGGGTTCGGGTGGGCTCCAGGAGTTGGTGATGGACAGGGAGGCTTGGTGTGCTGCCGTCCATGGGGTCGCAAAGAGTCGGACACGACTGAGCAACTGAACTGAGCTGAACTGACAGCGCTGGGCGGTCACCACAAATGTCACGCAGGGAAGGTGCTGTCACCAGGAGACCTCAGGCCGCACCTCGGGTCCCCACCGTCTCTGGGAGGAGCTGCTCCTTCACCCCCTCCTTGGACCCAGGATCAGGGGCCGTGGCGATGACTTGAGCCCCAGTGCCTTTCCAGCTCTTTTCCTGTAGTGGCAGACCCTGGAAGGTGTCACCAGAGGCCTTCTCTTTTCCTGAAAGCAATAGCAACTTGGCAAACTGACTCTTCGAAGGGAGCTCAGTGGTAAGGAATCCACCTGCAATGCAGGAGACGTGGGTTGGATCCCTGGGTCCAGAAGACCCCCTCGGAGAAGTTTTAGTTGCTCAGTCATGTCCAACTCTCTGCAACCCCATGGACTGTACTGTCCATGGGATTTCCCAGGCATGAATACTGGAGTGGGTTGCCATTTCCTTCTCCAGAAAAATGTTGCCGACTGAGGGATCGAACCTGGGTCTCCTGCATTGCAGGCAGATTCTTTACCACTTGAGCCTGCAGGGAAACCCTTGGAGAAGGAAATGGCAACCCGCTCCAGCATTCTTGCCTGGGCAACTCCAAGGACAGAGAAGCCTGGCGGGTTACAGTTCATGGGGTTCCCAAAGAGTCAGATACGACTGAAGGATTGAGCTACAACAGCAAGCTGGCTTTTAGACAATTTCTGTGTCCTGCTCCTGAATAAGTATGTCACCGTTACCCCAACCCCCGAATTCTCATTGCTAGCGTCATCTTCAGGGGGAACGCCTCTGCAGTCCCCACGTCCGCGGGCAGCAGTGCCCTAACCCTGCCCGAGGCTTTTGTCAGATTTCCTGACTGTGAGTTGGACTTTGCGTGTGGTCCCTCAGACCTCCGGCAGCAGCATCCCTGGGAGCTGGCTGGAATGCAGAACCCAGACCAACTGCATCACCACGTGCATGTCAGCACCATGTGCATGTCAGCACCAGAAAGCTTGAGGCCGGCCGGGGGGGTGGTCCACGGTCTGAGGGCAGGGAGCCAGGCAGGATGCCTGCAGCCTGGGGAACTGACGGGCTGGTGAGTGACTGAGGGCGTGCCATGGGACCTTCCTCTAGGGGCCGGTTCTGCCGCGGGTCAGGTGTGTGTCCCGTGACCCTAAGGAGCTCACGGGCGGGTGGACAGGTGGGCTCCAAGCTCCACCGTTCCTGCCCTATGGCCCCTGTTGCCCCCTGCTGCCAGCTGACGCTGGGCACCGGTAAATCCCTGGCGAATGAAGCATGAACTGGGATGGACAATCGCAGAGCCCCGTGGATGAGCTGCTGAGGGCTCTGAGCATGCGCACGGGGTCCTGGGCACCTGGGGTCACCTGAGGGCACTGGAGGGTCTGTGAAACGGCTGTGTCCAGGGCTGGCCCAGAGGGAGGTGACAAGTGAGTGCACGAAACGACAGGGGAGCAGGGGGTCGGCCTTCCTGCCAGAACAGGGACTCTCAGCGGGCACTGTGCTCCCTGGCCAGGGACCCCAGGCGCCTCTGATGACACTTTGGGTGGTTAAACTGGGGGAGCGTTGCTACTGCCCTAGAGGGTAGAGGCCAGATATGCGGCTGCAGAACACCCTCCGACGCAGTGTCTAGCAAAGATGCCCCAACTGGGAGCAGCGCCAAGGTGGAGGGACTGAGCGGGGACGCAGAGGGCTTCTGTCCACACTGCTGGTGATTTCCAGTCTTTTGGGGACTGCATCCTCTCCACCACCTCCACTTTGCCCAGCACTGGGGCCTGCAACCTTACGCAGAGGGCCTGCAGCACTGGTCCCAGGGGACCGCAGGGACAGGGCTCCTGCATCCGAGAGCTCCTTCTGTCCGGTGGCAGAAATCCACCATTGATTCGAGTCCCTTTCCCCAGAGGCCAGGACGGCGGTGCCCGCCTCCTTGCTGGCCTTGGACAATTGCTTCTGACGGCTGGACCCGTCCCTCCCGAGGCTGAAGGCAGGCTCTGCGCTGCTGTGGTGGGGGTGGGGGGAGGGATGGGGGAGCGCTCCTGTGAACACAGCCCGGGATGGTGGCTTTTCCATGGCAACAGCTCCGAGCTGGATCCGCTCCTGAGGCTCATGGGCACAGGCAGCCTGCGTCCTACCCAGGCAGCAAGTTGGCTCAGAGTTTATTTTCAGTCCCTTGGGGGAAAAACAGTAATGTTGCTCAAGAGGAACAAATCCTTGGGTTTGTGAAATACTGGTGCTTTTATTTGCCCTTTCATTTGGGGTCCTTCTCCTAGCCTGTCCCGTCTTTCTCCCTCTCTTTTGTTATTGTTTGTATTAACATTTTATGCTTTGTTTTTCATATGGTTTTATCCAGATTAGGCTGTTTTCCATAATATCTTTCTTTAGTAGATTTCTCCAGAATACATATATTCTATTAATCTTATTTTTATTTGACGGTTCTAAGAGTGCAAGGAGATCCAACCAGTCCTTCCTAAAGGAAATCAGTCCTGAATATTCATTGGAAGGACTGATGCTGAAGCTGCAATACTTTGACCACCTGATGCGAAGAGCTGACTCATTTGAAAAGACCCTGATGCTGGGAAAGATTGAGGGCAGGAGGAGAAGGGGACGATAGAGGATCAGATGGTTAGATAGCATGACCAACTCAATGGACATGAATCAAAGGAAACTCTGGAAGATAGTGGAGGACAGAGGAGCCTGGCGTGCTGCAGTCCATGGGGTAGCAAAGTGTCGTGTCCATGGGGACACGACTGAGCGATTGGACTGAACTGAATTGAAGCTCCATGAGATCAGAAGTTGTGTCTCTCCATCCATCCACTCACTCATCTACCTACCAACCTAAATATTCATTCACCCAATCATTTATCCCACTATCACCCATCCATTCATGCATACATGCCTCTATCCATCCATTCATTTATCTCCCAACCCACCCATCTATTTATCAACCCATTCATTTGCTCATCCATCCATCAGCTCATTCATCCAACCAGCGAACTGTTCATCCATCCATCCATGTTTCTATCCATTGTTCCATCCATCCACTCTTTTATCTCCCCACCCACTTACCTATTTATCAATCCATTCCTTTTCTCACCCAACCATCAGTTCATTCATCCAACCAGCCAAATGTCCAGCCAGCTGTTCATCCATCCATCCATCCATCTACTCATTTATCTCCCAAATCACCCATCTCCAAAATCACTACAGATGGTGACTACAGTCATGAAATTAAAAGATGCTTGCTCCTTGGAAGAAGGGCTATAACAAACCTAGAGAGCATATTAAAAGGAGAGACATTACTTTGCCAACAAAGGTCTGTCTAGTCAAAGCTATGGTTTTTTCAGGAGTCATGTATGGATGTGAGAGCTGGACCATAAACAAAGCTGAACACTGAAGAATTGATGCCTGCTGGAGAAGACTCTTGAGAGTTCCTTGGAGACCAAACTTGTGAGTTTGAGTCCCAAAGGAGATCAGATTAGTCCATCCTAAAGGAAATCAACCCTGAACATTCATCAGAAGAGCAGATGCTGAAGCTGAAGCTCCAACACGTTGGCCACCTGATGTGAAGAGCCGACTCATTAGAAAAGACCTTGAGCCAGTCTCCTGAGCCAGAACCACGCAGCTGAGGAGCTCCTGATTCTTGACCTATGGAAACTTCAAATCAAGCTTCTGTGAATTTAAGAAAATTGAAATCATATCATGCATCCTCTCTGACCACAATATTATGAGATTAGAAATCAGTTACAGGAGACAACACTTATTCGCTGTTTCATCCACTAAGTTTGGGGGTAAGTTGTGGTGCTCAGCGGATGACCAGTATGGAAGCTCTGTGCCCTCGTGGAAGTGAATTAAATCCCTGGTGCCTCTGCTTCCGCACCCACACAATTAGGGTGATAATGATGGTGTCTCCGTCATAGACGATCAACAGGAGTTTTGTGAGTTAGTCCACGTGGAGTCCTGAGAACAGCGCCTTGCATGCAGTAATCACTCAATCAGTGGTCATTTGTTTTCAGGATCATTAGTAGCCATTGCATGAGTTTTGGGTAAAGGTGGAAGAGGGGAAGAAATAGAGTTCTTGCTGCATGAATGGAAGGTGGGAATCTACACTTATCCTAACCGATTGGCCAGCCCCGCCAGCACCAGGGTGAGGATGTCCATGGGCCAGTGACCGTCACCGTGGAGGACTGGGATTGGGCTGAGCCTGCAACCTGTTTATCTCAGGGCATCTTCCTGGCCGCCTTCTGTGCTGACTCAGAGATCAGGCTCTCTCACCTTCTAGGCTTGGTTGAAAGAACCCTATCTAATACTGACCTTAAAAAGCTTTACCAAACATCCTCATTACTCATAGTTTCGAAGCAGCTGAGTATCTGTGAGCACCAGTTCCCTGGGAAGCCCCGAGTCAGCAGCAGGGCCAGTTACTGTGGGGAGAACTTTGATTAAAATTCTTTTTTGACTCTAGCTAGATATTTGTATATAAATCAATGGTCTACAGAGAATCACGTTTTCTTCCCCCCTGCCTCCAAAATGAAAGCTAGATGTGTGGATTCTATTCAGCCTCTCCATTGGTTTCCCCTACTGACTGGGAGTGTATATAAATAACAGAACATTCTTACTTGTTCTTTACTCATTCCCCCCCCCCACCCCTTTTGGAGGGGAAAACAGTGTGTGAAGATAGAACTCGGTGCAGACACTCCTGAGGAAGCAAGCCCTCTGGGGATGGATCAGAGAGAAACATTTGCCCAAGAACGATGTGCATGAAGGTAGCAAAACTCTGCTCATCATAGCCTGTGGCCTTGGTCCAATCAGCCAGGGCCCTAGAGAGCAACTGATTTCCAAGGGGCGCCTGCGGGAAGGGGGACTCAGCATGCATGCCGATGCTGTCACTGCTGGTTTCATTTGACTGCTGCCAAGGGCCTGCCCCTTTCGATCCTTTAACGGGGCTGTTTCTCTGACTTGTGTCTCCCATGACCCCCTAACATGTTTCAGCTCCTTCCCCACAACTACAGAGTTCTCAGACCTCAGAGATTTCCAAGGACGCTGACTGTCCGAGCCACAGAGCAGCTCATCAGCCAACTCCGGGTGCCGTGTGGCTGCCATTGACATCGATGATGGTTTATTGTTTAAGTCAGTTTGGTGGGGGCCAGTCGGTGCCCAGATAATGTGGTCAGACATTATTCTGAGTGTGTCTGTGAGGGTGTTTCTGCATAAGGTTCGTACTTGAATGGTTGAACTAAGTATAACAGAGTGCTCTTCATGATGTGGGGAGCTCATGCAGTCTATTAAAGGTCTGAACAGAACCAAAGGGTGGAAAAGGAGATGCCTCTGTGTGATTGTCTTCCTGCTGGGTCACTGGTCTTCTCTCTTTGGGTCTGGACTTGGACTGGAACTACACTCTTGGCTCTCCCAGGTGTCCAAATTGCCAACTGTAGATCCAGGGACTTTTCAGCCTCCATAGCTGTGTGAGCCAATCCCTTATAATAAGTCTCTTTAGCTACCATCTGTTTCTGTGTATCTATCTGTTAGCTATTATCTGTCTATCTATCTACCTATGTATCATAAAGAAGGCTGAGTGCCAAAGAATTGAGGCTTTTGAACCGTGGTGCTGTAGAAAACTCTTGAGAGTCCCTTGGACAGCAAGGAAAGCCAACCAATCTATCCTAAAGGAAATCAGTCCTGAATATTCATTGGAAGGACTGATGCTGAAGCTGAAGCTCCAATACTTTGGCCACCTGATGCAAAGAGCCGACTCATTGAAAAAGACCCTGATGCTGGGAAAGACTGAAGGCAGAAGGAGAAGGGGATGATAGAGGATAAGATGGTTAGATAGCATGACCAACTCAATGGACATGAATCAGAGGAAACTCCGGAAGATAGTGGAGGACAGAGGAGCTTGGCGTGCTGCAGTCCATGGAGTAGCAAAGAGTTGGACATGACTGAGGGACTGAACTGAATGATCCTATTGGTTCTGCTTCTCTGGAGTGCCCAGACTAATACACATGCTACACAGAACACTGCAACCCGCATCTCCATCATCCTTCACGGAGCTTCTTTAACCCACAGCTCTGGAGCCTCAGGGCTCATTAAAGAGTCCCTTCTCCAGAGCAGGCAGCTTTAGGTTTCCAGCAGATCTTGTGTTTCTGCAAAACTTCCCACCAAGAGCACTCAACTGAGGATCTTGTTGGCTGTGGAGGGAGCTGCGACCCTAGAGCTGACTGCAAAATTTCCAAGTGACCTCAAGAAATCTGTCTAATGCCTACTGAGGACTAAAGAGCTTAGTCCCATGGCCTCGGTCAGAAATAAGAATGCCACGGCTGAGCTTTCCTCTTGTCTCGCTAACTCTCCAGGGGTTGAGAGTTTTCAGTCCTTGACTTTTCCTGGCAATTTTCATCTGATGCAACAACTTGAAATTCTCAAACGAGGGGAGGAAATTCCCCAGGTGTCGACAGGTATAATGTGATCTGAGTGGAGGATGATCCAGAAATAGCCAGATAGTAATTTGATAACTTTCCAAGTGGCTGAGTGGTAAAGAACCCACCTGCCAATGCAGGAGATACAAGAGACAAGGGTTCGATCCCTGGGTCGGGAAGATCCTCTGGAGGAGGGCATGGCAACCCACTGCAATATTCTTGCCTGGAGAATCCCATGGACAGAGGAGCCTGGTGGGTACAGTCTATGGGGTCCCAAAGAGTCAGACATGACTTAGTAATTGAGCACAATTTGATAACTGTCCACGTTTCTCTGATTGAACCCATCTCTTCATCTTCGTGGATAGTTCCTATGTTGGTTTCAGTCGAGAGGAGAGTGACAAGTACTCTTTGGTGAATTATCAGTGACTAGCACAGGATTCAGCACTGTCCTGAGCAGAATAGAAACCTGTAATTTGATCAGGAGCTTCTGACAGGTGCTTGCCCAAACCTGCTGTCTTCACCCTGATCTTTCCCCCAAGGGCTTGCTTCCTCAGGAATGTCTCCACTCCCTCGGATTCTTCACAACATTTTGTGATGCCAAAAGGAAAAACACGAGCAATATTTTCTCATCTCGTTGCTTCAACTTTCTCTTTGTGAATGTATATGTGACTGGTGAATTATGCAGGTGAAGTCAGTCAGTGACAAAAAAGAAAAAAAAAAAAAGAAAAGGTAAAGATGGTGTTTTCTGGAAAGTCAAGGCTTGGGGCAGCCACCTGGCCAACTGAGACCTTGTGTGATGGGAGGTCAGGGCGTGCCCTGCGGGTCTCGGATGGCTGTTGAAGGGCATGGGTACCTGCCGCTCTATTTCTTTATTTAGGGGAAAGAGGTCTGGTGTGCCCACATGTTGGGGGGCTGGCTGGGGCCTGGTGATTTTCTATCTTGTTGGTTTCTTTATTCCACAAATAGTATGTCTTTAGATGGTCCTCAAGGAGACCGCAGAAGGTGAGGGATTATTTGGAGGGATGGTGTGTTCGTTTCCCACGGCTGCCATCACAAATCACCATAAACTCGGTGGCTTAAAGCAATGTAAATTGATTCTCTTGTAGATCTGGAGGCCAGAAGTCTGAAATCAAGGTGCCAGCATGGCTGAACTCCCTCTGAAGGCTCTAGGGGAGGATCCTTCCTGCCTCTTCCAGCCTCGGGAGCCTCCAGGAGTCTCTTGGCTTGTGGCTGCCTCACTCCCATCTCTGTCTCCGTCTTCACGTGGCCTTTTCTCTGGGTCTGGGTTCTCTTCTCCTCTCTCGTAAGGACACTTGTAGGATTTAGGGACCACCTGGGCAATCCAGGATGACCTCATCTTGAAATTCTTAGCACACTTATATCTTTGGGGATGGTTTTTCTAATAAGGTCACATCCAGAGGTACTAGGGCTTAAGGCATACAAGCATCTTTTAGGGGTGGGGTCATCATTCAACCCCCTACAGGGGGTGCCCCAAGTGGTGACCGTAGTGGTCCTCTGTTGACTCGAGGATGCTGAAAGGGCTCCATCTATCTCTGCAGCTTGCTGGGAAGGGTCTGCAACCCAGCAGCTTTCAGGACCTCTGAGCAGCGGGAGCAAAGGCCAGGATGCTTCTGGAAGCAGCCCTTGCGGATGGTCAAGCCAGAGTGCCCACATCCAGACTCGCCTTTCCAAGTAGATTCTGCTTGCTCCCACCCACTGCCTCTCATCTCTGGGGAGCCTTCCTGGAAAGGTGTGTCCTCTGAATCATACGGCCACCCTTTTCCCATTATCATTTCTTCAGCTGCGTGTTCCCAGAGGGAGGAAATCAGCTACAAGCCATGCCCCCATCCCCCTCTTCAATCCACATATAAGCACGAAGCAACAGGAAGAAGAGCTGTATTTGCACAAACGACGGAGCCGGTGTCACAAAGATGGATTCCCTGGTGACAGAAGCGGCTGCAGAATCCAGCCAATGCCATGTGGTCATTGAGAAGCCCCCATTCCTGGAGGGATGTTTCACGGCTCTTGCTTTTTTAAAAACAGCATTTGCAGAGAGCAGCTTTGAATAAATCCTTCCTCCTTCAGGGTTCCCTGAAAGGATCATCCTTTTCCTCCCATCACCCCCGTCTTCGCTCAGCCTATTCGGTTTTCTGCCGTTTTACAAGCACATTGCGGATAACACTTCTTAGCTGCGGAACCTTGGCCACACGGTCCCTGCAAGGGTGGGAATGGCCTGTTTGTCTGGCTCAGCGTGTTTGCTCGTCTGCAGGAAGAGGGAAGGCAGGCCCAGAGCCTGGTGGGGTCAGAGGAGGGAGGCGGGGAGGCAGCCAAGGCCAGGGCAGGAGCAGGCAGAGCTCTGCTGGGTGCTGAGAGTGGCCGGGCTTGGGGAAGGCTGCTCAGCCTAGTCGGTGGCTGCTCTGGACCCAGGACGGGGGTGGTGCTCTTTGCTGACGTGCTGCGGGGGAAGGAGCCGTTACCCGGGTGGGCAAAGGGTATGGGGCTGGCGGGGGGCGGGTAGGGAGAACTAGGCCCCGGGGCGCAGCTCCCTGAGAGCCTGAGATGGCCAGTGACCACGTCTGTGCGAGGCTGGCCTGTACAGATGGGAGATGTTCCCCATTGAAGCTTCTCCCACAGTGAGCCAGTTGGTCTCCAGTCTTAATAAGAAGTCAAGACCCTCCCTTTTATGGTTGTCTTGGTTTGCCGGGGCTGCCGTGAGAGAGTCCAGTAGATGATGGGGCTTCAGCGCTGGAGAGCTGCGTCTCACAGGTCTGGAGTCGGACACTGAGGTGACCTCATTTGTGTTTCCTCTGAGGGTGCTGATGCCGGGTCTGCTGCAGGCCCCTGTCCCGGGTTCTGGGGGCTTGTTGCAATCACTGGTGATCCTTGGCTCTGAGATGCACCATTCCAGTCTTCTTCTTCTTCCGTGATGCTCTTCCCGAGCCCACATCTGTGCCCAAATGTACCTTCTCATAAGGACAGTGGTCTCGTCCTATAGGTTCAGGGTCAGCAGTCCTTTAGGGTCAGGGTCCACCCGATTCCAGCATGACCTCATCCTAATTGATTACACCCACGATGACCCTGTTTCCAAACAAGCATTCCTCCTTAGGTTCTAGGGGCCAGGATGTCACCATCTGAATTTGGGGGGATATAGTTTAACAGTAATAATTATAAAAAGTCGTGTTGGCATAAGCAGCTTAAGAGGCCTTAGACTGACATTGAAACCATTACTGTAACCCGCAGATTAGGAATATTTGCTATTGACTTGTGTTTTCTTTTGCTGAAGAGGGTCAGGCAAAATCACATGGTTCAAAGCTGTGCGTGTGTGTGTGCGTGCATGCTCAGTCACGTCCAACTCTCTTGCGACCTCATGGTGTGTAGCCCGCCACGGTCCTCTGTCCGTGGAATTGTCCAGGCAAGAATACTGGAGTGGGTTGCCATTTCTTTCTCCAGGGGATCTTCCGACTCAGGGACCAGACCCAGGTCTCCTACCTCGCAGGCGGATTCTTTACCACTGAGTCACCTGCAGAGTCAGTGAGCACTCAGAGCAGCAGAGAGAGAAGTGGATTATTCAAAGGAGAGTGTTGGGACAGTTAGCCGGTCATCTGGAGCAAAATGCAAGCTGGCTTTCCAGCGGAGTCCAGCTGGGGCCAAGATCTCAGTCTAAAAGTGAAACTGTTAAAAGGACTGTAAGAAAGCAAAGCAGAGTTGTTTCACGTTAATAACAAAGAACAGGGAAGGCCTATTCTTCTGTTATGCTTCCCTGGGGGCTCAGTGGTAAAGAATCTGCCTGCTAGTGCAGGAGATGCGGGTTTGATCCCTGGTCTGGGAAGATCCCCTGGAGGAGGAAATGGCAACCTGCTCCAGTATTCTTGCCTAGAAAATCCCATGGGCAGAGGAGCCTGGCTAGTCCTTGAGGTCCCAAAGAATCAGACATGACTGAACAACTAAACAACAACAATAATTCTTATGTTACTAAACCCTAAACACACCTATGACGTAAAACTGAGATCTCATAAAGAAAAACACTGGTAAGTTTTACTACAGAAAATATAAATATAAAAATATTCAGGCTAAAAATTAAAAAAAAATAAAAGTACTGTTAACAAAGAAAGTCATGCAGCAAAGGACAGACTGTGAAAAATGTGTGCACAACATGTAACTGGCAAAGGGCTAATTTTCTTTATATAAAAGAAGGCTTTCCAAGTCAATTAGAAAAAGCTAAAAATGAATTTGGAAAACTGGGCAGAGGGCAGAAAAAACAGCAGCAGTAAATATATTAAAAGATGCTCAACACCCCTCTAAGAAACATAGATGACACTTAGTTTCCACCTATCCTGCTGGTAAAGACCAGTGAGTTTTTATATCCAGTGATGGTGAAGGTACCTTTCCAAAGGCACCCGCCCCTCTGGAGGAAGGTTTGTAGTCGACACAACCTCCAGGGGGCAATTTGGCGGCATCTTTAAAAGCAAAATACGCGTACCCTTTTTTCTCCCATCAATCTCACTTCTAATAATCTATTTTATGGAAGTCAAAGAGTTTTCTTGCAGTGCTATGCATAACAGAAAAAATGTCGGATGCTACCTAACTATTCATCAACAGAGAACTAGCTCTATAAACGATTGCATATTTATAAAACGGACTCTAATTTTGTCGTTTAAAAGAACACGTGACTGTATACATAGATTACATTTTGACAAAGCAACTAACCAGGGGCAAAAACCGTATGCCTCCATATGTGTAACAAAATATAAATATGTATTAACGCACTTGGACATATGCTTGAATAAGTATGGAACATTTCTGGAAGGTGTACAAGTGGCTGAGTATGCCTGGCTCTTGGCAGAGGCAACAGGAAGGAGAGAGGGAATATCCTGTTCATCATATATTCTTTTATGCTATTGGAACTTCTAACCGTGTGCCACTGTGACTCGTAATGTAAAAAGATAGAAATTAAAATGAAAAAAACAAAACAAAACAAAACGAGGAACCAGACACGGATCCTTCCCTGGCAATAAAATGATTTTGCTCTGGGCAGCTCTTACGTGCACACAGCTGGGGACGCTGACAGGCAACATTTAATTGCTTTCAATGGAAGCAGAGAAAGAAAGAGATTCATCAGCTTAATCAAACTGGCAGTGTAGGCGGGGGATCAGGGTGTCTGTGGTCTGGCAGGGGAAGAGCTCCTGTGATTTAACAAGTAGGCCCTGAATCAGGCATTTTGACCTCCGCATGTACCCCTGTCTCAAGTTAGATGCTCTGGACACCCAAGGGGCTTCCTGATGGCTCAGCGGTAAAGAATCCTCCTGCCAAAGCAGGAGACACGGGAGACTCGGGTTGGATCCCTGGGTGGGGAAGATCCCCTGGAGGAGGACATGGCAACCTGCTCCAGAATTCCTTCTTGGGAAATCCCACGGACAGAGGAGCCCGGTGGGCTACAGTCCATCGGGTCGTGAAGGGTCGGACACATGGGGAAACAGGATTAGACAGGAGCCTCCATCTTGGGTTGTGGGCCCCCTGACTCCTAGGCACCCAGATGCTGGGACGCAGCCGCTGTGGGGAGGGAGGGGGTGAGTGTGGAAATGAATGGGTGGGGGGAGCTGTGACCGAATCCCGGCAGAACCTGGAGGACATGTCCTTCTGAGAGGCTGGCAAAGCCATGCTCCTGAGATCACTTGGCCAGATGAAAGAGGATATGGAGGCCCCCAGCAGGCTGGTCTCCTGGTCTACGCTGTTTCCTTCCAGGAAGTCCTTAACAGTGTCAGAGGGCAGGGTACCTTCTAAGACATGGCAGGTGGGGGCCGTGGGGCAGAGGGCATCGTCCAAGCCCTTGGAAGTGCCTCAGGGGTGGCTTGTGTGAGATCGGTGTGCATTCTCCTGAGGACTGTGGGGCCCTGGAAGGCTCACACCTAGCTGGGGTACCAGCTGCTGCCTCCTCCCCACGGGATTACACCCTGCAGGGTGGATATTCCAGGGTGACCGAGGTTTTCCCCTGTAAACAGCCATGGAAATGAACAAATGCTTTTTGGTTGAAGCCACAGGTCATTCGCCAGTGTGGCCAACACTCTGCTTTGTTTTCAAGCAAGACGAAGCTGGGCATCGTCCCAGGTGTTCTCGTGTTCCCCGGGGCCGTCCGGCGGAAACCTCAACTCCCGAACTGCTCTTCAGTGTAGACCTGACCTCGGGAGACTGAAGCTGGAGGAACCTGGGCTTCTTTCTCAAATGGCTCCCTACGACGGCACGCTGGGCTGCTTTTCTTTGATGTGTGGATCTGGGCTTTCCATCAGCCAGCTGTTTTGCAAACCCATGTCCTGCCTTTATTTACTGCTTCTGTTTCTGGTCTAGGAACTCAGTCAACTCACCTTCTTAGGATTTCTTATTAGAAAAAAGAAAGAAACAGGCTCTTGCATTTCTTCATGTCAGCCCTAGCACCTGCGCTAAAATGCGTGCCTGCATGCTCAGTTATATCTGATTCTGTGTGACCCCATGGACTGGAGCCCACCAGGCTCCTCTGTCCGTGGAATTCTCCAGGCAGGAATACTGAAGTGGGTTGCCATTTCCTACTCCCAGGGATCTTCCCAACCTAGAGATCGAACCCATGTCTCCTGTGTCTCCTGTGTTGGCAGGTGGATTCTTTACCACTGCACCCCCCTCCCCGCCATGGGAAGCCCTCTGTGCTAAAATGCCCAGGTTTAATCAGTGGACACTCTGATGTCTTTTGTGTTTCCATTTCTCCCTCACTTCTGGGTTCTTAGTTGGATTCTGGAATCTAGATGGATCAAGTTGCCAGATAAATAAGTGTCAGATGATTAAAAAGTTTTTTTAGCACTACTTTGACTGTATTAATTCGGATGATTTAAATTTTGTGGTTCTTCTTCATTGAGTCCTACCATCTAAGACGGAAGGCAGCCTTCTGGTCTGATCTGGTTCAGGTATGGAACCCCTGACGAGAAACAGACAGCTCTCCATCTTTAGTTTAGCTCATACTTTTGGTGAGGGCTTGGCAGACAGGGTTTTTTTTTTCTTTCCCTCTATAAAGATAATTTTAGAACTAATGTGTTCTAAAATTACCTGGATTATATGTGATGGAATTCCCAGCTCATTTGGCTAAGATTCATCCAAAGAAAGAATCACCAGCTAATAAGGAGGAGGCATGCTTTTTCTAACTTGACATTTTCAGTAGTTTGAACCATCTGTCACTTTACAGGTGAGGAGAGCCTCTGAGCACTATAGAGATGCCAGGATTTTTAAAAAAGCAGACTTTTTTTTCTCTATCATCTGCAATATTTCAGATTCCATGCTAAGTGCTTTTATGGAATCTCAGTTTGCAATCATCAGAATCAAGCCAGGCAAGTTATCCTCCTCTCTCATCAGATACAGGAACTGGGGGTCAGACTGAATCAGATATCCTGATCCAGGACAGGGCAGGGTCAAGACGTGAACGCATGTTCTGATCGCAGATCACGGCTCCTCCTGGTGGAGTTCACCCTCTTGGTCAGCCTAATGCAGGGTGAGACATAACCCACTGCCGGTGCCAAAGGCTCTCCCTGACCCAGCTTTAGGCAGGCTCCCCTGAATCCTCTCTCCAGTGAGGCCTTGACCCTTGGACTTCTGTGTTTGTATTGCCCAATTTTAGCCAAACGTCCTCCTAAGCTGGGTTAGCCAGCACACCCATCCTCCCCCATATCTGATCACCTCTGGTACCTGAGCTGGTTCTCGTCCCTAACCACTCCCTAGGTGACCTTTGATGGCCCTGGCCTGCCTTCAGTGAGCGTCCTCTTAGGTTGGATTCGTCAGAATGCTCCATGACCCCGGTTGTTTCCTCTCAGAACTTTTCCACCCACTGACACCTTCCCTCTCTGCCACCTTGGCTAGAAGTCCTGCTTGACCACATGGTGTTTGGAAGGGAGCCCGCTTCTGTGCTGAGCTTTCTTTTCCCCCTATTGTGATCGTTCCTGATTAAAATCTGCTTTTACTGCTCTAACTACTGTCAGGAGCTAGTTCTTCTTGAACGCTGGCAAGGCTCATTCCGGGATATTGAATTCTAATGGCCAAACAGGTGGGGGAGAGGGCTCCAGGTAGTCAGATAAGATACCCGAGGTTATTCATTAATCGGACCCGTCTGTACCCATACTTGGCTGGAAACCAGACTTGGTTGCTTAGTAAGTATTTTTCTCTTAGTCCTACAGTTTTAGCAAAGGCATTTAATAGACACAGTGACATTATGGGTGGAAAGTGAAAGTTTCTCAGTCCTGTCTGACTCTTTGCAACCACACGGTCTATACAGCCCATGGAATTCTCCAGGCAAGAATATGGGAGTGGGTAGCCTTTCCCTTCCCCAGGGGATCTTCCCAACCCAGGGATCAAACCCAGGTCTCCCACATTGCAAGAGGATTCTTTACCAGCTGAGCCACAAGGGAAGCCCTTAGTAATTAAAGTATGTGCTAAAACTAGTATACAACTAAATCAAATGGGTGGAAGTGTTGACTAAAATATTAGATCCAAAGCGAGAATGCTATAGGTCAAATAGAGAAATCTTTGAATATATACTGAGCTAATGTAATTCATTTGTAGTCAAGATATCATTAAATATATGTCTATATATTTACATAATGTATATGTATGTTCATATATATATTTATGTACATATAACAAGCATATGTGGGCTTCCCAGGTGGCGCTAGTGGTAAAGAACCTGCCTGCCTATGCAGGGGGCATATGAGATTCAGGTTTGACCCCTGGATCAGAAAGATCCTGTGGAGGAGAGCATGGCAGTCCATTCCAGTGTTCTTACCTGGAGAATCCCACGGATAGAGGAGCCTGGTGGGCTACAGTCCATGTGGTCACAGAGTCAGACACGACTGAGTGACTCTGCATGCATGCATATATGCATACGTATAATATGTAGCATTATATGTTTCAGTATGGTATGTTATATATTATGTGTTATCATATACACAGGGCTTCCCTTGTGGCTCAGCTGGTAAAGAATCTGCCTGCAGTGTGGGAGACCTGGGTTCGATCCCTGGGTTGGGAAGATCCCCTGGAGAAGGGAAAAGTTACCCACCCACTCCAGTATTCTTGCGTGGAGAATTCCAGGGACTGTATAGTCCAAGGGATCGCAAAGAGTGGGACACGACTGAGCGACTTTCACTATCACTATCATATACATATATTCTTTTTTTCCTGGCTGCTCTGCTTGGCATGAGGGATCTTAGTTACCTGACCACGGATTGAACTTGTCCCCCCTGCAGTTGAAACACACAGTCCTAGCCACTGGACTGCCAGGAAGGTCCCATTTAATATACATATATTCTTTTTGTTTTAATTAATTTATTTTTAATTTGAGGACAATTGCCTTACAACGTTGTGTTGGCTTCTCTTGTATAACAACGTGAATCAGCCATCGGTATACATGTGTCCCCTCCCTCTTGAACCTCCTTCCCACCTCCCACCCACCCCACCCATCTAGGTTGTCACCGGAGCCCGGAGTTGAGCTATACACATATTTTTGAAAGGATAGTTAAAGTGAGTGAGATGTCCCGCTTGGGAAAGAACTGTCAGGGTCCCCAGCTTTTAAAAAGTGATCCCTTCCTAGCGGACAGAGCCCAAGTGAGGAAGGCAATGATCTCTCCTACCCTCCACTGTCCTTCGAGAGATGAAATCTTGATGAATTTCCGGCCCTGGAGTCACTTCAAAATCACAAAATTTTGGACGTTTGGTGGGTTAGAAGGGAGAAGGGTGACTAGCAGAGCCCGTAGGCAAAGCGTGCTTTCCTTGTCTCCTCACCCCGCTCCTTCCGAGGGGCTCCACCTTGTTTTTCTCTTCCCTTTCAGGGGCTCCGTGTTCTCATCCTGTTTCTTTGTTATTGAAGCCTCCCAAGAAGGCGGTGTTCAGAGGTCAGGTAGAGTTTTTCAGATCGCTTCTTATCTGTCACCTCTGCAACTACAGCCCCTAGCTCTTAGTACCCAGGAGGCACCCTCCCTTCCTCCCTTCCTCCCTTTAAAGAACTAACAGTCTGTTGGTAACACAAGAAAACAGTTTTCACTCACTGTCAGGACAAGTGACACATTGTGCTGGGCTATTTGTGTTTTGAACCCCGTGTTTTATTGTGAAAGATAGGGTTTAAGTAAGTAAGTAAGTAAAGTTGCTCAGTCGTGTCCGACCCTTTGCGACCCCATGGACTGTAGCCTACCAGGCTCCTCCCATGGGATTTTGCAGGCAAGCGTACTGGAGTGGGTTGCCATTTCCTTCTCCAGAGGATCTTCCTTACCCAGGGATCAAACCCGGGTCTCCTGCATTGTAGGCAGATGCTTTACTGTCTGAGCCACCAGGAAAGATAGGGTTTAATCTCTTGCTTATTTCACCTCTGGCATCAGAAGCTGGCGGGAAGCTTGGGTGACCTAAGAATCCTTTCCTCACACCATTGGTTCACATTGGGGAAGTAGTGGCTCTTCCCCACCATTGAAGCTGCTTTGGGTCCCAAACCAAGAATCAAAGGTTGAATCTCAAAACAAAACAAAACAAAAAAAAACAAAGGTTGAATCTCTGATGGCCAAGGCAACAGCTTATTCATCATCAATGGGCCCAAGCTGCTGTATCCATAGGGAGCTTAATTTTGGATTGAGGATTTAGAAAGATAAAAGAAATCCACTGCAATCAACTAGAGACTGTCCTTATAAAAATCCTTGTCTTCCCTGTATAGCATTATGTAATTAATGCTATAAACAACTAATCAACACATGATATAATTACTTAAAAATATCTACACATATGAAAATTACCAATTGCTATATTTTTGTCATCTTTCTGAACTATTCTATGTCCAGAGGTTTATCATTTTTCATTTAATTTTTTTTCACATTTAGATGCTTGCACATTGGTTTCCCAGTGACACAGTGGAAAAGAACCCTCCTGCCAATGCAGGAGATGTCAATTTGATCCCTGGGTCAGGAAGATCTCCTGAAGAAGGGAAAGGCAACCCACTCCTGTATTCTTGCCTGGAGAAGCCCATGGACGGAGGAGCCTGGGGGGCTACAGTTCATGTGATTACAAAGAATAGGACATGACTGAGTGACTGAGCAGGCATGCATGCACACGTCTGCTCTGTAGCACACACTTGACAGTAAAATTTCCCTCCTTGAAACTTGTTTAAATTTATAAAATTCAAACAGTTGACTACAAGACTTTTAATAAATATCTGTACTCCATGGGGTTAAAATTTTGACTTCAGCCAATGTCTGCTGGGCAGCTATACAACTTTGCGTCTATAACAGGTGTTGGTAGAATACAAGGTCGTGGTTATGGGAAACTCCAATAATACCCTAAGGATATTTTCCTCAATTCTGGGGACCTGATTACCAAGGATGGCACCTGACTCAGATAATAGCCTATGGGCACAATCCAGGCACAAAGATGAATTAAAAAAGTAAAATCCATAAAGCCCTTCCGTTTCCAAACAGAAGATGGGTAAGAAGCAGGCATAGGTTGGAGGAACATATTCATGGTGAAGTCTCAGCTGACTTTGCAATGTCAAGCCAAGAATCCTTAAGCTGCCTCTTTGAGGAGGAATGTTGGGGATGGAGGCTGAGAGCCCAGGCTTCCTAGCCCAGGAAAGCGCTGCTGGGGGGCTGCTGGCCAGGTAAGGGGGCCGGGCGGGGAGCGTGGTCTCACTGTGCTCTCTAATTCTACACCTCCGACCATTTATTTACCTTCAACGTGAGCGAAGCGTTGGGCTTCCCTGGTGGCTGAGTGGTAAAGCAACACCTGCCAATGCGGGAGACCTGGGTTCGATCCCTGGGTCAGGAAGATCCGCTGGAGGAGGAAATGGCAACCCACTCCAGTATTCTTGCCTGGAGAATCCCCTGGACAGAGGAGCCTGGCGGGCTACAGTCCATGGGGTCGCAAAGATTCCGACACAACTGAGCAACTAAACAACAACAAGGAAGAGTTGGGCCAGCGACCTGGGTTCTGACAGCTCGCTTTGCGGGCCTTCACGGAGCCTGGCAGCGCTTGCTGGAAGCCTGAACGTCTTGGCCCCCGCTGGGTGAAAGCGCCAGCTGAGCCCGAGGTCTGCAGAACTCGTGGCTGTCCCGCACCTGATTCACAGTCCTGCCCCTGATTCACAGTCCTGCCCCTGGCTGCGAAGGCCTCCAGGCGCGGCTTCAGCCCCCTGTGCTTTGCTCAGTTTGAGGCACAAGTTGAAATCAGTAGTAATGGTGTGTGATCAGACCTGGCTGGAGCCGCCTGGCAGGGGCGGAATTGGGAGAGTTACTAGTACACCTGTGCGTGCCTGGAAAGCAGAGCCATCGCAACTCCATGGACCCTGCAGGACCTGTTAAGTTAAAACAAGGGCACAGACACAAACGTGTTTGTTCATTCAACACGCTTTTGTTCCACCGTGGAACAAAGGTAGCTCTCTTCTGAGATGCTTCGCTGTCTGATTAAAAGAAAACTTATCTGCCCTCAGCTAGCTGCCCTCTTAGTCTAAGCAATTCCTGACTTGGATGGTTTCTAATGCACTTTGCTGGTCACTCGGGGTTGGTGGCGGTGGAATCTGGTACACGCGTCCGCTTTCTGAACATTGAGAGACACCTGCATTCCCACTGAACTTTGGTATTTCAACTTCCTCTCCCTTTGAGAAATAAATCAATGCTTCCCCCCCTCCTCTGTTTCAGAATAATTTCCAAGGAGCTGCATATGGGTTTCAAATTGTGTTTAAAGCTCATTGGTTTACAGGAGACAAAAACAAGTATAACCTTTTCAGCTGTACCAACACCAATTACTTACCGAATGTAAGAATAATGACTCATCCTTAGCTCCCATTTCTGTAGAAAATTCAGGAAAATGATGGGGCTGTGGGGGCCAATATGAGCCTTGTCTTGGTTGGACACACTATGTTCTCCTGGTTTGGGCAGGACTTTGGGGCCCAGGGGTTGAGCACTTCTCTGTCCCTGAAATAGAGTTCAGACCCTGGCTTTGGAGTGAATCAGGAAGATAGGGCAGAACTTAAAATTCACTTTCAAAGAGACAGAGTATTGACAGTTTGACATTCTCTAAGACACAGATCTATTGAGACCCACAATTATCTGGTGACATGTCAAGGAAGTATCTGTTTAGCTCAAACTTCTAAAGTCACTTCCCTCAATGAAATGGTCATTTAGTTAAAGTTAGGATAAAAAGGCTGGGTTAGATGTGTTAAGTTTTAATATAGATGCCAAGAAGGGGTAGCTTTTATATATCTCTATATGCATTGTAAATCACCACAACAAAAGTGATTCTGTGAGCAACCTTGTAAGAATGGTCTCATTAGGGACTAGCTACACTCTGTTGATGTTCTAGCTCGTTTTTTATTAAAAAGGATTAATGTTCGACAGATGAATGGTTGAAGAAGATGTGGTATACTGCTCGGCCATAAAAAAGAATGAAATGATGCATTTGCAGCAACGTGGATGCAACTAGAGATTGTCGGACTAAGAGAAGTAAGTCAGAAAGAGAAACAAGTGTCATGTGGTAATATTTGCATGCGGAATCTAAGGCACACCACAAATGAATGTATCTCTGGAACACAAACAGACTCACTGGACGTGGAGAACAGCCTTGTGGTTGCCAAGGGAGAGGGCTTGGGGGAGGGGTGGAGTGGGAGGTTGGGGTTAGCAGGTATTAACCAATATATGTAGAATGGATAAACAAAAAAGTCTTAAACTGTATAGCACAGGCGCCTATAGTCAGTATCCTGTGATAAACTATAATGGAAAAGAATATATGAAAAAAGAATGTGTACATGTATGTATGTATGTTTTACTATAACTGACTCATTTTGCTATACAGTAGGAATTAATGCAAAATTGTAAATCAACTGTATTTCAATTTAAAAAAGGACTGATGGGTAGGGAGAAACGTTCCTGTGATACTCTCTATGGCGACAGCAGAAAAGAACACTCATCCAATTTGGAAATCTGTCCGATCAGCTATTGAATTGTGATAATATCTCCTTCTGGCATATCTCCTTCATGCCCCCAAGTTCTCTGTCTCAGGTGTTCCCAGGCAGCATTCCAGCCATGACTAGCTCAATAACATCTAAGCAGAGGTATACACCCTGTGGTCTCCTGATGAATGCCACTGGTTGGGGGATGGTGTCAGATGCCTCTGCTACAAGGAGGGGGCCCCGGGGGTGTGCCTGAGCTGGAGGAGAAAGGAGCATGTGGGTCTGGGCTGTGATTCGTGAGTAATCAAGACTGCATCCTGGGTGACGGCTTGGAACTGACAGCTACGTCCACCCAGCCAGATCCCGTGGGCAGGAAGCGGCTTTGAGTCCAGGAGGGCTGAGCGGTTCTGGGGAGAACAGGAGAGGCCGGGGCAGTCCCTGGTGTGCGCGGGTCCGTGGGTGTCCCTGCTGGGCAGACACTCTTGCCCTGAGAACATGAGCTGCTCGGTCAGTTGTCAGTAGAAGCGATCAGGAGAGGGTGGACCAGCTGATCACTCCAGATGGATGGATGACTTGGGAAGAAAAGCAGAAACCCCACTGCATGAGCCGAAACAGTGCCCCTGAAGCTACAGATGAACCCCTCTGCAGAGCCAACGGCACCTTCCTGGGAGAGGGGCTTGGAAGACGGACATGTAGAGAAGGTTCAGAAGGGAGGACGCTCCAAGCTGGGGTGCAGATGTGACGTGCCCAGGACCCCAGCCACGTACACTCAGGCTTCCCCTTCTGAGAAGAGGCCGGCTGGATCCGCAGCCGTCCTGCTGTGTATTTACACTGGCAGTTCTCACCTGGGCAGGTGACAGCATCTTCGCTCAGACCCGGGACCTCCCCACCCCCACGGCCCTTTCAACAACAATGAGCTCACGTTCTAACTGAGAAAGAAGGGGGGGGGCAACTCCAGGCCAGGGGGAGGGGGCTCTTTAGGATTTTTCTACACTGTTTGGTTGTAGGATAATGAGCCAAGTTTTAGCGGAGTGTTGTCTATATAATTTTAGATAGAGTGGGCTTCCCAGGTGGATCACTGGTAAAGAATCCAGCTGCCAATGCAGGAGATGCAGGAGACTCGGGGTTCGATCCCTGGGTCTGGAAGATGCCCTGGAGAAGGGCATGGCAACCCCCTCCAGCATTCTTGCCTGGAGAATCCCATGGGCAGAGGAGCCTGGTGGGCTACAGTCCATGGGGTCGCGAGAGTCGGACATGACTGAGCAGTTTCAGACAGAGTCCAGGTAATCGAGTCGCAGATGTGGCAGGTGTGTGAGCAGTGAAGGCTGCAGACTCCTAGCGAGGATGCACACATGTGTCCTTGTGGTTCACAAGGACAGACGTGGTTTACGTGGTGTTACAGGGTCAGCTCTGTCCCCTCCCTCCAAGTTCATGCTGAAGCCCCAGCGTGGAGGGGCCTACTGTTGGAGGTAGGGCCCATTCAGAGGTGCTTGTGTGCTGAGTCACTTCAGTCGTGTCCGACTCTTTGCAACCCTATGGACTGTAGCCCACCAGGCTCCTCCATCCTTGGGATTCTCCAGACAAGAACACTGGAGTGGGTTGCCATGCCCTCCTCCAGAGGATCTTCCTGACCCAGGGATCGAACCCAGGTCTCTGACGTCTCTTGCCCTGGCAGATGGGTTCTTGACCACTAGTGCCACCTGGGGTTAAATGTGGTCATGAGGATGAGGCCCCTCATCCTCATGGGATGAGGCCCATCCCATAGAAAACTGTGTTTAGTCGCTCAGTCATGTCCGACTCTTTGCTACCCCATGGACCATAGCCCACCGGGCTCCTCCGTCCATGGAATTCTCCAGGCAAGAACACTGGAGTGGGTTGCCATTTCCTTCTCCAGGGCATCTTCCCAACCCAGGAATCGAACCTGCGTCTCCCACATGGCAGGCGGGCTCTTTACCGTCCAAGCCGCCAGGGAAGCCCATAGAATCGGTGTCTTTTTAGTAGAGGAAGTGCAGTCTGTCTTCCAGCATGAAGGAGAAAGGCCTTGTGAGGACACCAGGAGAAGGTGGCCGTCTGCAAATCGGGAGGAGCGTGGTCACCAGAAACCGCGTCTGCCAGCACCACCACCTCCGTCTGGGACTTCCAGCCTCCGGGACTGAGAGGAAGTAAGTGTCTATTGGGCAAGCTGCCTGTGTCATTTCTAATGGCAGCCCCCACAGGACTAATGCAAGTGGCTAGATATCCATAGCAACCGTCATGATGCGGAGGGGGGGTGGCGACGCTAGGGAGAGAAAGCTTGCTAGGATTCGGTCATAAAAAGCACCAGGGATGAGGCACTGTGCAAATTCACATCCCAAGGAGGTGCAGGCTTGTTACGGGCACTGCCGATTTGGTTCCAGACACTATTGTGACCACACGGGAGACCTGGCTGCTGACTATACACATGACGCAGAGTTTATAGCATCTGTCACATACAAGGAAATCAATTTCTAGGCAAAATCCAACTACTCGTAGCACTGTGATGTGAAGAAATGTCTCCTGAGTTTGTAACAAGCTGATGGGGCTGTGACCCTGTAGTCAATACTGTCTTCTAGGAGACACACGGTCCCTTTCACCGGGCTGGTTTTACTTCTTACAGCTCAGTGAAAATGTTCAGCAGTGGGCTTCTAAGTCCAGAGTAATTCTCTTCTAAGTCTAGCAGTGGGCCTCTTCTCTGAGCTTCTTTACGCTCAGTCGTGTTGGACTCTTTGCGACCCCATGGACTGTAGCCCACCAGGCTCCTCTCTCCATGGAATTCTCCAGGCAAGAATACTGGAGTGGGTATCCATTCCCTTCTCCAGGAGATCTTCCCAACTCAGGGATTGAACCCAGGTCTCCTGCATTGCAGGCAGATACGTTACTGTCTGAGCCATCAAGAAAGCCTTCTGCTTCTCTGGTAGGTGCAAAAACTGGCTTGTAGACCATCTGGATGGATGTGGAGTCTGCCTGAGGCAGGCAGGCCTTCCCAGATGGATCACTTTAGACCAATTTTCTGAGAAGTAATGGAGGAGACGAGCTTGAGATTTCTCCCTGAAGAGTTTCTGGACGGCAGTGCTTTTGGACTTGTGGTTTAATTCAGATACATACAATGAGCAGTCAATGGCACTGGGATAGAACTGACCTTCGCCTTTGTAATAGGAGGAGTCTAATATAGATATCTTCTTCAAACCTAGTGCCCAAGTCTTGGTTGCTAAAGACCATTCTCTACCAAAAGGAGTGAAAAAAAATCTTTTGAAAAATGTCTGATTGCATAGTAGGGACTGGAAAATTACAATGTGAGTCTGGAACATCTGTTTTTTGCCGTAAAGGAAAAAAGCACAAAAAGAGATGGGGAAATGTTCAAAGGGTGAGACGCCTGCCTGTAGGGGGTCCTATTGGTCAAATCCCCAATACTTGGTGCATCACAAATCAGTAACGATAGAAGCAGAAAAAGTCCATTGGATAAAATAAGACTCAGTGAGTCTATACTGATATAAGTGATCAGTAATGCAGGGAGAGAAGCTCTTTCTCACTGAAAGTCAACATCTATCAGTAATGCAGGGAGAGAAGCTCTTTCTCACTGAAAGTCAACATCTCAGTCAGTTCAGTTCAGTCGCTCAGTCCTGTCAGACTCTTCGCGACCCCATGAGTCAACATCTAAATGTAAAGAATCATGGAGTTAGAACACTGCAATATGGTAACCATCCTAGTGGGCTTCCCAGGTGGCCCAGTGGTAAGGAATCTGCCTGCCAAGCAGATGTCAGTTCAATCCCTGACCAGGGATGATCCCTGGAGAAGAAAGTAACAACCCATTCTAGCACTGTTGCCTGGGAAATCCCTTGGACACAAGGAGTCTGGTGGGCTACCCTGCATGGGGCTGCAAAAGAGCTGGACATGACTTAGTGTCTGAACAACAACAACCCTCCTAATAATAGTTGTTTCAAGTAAGAATCATCTGTGGATACTAAAATGACAGTTTGTGGCAAGAACAGGATATTTACTTGGTCTCAAAGTGTCTATCTACAAGATACTTTTTGCAAAGTCACATCACCCAAATTGGGAAACACCAGCATCAGGTACTTCCCTCTATGATGTACAGAGAAGCGCACAGTTTCACTTCTGTTGTATTCTTGTCAAAAATGCAGAACCTGAGTCTAACCATGCGACAAATCCATATGGAGGGAGGGGCATTCTACAAAAGTAAGTGGCCTCTGCCCTTCAAAAAAAGTCAACATCCTGAGAGTTAAAGACACACAAAAGAGCTCCACTGGGTCATAGGTGATTAAAAGAGACACGGCAACAAAGTATGACCTGGGATTATCTGTGACAATAAGAGAAATTATTTGGAAAATTGGCAACGTCTGAATCAAGCGTTTAGATTAGACAATAACCTTATATCAATGTCAACTTTCTGATTTTGATGGTTATATTGTGGTTTTGTAAGAATGTGTTCACATTTACAAAATATGGGGTAAAGTGGCACTATGTCTACAGTTTACTTTCAAGTGACTTTTTAAAAATCTCAAATGCATATACAGGTGTACACATGCGTTCCTATGTTGACACCTGTATGTGGATCTGGAGAGGACGGTCAGGCAAATGTGGTGAAATGTGGAAGACTGTTCTACCGCCCATGATTTGTGATCGGCTAAGAGAATCAACATGAGGATCTGAACCGGGTGAGTGACGTTGAACATCTGTAGCTGAACTGAACCAGCTCTGGTCCCAACACTGTCAAATTGTTAACAAAGAACCCTTGGCACATTTGGGGTCTGTAGGGGGTGTCAGGAGGTCCCTGAGCTGTCCCCACCACGTGCTCTGATCTCTTGGGCTCAACATGGCCAAGGGGACCCGGGGGAGAGAAGACCAGAAGCTTAGGGTCCTGCCACTGTGTGGCTTAGGGTCCTCTTGACCATGGCACTTGGAAAAGTAGGAGACAGTAGCCGTGTCTGACTTTTGTGACCCCATGAGCTGTAGCCCACCAGGCTCCTCTGTCCATGGGAGTCTCCAGGCAAAGAATACTGGAGTGGATTGCCATTCCCTTCTCCAGGGCATCTTCCTGACCCAGGAATCGAACCCATGTCTCCTACATTGGAGACAGATTCCTTACCACTGAGCCACCTGGGAAGCCCAGGGGATAGTACTGGACCTCGTCAGCAGTGAGAACAAGTGGCAAGCTGCCTCACTCAAGGGCCTCACAGAGGAGGGCACTTATCTGATCTTGCAGGGTGTGGAGGACTCAGGTTAGCAGGGAAAGGAAGCCAGAGAAAGCTGCGTGGGGGCAACAGGGAACAAAAGTGAACCAGGAGAGACCACAAGGCTTCCATCTGTGTGTGTTCAGGTGAAAATTCATCCTAGGGAAAACGATTTTTGATAAGGCAAGTTCCAGTGTGCTACTGTTTTTCAAGAGTTTGTTATGATTATTCTGATCCAAGATCCTGTGATCAGATAGAAGTACAGCCAAAGTATGTCTGTGGGTGTTGGTGAAGTCTTTCCACCTGTCATATTTGGTTGCATCGCTGGGGGCTGCGTTGACAGCAAGTTGTGTAACGGGAGGCATTTCCAGCAAAGTTGTTAAGGACTAAGCCCCGTGGTTGTCTGGCAGGGGACAGAGCTGGTCTATGTGGATGTGTGATTCATAGCAAAGGTCGAGTGTCTTGATGGCTAATCTTGATGGCTAATCATTGTATGTTCCACTCAGCCTCCTAAGAAAACAGCAGTGAGGTAGGCTGGGGCAGAGGGGAGTTTGGTCCAAGAAAGGTTCTTTTTGGGTGGAATGGAGTGTAGGACCTTCAACCTCCAAATGAACTGATGTGAAGCATAAATGTGGGACTTCCCTGGTGATCCAGTGGTTAAGAATCTGCCTGCCAGTGCAAGTGACACAGGTTTGATCCCTGTTCCAGGAAGATTCTACGTGCCATGGAGCAACAAAGCCCGTGCACCCAAACTACTGACATCTGTGTGCCAAGAGTCTGTGTCCTCCAAGAGAAACGGCCGTGATGAGAAGCCACACACCGCAGTGAAGAGGAGCCCCCACTGACCGCAACACAACGATGGGAGATGGAATGTCTTCTGCAACGTCAATAAACAAGGATGTAACAGCCCTCAGCCATTTCCGGCCTCCGAATGTGAATGAAGGGCTCCCAAAAGGGAACACAAAGCCTATGATCCAACAGATGCTGCCACCCTCCCGCAGTGATGGGTGAGGGGCTCGGGGGTGAGGGAGACTGTGAGAAATCAAAAAGACGGGATGCTGGCCCCAGAGAGCTGAGATGCCTATGAAAGAGATGACCTCAATAATCCGAGTCTGTTGCATCTTCCCATACCTACAAGAGCGCTAAATTCCTTAATGTGATATCCGTGAAAGTGAAAGTCGCTCAGTTGTGTTCAACACTTTGTAACCCCATTGACTATATGGTCCATGGGATTCTCCAGACCAGAATACTGGAGTGGGTAGCCTTTCCCTTCTCCAGGGATCTTCCCAACCCAGGGATCGAACCTAGGTCTCCCGTATTGTGGGTGGACTCTACCAGCTGAGCCACCAGGGAAGCCCAGGAATACTGGAGTGGGTAGCCTATCCCTTCTCCAGGGGATCTTCCCGACCCAGGAATCAAACTGGGGTCTCCTGCATTGCAGGCGGATTCTTTACCAACTGAGCAATCACAGAAACAAAAACGTGACATCTGGTTTTCCTTATTTAATAATAATCTTTGATGTTCTGACTGCCTGCTCCCCTTGTTGCGAACTTGTATATAGCCTGACTTCCTCTTCTGCCTCCTTGGAGCAGTTTTCTCAGAGCTACTTGAAATGCTATCCCCTGGGCTTGGAGTCCTAACATTGCCACCAAATAAAATAACTCTCTACTTTCAGGTTGGGACCAAATTTTTAGTTGACAACCAGAAAGCCCGAATGCAGCAAAGACTCAGTGAAGCCAAAAATAAATAAATACATAAAAATAAAGAAATTAAAAAAAGGATAAAGGTTGACATAGAAAACAAACGTACAGTTACCAAAGCAGGATGAATTAAGAGTTTGGGGTTAACAGAGTCACACTACTGTATATGAATTAGATAAACAGCAAGGATCTACTGTATAGCACAAGGAACTGTATTCAATAAATTGTAACCTGAAATGGAAAAGAATCCGAAAAATAATACATATATCTGAATCACTTTGTTGTATACCTGAAACATTGTATATCAATTATACGTCAATCATATTAAATGCATAAATAAATATTTTAACTTATAAAAAAGAATAAATGGTGCTGGGAGAACAGCAGTACAATTTTAAGGCAAGAATACTGGGGTGGGTTGCAGTTTCCTTCTCCAGGTACCTTCCTGACCCAGGGATGGAATGTCTCTCCTGTGTCTCCTGCATTCTTTACCGACTGAGCCACTGGGGAAGCCAACTTTAAGTAAAGGGAGTGATTTGCAGTCAAAGAAAAACGGAGCAAGCACAAAAGGGAGCGTCAGTGCAAACCCTCGTGAAACAAAGACACTCACTTTCTTTTATTTTTTTTCCCCTTTAAACCATGATGTTGATACTAGTACTATTGACTGATAAATCTCTGCCTTTGAGCAGAAGTTCAGTTTTTAGCTTGCTCTCCAAGGTCAGGGACCCTCTGCTCCCTGTTATCGTCTCATCTGGGGGGAGGCTGATGCAAACAGAAAATGGTGTGATTCCTTCTCTCCTGGGTGGTCGCTGCTCCTCCTCCTCCAGGGAGGCGCCAGGCTTGCGGTCTCGAGCACTTGTTGGGTGGCACACACTTGAAGTGGGATTCTGGCTGGCAGTACAAGAGCAGAGCTCCTCTACCCGCTGGCCCACCTTCCCATAAAAAAATGCTCTCTTAATATACATTATTCCATTTTGCATTGCAATTTGTTTTTATGTCCAGTCCCATGGCCCAGAGCTGAAAGTGGTTTTGACATTTTTAAATGGTTGGAAAAAACCCCAGAGGATAGTAATATTTTATGACACGTGAAAATTATGTGTCCATAAATAAAATTTTACTGGGACACGGCCACGCTCCTTTGAAAATGTATTGCCCATGGCAGCTTGTAGGCTATGGCAGCCGAGTCGAGTCGTTGTGACAGAGACATCACAGAGTCTGAAATATTTACTACCTGGCCCTTTGCTCTAAAGTGTGAGTTCCCTCAGGGCAGGACTGTGTTTGTCTAACTTTGCACAATGCCTAGCACATGGAAGGTTCTGGAAAATCCTTGCCTGCAGACTGGGTACTCCTCAGCTTCAGACACTTTGCCTGTTGAGTTTTTACCTCCAGCAAGCCTTCCGAGGAGGCTTCAGAGGTGGACTGGTGTGTCCTGACTCAGCACCCACCCTTGTCTTTCATCACTGCAGTGTTGTTTTTGTGTAGTTGCTCAGTCGTGTCTGACTCTTTGAGACCCCAAGGACCGCAGCACACCAGCTTCCCTGTCTTTCTCTCTCTCCTGGAGCTTGCTCAAACTCATGTCCATTGAGTCAGTGATGCCATCCAACCATCTCCTCCTCTGTCATCCTCTTCTCCTCCTGCCCTCAATCTTTCCCAAAGCATCAGGGTCTTTTCCAATGAGTTGGCTCTTTGCATCAGGTGGCCCAAGTATTGGAGCTTCACTGCAGTGGGTGTGGTTCATATGGAGAGACTCTTCATTTATTTCTGGATTAGCTGTTTGGGTAAAGGCATCTTCTCTCCCCACAAATTGCTCTCCTGAGGTATCTGCTTGGTCCTTGGCAGAGGGGAGGAGATTGGCGAGCAGAGCCATACAGCATGGGAGGGAAATAGTCTTGTGTGGGATGAAGGGGAATGAAAGCTGTGAGGAGGTCCTGCCTGCTATCCCTGCTGAGCCTCCAGTGGACCAGACCTGCTTAGAGAAGGGGCACAGGGATGTGTTTACCTGGCAGAGCCTGCTGTGTGGTTTGAGACCAAATTCTGGAACAAGTTTGCCTTTTGGATCTCTGCTTTAAACTATCTGTGTATACATATTGGATGGGCTTTATTAGGTTCTCAGTGAATATTGGCTGGTGGAAGGATTTTGTAGAATAAACACTCTTTTAATAAAATGTGTCTTTAATTTTTTAATTAAAGGATGTAACAGCCTCACAGGGAAAGCAGATATAGCCCTTGGCTCTCAGCAGAATTGAGAGAGCATGGTGCCAGGTGAAAAGGAAATGCTTTAGAGAGTCTTAGACACATTTAGAAAGGGCAGATCTTGCTTTGACAAAGCCACTGGTGCGTTCATTCTTTTTATTGAGCACCTACCATGTGGCAGATGGTGCTAGTTGTTGGGGATAGGAAAGAAAAAAAGGGCATAAACACCCAGCCATGTGATCAGTCACCCACAATGCAGTCAGATAGGATGGAAGTTTGTAGAATTACAGGGAAGCAGAGATGGGGGATACCTGAGTTTGCTAAGCAGTTAGGAAGGTTTCACAGCAGGCAATGTTTGCAGGGACTTTCGGTGGGCAGGTAAGGGGTTACTGGGGAGGTAAATGGAGGAGCATATTCCAGGCAGAGATAATGTCATAGTATGTGTACAGAGGCAAAATAACCCATGGTGTATTCAGGAATTTTAGTAGCTCATGTGGGTAGTGGGGCAAGTGACAGGTCTCCTGGACAGGAGGCATGACTGAAACAATCAAAGGAGATTGGACTTGATTCTTTAGCTACTCAGAAGCTACTGAGAATGTTTGAGCTGGGAGTGGGGGAAAGTGGGATTTATAAGTTACAAAGTTTATTCTGCTAATTACAATGAGTGAAACTGCTGACATAAGAGTCTACACTTAGAGAAGCTGGCTAAGATGCTGGAGAGGAGGGGACATTTGGATACTAGACACAGGTCAAAGATGGAATGGATACATTTAGCCAGGGCTGCCACATACGGTTGTGCAGGCCGTGCACTGCACAACTCACCACACCTAAGGGGTACAGATATACTGACATATTTATGACACGCGTTTCCCAGCAGATGGCAGTAGAGTTGAGGACGGAATGCGTTTTCCTCATTTGCACGAAGGAGTCCAGTTGTCCAGGGTTTGGGGAAATGGATGGGAGTGAGAAGGGCGCTGTTCCCCAGGAGGGGATGGATGGGGAGAGCACAAGATGACAGCCAGGTTTCTGACCTGGGCAACTTGGAGACCAGAGGTTCCATTCATCTAAGGGTGGATACAGGAGAGGGAGCCGGTTTGAGTTTAGGACAAGTTGTACTGAAGAGACCTGAGCGCCACTTAGATGGACCAGTGAGCAGTCTGGGTCTAAGACTGCCCCTAGGGCGGGACACACCACATATTTTTGTCTGACATCTTCTCTGTCTCCTGTCTGCTGGGCACCACCTTCCCAGGTTATGGATGCTCCTCATTCATGAGATGCCCGCTTCTACCTGGTGAGTGTGTGTCAGAGTGAACTCCAGGGAAGAGATGCCGCTCCATCATTCCAGCCTCTGCCTGGCCATAGAGGAAACCTTGCTATGCTGACCTGGGAACTCCAAGTGCTGCCAGCTAGCCTCTTCAGTGTCAGGAACTAGCATTTCCAGCCACAGGTGGGGCTTTGCTAAGTCATCCACCAAACCCAGGGTGTGACTCTGGGCCAGGTCCCCAGAGCCGCAGAAGCTGTGAGACTGTACTGGAAACATCCCTGCCCTGGTTTGCTGATGGCCAATCAAGCTGCCCACTCTCCCCCATTCAGTCATGACCCATCTGTTCTTGGCTTAGTGAATGCGACCTCTTCCCTCCCCCCGTCTTGGGGGCTGAAATAGGGTCTGCAGGCCAAGCTGAGCAGGCTGAGGTCCTTCTGAGCGAACACCATGGACTCATGCTGGAAAGACCCAGGGAGGAGTTTGGAAATCTTTTTTGCACCCCGCTCCCACCCGCCATGGATTCATAAGAGCTTTTGCAAGAATCATAGACCAGCATCATTTTTCTCCCCCCTTAGGTTTTTCTCTTTGATTGTTTTTTAATTGGCGTATAGTTGCTTTTTTGGCTTAGCTGGCAAAGAATCTGCCTGCAGTGCGGGAGACCTGGGTATGATCCCTGGATTGGGATGATCCCCTGGAGAAGGGAAAGGCTATCCACTCCAGTATTCTGGCCTGGAGAGTTCCATGGACTGTACAGTCCATGGAGTCACAAAAAATTGGACACGACTGAGCGACTTTCACTTTGCAATTGGTTTATTGGTTATATAGTCGCTTTACAATGTTGTGTTAGTTTCTGCTGCGTAACAAAGGGGATGGATCAGCTACATGCTTACCTTATCCCCTCATTTTTGGATTTCCTGCCCATTATGGTCACCACAGAGCATTGGGTAGAGTTCCCTGTGCTGGACAGTAGGTTCTCATTAGGGTATCTGTTTTATGCATTAGTCTCTCAGTTGTGTCTGACTCTTTGTGACCCCAGGGTCTGTAGCCAGCCAGGCTCCTCTGTCCATGGAATTCTCCCTGGAGTGGGTAGCCATTCCCTTCTCCAGAGGATCTTCCCGACCCAGGGATTAAACCTGGGTCTACCACATTGCAGGCAGATTCTTTACCATCTGAGCCACCAGGGAAGCCCTATCTATTTTATATATAGTATTGACAGTGTGTATATGTCAATCCCAACTTCCAAATTCATTCAACGCCCCCCCCACTTCCCCCTTGCTTTTACATCTTTTCCAACTTTAGGGAGACAGACAATATATATGACCTAGTATCTAAAGCAAACACTTTACTACTACTTTAGCTCCCTGAGTTGTTTTAAACATACTTAATTTGGGGCAAAAGGCCATATAGTCAAAGCTGTGGTTTTCCCGGTAGTCATGTATGGATGTGAAACTTGGACCATAAAGAAAGCTAAGCACTGAAGAATTGATGCTTTTGAGTTGTGGTGCTGACGAAGACTCTTGAGAGTCCGTTGGATAGCAAGGAGATTCAACCAGTCAATCCTAAAGGAAATCAACCCTGAATATTCATTGGATGGACTGATGCTGAAGCTCCAATACTTTGGACACCTGATGCAAAGAACTGACTTACTGGAAAAGACCGTGATGCTGGGAAAGATTGAAGGTGGGAGGAGAAGGGGGCTACAGAGGATGAGATGGTTGTTTGTCATCACTGACTCAACAGACATGAGTTTGAGCAAACTCAGGGAGATAGTGAAGGACAAGGAGGCCTGGCGTTCTGCGGTCCATGGGGTCGCAAAGCCTCACTGACTGAACAACAACTCTCCGGGGCTAATGTGAACATAGCATTTGACAAATTCAGGTTCAGGCATCAGTCTTGTCCCTTTGCTGCTTCCTGCTCTATGTTCTTCTCTAATGTCATTACCCGACAGCCCCTCCTTTATCCATCAGCTTTCACAGACTTCTTTTAACATTCACCCTATAGAAACTATGCTTGAGAAAATGTAAAAGAAAATGTATTTACTTAGCAAATGTTTGATTAAAATCTTCTAAGGATGGCCTCAGTGACTAGAGAAGACTGATCCTTATCCCCCTTTAACTCCAAAAACCGTCTTGTTGGATGGTTTGTGGTGAAATGGAAACCCTGACAGGGCCTAAATCTTTTTATTATCGTGCTTTCTGGCAGGAAGCTCAGAGTCTAAATTGATTCTTCCCTTTCAATGTTAAACTCTGTTTTCTCCTGCCCTCAGGGTTTTTTGAGCTGGCTGCGTGGTTGTACTTCAGGTTATGCTTGACAGAGAGTAAAACTGCTTTGGATTGGGTTGGCCCGGAGTGTCGACTGGAGTGGTTGCCTGATAACGTAGGACTGGGTGGAATCTGAGGGTATGAACAAGTAAGTTTCCTTTCAAGAGACTCAGTGCCAACTGTTATGTAAAAGCAGATGCCCCCACCTGCCTCCTGCGGTCAGGCGAGGTGAGCTTGATTAGGGAAGCCAACGCCAGTAATCAAAAGAAATTGGTGCAGCCACTACAGAGAGCAGTGTGGAGATTCCTCAAACAACTAAAACTAAAGATACATAGTGTATAGCTGTCTAACCCTGCAGCCCCACTCCTGGGCATATATTTGGGGAAAAAAATGGTTGGAAAGTCTATTGTTCTTCAGTGTTCACTGCATCACTGTTTACAATGGTGCTGTGAGCAAGACACGGAAGCAATCTAAATGTCCACCGACAGAGGAATGGATAAAGAAGATGTGGTCCATACACACAATGGAATATTACTCAGCTGTTTAAAAGAATGAAAGAATGCCACATGCAGCAAATGGATGGATCTAGAGATGATCTTACTGAGTGACTCAGACAGAGAAGCAGAAAGGCCTATGACGTCCCTTACATGTGGAATCAAAAAGAAATTTTACAAATGGACTTCCTTACAAAGCAGAAAGAGACTCACCATCCTAGAGAACGGACTCTTGGTTGCCTGTACACCCTGCCATGTTTAAAATGGGCAACCAACAAGGACCTGCTGTCCAGCACAGGAAACTCTGCTCCTCATTATGTGGCAGCCTGGATGGGAGGGGAGTTTGGGGGAGAAGGGAGACACGAGTATATATGGCTGAGTTCCTTTGCTGTTCGCCTGAAACCATCACAACACTGTTAATCAGCTATACTCTGATACAAAATAAAAAGTTTAGAAAAAGAATATATCGTTGAACCACCGCAGTCTACATACTAATGAACTTTCATCAATAACCACAGCTTTCACCGTGCCTTGGTGTGCTATGCTGTCCCTGGAGAGGCTCAAAGGAGACAGACTGGAAGGTGGGCATCCCTGAGAGGGAATCCTAGCTTTGCTAATTCACCATCTTGGTGACCTCCGACAGGTTACTCTCCCCAACGCCCTACTCAAGAACCAACCTCCTCATTTGCTAAATGGGAATATAGTACCTCCTTTCAGTTCAGCTCAGTCGCTCAGTCGTGTCCGACTCTTTGCGACCCCATGGACTGCAGCACGCCAGGCCTCCCTGTCCATCACCAACTCCCAGAGTTTACTCAAACTCATGTCCATCGAGTCGGTGATGCCATCCAGCCATCTCTTCCTCTGTCATCCCCTTCTCCTCCTGCCCTCAGTCTTTCCCAGCATCAATGTCTTTTTAAATGAGTCAGTTCTTCCCATCAGATGGCCAAAGTATTGGAGTTTCAGTTTCATCATCAGTCCTTCCAATGAATATTCAAGACTGATTTCCTTTAGGATGGACTGGTTGGATCTCCTTGCAGTCCAAGGGACTCTCAAGAGTCTTCTCCAACACCACAGTTCAAAAGCATCAATTCTTCAGCACTCAGCTTTCTTTATAGTCCAATTCTCACATTCATACATACTCCCTTACAGAATGGCTTCGAGGATTGGAAATGATATATGTAAAGCATCTAATCAAGTAATTGACATTCAACAGTCACCTAATGAATGATGGATGAGAATAGTATGATTTATAGAATCACACATTCACTCTTTACATTTACTGGACACTTACTATGGTCCCATGATGAATGACATGCCTTTATTATCCTGCAGAATCTTCTTACAAATATAAGTATCATTCCTAGTAAGAATGAAAAAAAGTTTGGCGAAGTTAAGGAATGTGATATGCCCAATCACATGGACAGTCAGGAGTGGAGGCAGAATTGGAACTCTGCCTGTCTGACCTCAAAGTCTTACCCAGGGAAGAGAGAATTTAAAGGAGGGAGGAGAAATTCTGCAAAGCAGCTGGCCAAAAGTCCATTTCATGTCATGTCTGGAGCTATCAACAGTATACAATAGTCAACTTGTCAAAATGTTCATATGGCGTTTTGTATCAGGCAGAAGAGGTTAGTTAGAACCGTGGTAACAAACAAACTAAATATTAAAAACACTAAGATCATGGCATCTGACCCCATTGCTTCATGGCAAATAGAGGGGTAAAGGGTGGAAACAGTGACAGATTTCCTCTTCTTGGGCTCTAAAATCACCGTGGATGGTGACTGCAGCCATGAAATCCGAAGATGTTTGTTTTTGGGCATGAAAGCTATGACAAACCTAGACAGTGTGTAGAAAAGCAGAGACATGACTCTGCCTACAAAGATCGGTATAGTCAAGGCTAAGGTTTTCCCAGTGGTCACATAGAGTTGTGAGAGCTGGACTGTAAAGAAGACAGAGCGCTGAAGAACTGATGTCCTTGAGCTGTGGTGCTGGAGAAGACTCCTGAGAGTCCCTTGGACTGCAAGGAGATCCAACCAGTCAATCTTAAGCGAAATCAACCCTGAATACTCATTGGAAGGACTGAAGATGCTGAAGCTGAAACTCCAGTATTTTGGTCATCTGATGCAAACAGCTGACTCATTGGAAAAGTCTTTGATGCTGGAAAAGACTGAGGGCAGAAGAAGGGCATCAGAGGATGAGATGGCTGGATAGCATCATTGAGGCAATGGACATGAACTTGGGCAAGCTTCGGAAGATGGAGATGGACAGAGAGGCCTGGAATGCTGCAGTCCATGGGTTTGCAAAGAGCTGGACACAGTTGGGTGCCCGAACAACAACAACAAACAACCCAGACTTCGGTGTCTTAAGACACTGCTAGGTTATTCCTCAGTCATGTACCAGGTCCCAAGAGACTTGGCAAAGCTATACTCTTCAAAGGTCCAGAATGACAGAAACTTCACTGTGACCTGTGCTTCCATGAGAACTGTGGAACTAGGAAGGGCATTATCATATGTTGACTTGTAATGTTTCCACCAGAATGATTCTCATGACGCGTGCTTATACTGTTGTGAAAGTTGTTTCTGACTCTTTGTGACCCCATAGACTTCTCCAGGCCAGAATCCTGGAGTGGGTAGCCTTTCTCTCTCTCCAGGGGATCTTCCCAACCCAGGGATCGAACCTAGGTCTCCCACATCATAGGCGGATTCTTTACCAGCTGAGCCACAAGGGAAGCCAAGGGGATGCTTACTCGCTTTGTGGTACAGAAGTAGGAAACTTGAAGATTCGTCCCTAAAGAGCCACTGACTTGCCACGTGCAGGCCCTGCTCGAGGGTGGGTTTTGTCTGAGGACCGTCACGACAGCAGTGAAGCAGGCCAGTGGCTTTGTAAGACACACACAGCCTCTGAATGACAGATTCTCGCACCAAACTGGCAACTGCCTTCCAGGGCCCTCAGGATTTACCACGTGTGGACATCACAAGTGACTGAGCACGAGACAGGACAGAGAGTGGTGAGAAAGGAGGGCTGTCTCCTTTCTGAAGGAGTTCAGTCTTCAGGTCCGAGGGTCCGGGATAGGGATCCCCCACCCCCAACCCCAGTCTAGTGCCCAAAATTGTTGGGACAAATGTAAGTCACATGACCACGTTCAACAGAAACAGAAGTGGGAGCCTGGGTGTGTGCATGTTAAATTGCTCAGTCGTGTCTGACTCTCTGTGACCCCGTGGACTGTGGCCTACCAGGCTCCTCTGTCCATGGGATTCTCCAGGCAAGAACCCTGGAGTGGGTTGCTGTGCCCTCCTCCAGGGGCTCTTCCCAACCCAGGGGCCGAACTTGCACCTCTTATGTCTCCTGCATTGGCAGAGGGGTTCTTTACCACTAGCACCACCTGAGAAACCTGTAGGATCCTAACATGTGTCTATAAGGATGAAAGCTGGACATATTCCACGAACAACCTAATGACTACTACATATTTTAAGCCCTAACTTGCAAAAACTTTTAAACTCCCTCTGTGGGTTGTCACAACCACCTGGGTATCTGTGGTAGATTGTATTATTTTGTTCTGAATTATTTATTCCAAGTTCCTGTGAGAGAATCACATTCCCCATTCTGCGGACATCAAGCACTGCCATATGACTCGCTATGACTAATGAATGGCAAGCAGAAGCGAGGTGTTCTGTCATTTCTTCTTTTTCTCCCTGTCATTAGAATGGCAAGTCCTATGTGAGGCTGCTCCTTCCATCTGCATCTTGCAGCCAGCAGGACATGAACCAGGGCTGCAGCTGGTGTTTAACATGAGTGCGAAATGAACCTCTGTGTTCAGAAAACTTGGAGTTGTTCCTTACTGCAGCATGACAGAGCCAAAGCAGATTGCTACGATGTTCACCATTCTCAGAAAATAAGAGAACAATGGAATTGGCTATACAGAAATTTACACCTACCGTCTGCTTTGTGGAAGTACATCCACACTTTAAAGCAGAAGTCTCTTTCAGGACTTATTATGTAAATACGTATTATTCAGTTGAGTTTATAGCACAAAAATGCATTCTCCAGATTGGGGCATCAACTGATAAGAGTTCTTATGAAGGACCTAGGAGGGGGGTTGGGAACACAGAAATCCTGTTTTTATGCAGACTTGTTCTGGTGCAGACTCTTCCTGTTTGAAACTTGTGTTGTTTCAATGTATTAAAAAAAAACACAACAAAAACTTGTTTTGATTGAAACTTGAATCTTATTTCAACGCAGACTCTTGGTCCTGTCTTCCCTGAGGAGTGGCCTTGGAAGCCCTGAGCATAATTGATATTCATGTCCAATTTGGGCAGACATTATAATGATAAAATGTTGCTATCTATAGGAGTGCAAAGTATCTTCTGAGTCCAGTGAGCCTCGTTAATTCAGAGAGCATCAATCTCTGATTCACGGTAGGTAAGTGAGACAGAGGCCCAGCTGGCATTTACTCTCATGCTGTGAGTGGTCATTTCTTGCACTGGCCATCACAGGTTGGCATTTGCTGTTTTGACTTCTTCCGAGTGCCTTCCAAGGGGGAGTCATGTCATCCTGGGGCACGGGGCCCTGGAGACAATGGAGTCCGTGCCTGGGACTGGCTCTCCCAAATGCCTGGCTTTCTTCCTTTCTACCAACGTTCACCTGTGCTGTCTAGGGGGGAAGGAATGATCTAATAGAATCTGTGATGCTGAAAAGTCACCGATGAGCTAGGCTCCATCACTGTTCCCATTCTGTGATGTGCGTGCGTGCACAGTCATATCCGACCCTTTGCGATCCCGTGGACTGTAGCCCGCCAGGCTCCTCTGTCCTTGTGATTTTCTAAGCAAGAATATTGCAGTGGGTTGCCATTTCCCCATCCAAGAGGTCTTCCTGACCCAGGGGATTGAACTCGCGTCTCCTGGGTCTCCTGCGTTGGCAGGCAGATAGATACTTTACCACTGAACCACCTGGGAAGCCCGTCCCCATTGTAAAGAGGGCAAAACTGAGGCCTTAGAGAGGTTAAATGGGCCAGTGAATGAGACAACTGTGGTTTCAACCCAGGATTGCCCGACACTATAAATGACATAGAAAAGTACAGATAAGCTGAGATATGGCCTAGAGAGATTGCTTCCGAAAAAAAGAGGCGTACTGAATAATACGGCAAATAAGATTTGTAAGTGGGTTGGTATAAAACAGAGGAGCAAGGGCATGCTTAACTGGGGAAGAAGCCCCTCTGCCTGTTTAGGTATTTAGCAGAGGGGTGTGTGTGTGTGTGTGTATTTGTGTATGTGAGTAATTTACACAGTTTTTCCCAGTGATCCTCTTCCGGTCATTAGAAAATGCTGGGTAGAACTGCTTCACCGGCACCACGCTGTCAGCACTCATATTACTGAATGCCCTAGGAAATAATAAAGCTCAATTTATTTAAGGATGCCCTAATTACAGGCGTCTCACTCTTTGATACTCATCTCTTAATTTGAATGGTGTAGTATCTTCACAACATGGGTACTGACTTCAGAATTTGAAAAAAATTAGCTAAAAAGTGAACTTTTAGAGGCTAGTCTATTTTTTTCTTGGGTTTGAACTTTAAATGGTATATATTGTGTGACCATCCCTGACTTTTCCTGAACATCTAGTTTATGAGCTCCTCAAGGCCCATCTGGAGAAGGAAGAACAATGGATTTTCTTGTGTATGTGTGTGGTCAGTCACTCAAATCACGTCCAACTCTTTGTGACCCCACGGACTGTAGCCCGCCAGGCTCCTCTGTCCATGGGATTCTCCAGGCAAGAATACTGCGGTGGGTTGCCATTTCCTCCTCCAGGGGATCTTCCCAACCCAGGGGTTGAACCCGGGTCTTGTGAGGCTCCTCATTGGCAGGTGGGTTCTTTACCACTGATCTGCCTGGGGAGCCCCAGATTTTCTGGTACTGGTGTTTTAATAATGAAAAGTTTTATAGTTACTCAGTACTTTTGCCTTTTCAATCACAATAATATATGCTGACCTTGATATATTGCTGCTGTCTAAGTTGTGAGATTCTAAGTGCCTTCTAAATTATGAGAAATATTTAACAGAGTTATAATGTTTAACAGAGTGACAGCATTTATTTTTTAGAAGGGGTGGTGGAAGGGTTTAAAATTCTATCTGCGTTTTGTTGCATCCAACTTCCGATTGTTAGGATCAAAACAGTGTCCCCAAACTGCTTAGAGTCACAAAAAGTTGACCACGTCTGGGGAGCAGGAATTATCAGGTTTTAACCAGCCAATGACACTACCCGGGTATATTATACTGAGGTGGACGTTTGAGAGGAAGCTCTGAATAATCAATCGCCTGAACCTAAAGCTGGAAGAAGAGAGGGTTAGATTTCTTGATGTTGATGAGCGGTAGATTTCTACCAGGAAAAATAAATTCATATACCTTTGAAATTTTTTTTTTTAAATTGCACCTTATAGAGATTTACTGGGAGATTTTCACCCAAGATCTAAGCATTTCAGATCTTATCAATGAACTCTTTTCACAGGCTTGGTAGTTGGGGTTACAACTCGAAAGAAAAAGGGCAAATCTGGAGATAATGAATGGCCAGCAGAGGGATTAGCAGTAACTTATCTAAAGAAGAAAATAAGATTTGAGAAATACAAAGGCTGTGAAATATTATTAGTAGAAACAGCTTAAAAGTACTGTAACACTAACCCTCAACCATCTTAGCTGAGAAATACCACCTTTTCAAACTCTGTGAGCGCCTCTATTATAGTGAAGTGGCATTTTGATTATGGCAAAGAAAAGTGGTCCTTGGGAATCAGACTTGACGGAACATTATGGTCTTCCAGGAGTATTTCTGTAGGTGATGTTTACTTAATTTCAATTTCAGACTGGTTTTGTGGCACATCTGACTTTAATATACAGTTGTTAAAAATTAATGTGAATGTAATAGAGAATTTTAAAATAAGCTGATAACATTGGAGCCCAACAGAGAAACCTTAAAGAAAAAGGACCGATGGTGGGAGAGAAGAGATCCTGTCCTCATGTTGAATACCAGTTGTCCTTCTGGGTGCACTGCCCCACAGAACCTTCATGAACCGACAGTGTTCATGATGCAAAAGGCCCTGACCCTGGAGGCTGGACAACATCATTAGTGGCTTCTGGGCTTCAAATTCTTGCTCGGCCCCTGATGAGCTGACCTTAGCCAGCTTCCTAGCCTTGCTGGGACTCAATTTCCTCACCAGTAAAGTAAGAGTAGGGTGAAGACCTGCAACTCAAAAATCCTGCCATCTGTTGCGTGACTTATGTGACTAAGCTGTCTTCATGTGAAATCAAGTGACTCTGGAAATGGAACTGAGCTTTCCTATGGAGAGGGAAGGTTTGGCCTCTCCTCCTTGGGAACCCCCAATACTGACTTCTAGACAGTCAGCCCTCTTTGTCATCCACAAAAATGTTATCTAGGATAACCTCACTAAGTTGGCAGCTTCCCACCCTCCACTGTCCCCAGTTTTCTATCTCGTATATAAATGTTTCAGAAATTCTCTTCTGTGAGAAAAACTTGAAAGGAAAAAAATCCCACAGAGACGGAAGGAGAGCTCATAGACTAAGGCTTGGAAGAGATCTCAGCCAACTATAGTGTGTTAACCTCATTTGGATTTGAACAAGCAGATTTAAAAAAAAATTAAAAAGACATCTATAAGACAATTGGCACTTGGCACATGTAGTAGATATTGAATCTTAAGAAATGATCATTAATTATTTTAGGTGTCATAACAGGGTTACAGTTATGTGTTAAAAAGAGTCCTTATCTTTTAGAGACAGATTTTGAAATATCTGCAGGTATAATAATATGATGCTGGAGGGGCAGTTAGTGAGTAGATGATACAGATGAATTGACAATTATAGAAATTGACTGGTGCATACATGGGAGTTGATTACATGATTTGGTCTACTTTTGTATAAGTCTCATAGCTCCCATCAATGAAAAAAATATATAAAAGGTTAAAATAGATAACAAGGACTTACTGAACAGCACAGGGAATTTGACTCAATATTCTATAATAACCTATATGAGAAAAGAATGTAAAAAAGAGGAGGAAGGCAGATACATATAACCAAATCACTTTGTTGTACACCTGAAACTAATACAATGTTGTAAATCAACTGTACTCCAGTATAAAATTAAAAAAAAAAAGCTTAACAGGGATTCATCCTAAAGGAGGCATATTTGCTGAGGCGTTGGAAAGGGCCGCCTGTCACCGTTGCATAATCGCTGGGGGTAAATTTGGAAGTGCATCAATCAGAAAGCCTATAGTGAGGCGCTGGCTGGCACGGGGCCCAGCTCCGTGTGGCTGCCATCTAGCCTGCAGGCCAATTTGCCCTCTATAAATACCAGTCTATGTGAATGCTTCACTATTTTAACGCACGCTTGCCGCAGCTGCCCGGCGTGTCTGTTTACGTAGCTGCAAACCCTTCTGTAAACATCACTATCTCCAAATTGCCCATGTGTCAGGCACATAAAGGGCCCCCTTTAAAAATACATTCACGCGATGAGATGTGGCCAGTGCCCAGATGTCTGGGTGGCTGGTGTTAGAATTTTCCAGGGTTGGATTCATTTTCAAAAATAGAATCACATGACTAGAAGGTTCTTGAGAGGTGACACATTCCCCCTGATCTGGGCAGGGCCAGATCCAAGCCGTCCACCAGGAGCGTGGGTCTGTCTTTTGTGGGCGTGAGTCTGTCTTTTACTGGATCTCCAGAAAATAGCACATTGGGCCACTGTGTGCCCACACCGTGCAAGACAGGAAAAGGGCATTGCTGCGAGGCTGCAGAGGTGTTGCTGATGGGGCTCGTCCTTGAAATGGGCCTCAGTGATAGTCCCCCTAATGGAGGTCATGGACAGTAGTTTAAGGTCAACTGAGACAGACTTGAAACAAAGCTGGAATCAAGCAGAGGCTGTTCTGTGTCAGTGTGTGGTTTCTGTGGCTCCTAATTTCCCATCTAGTCCTCCAATGAATAATGAGATCTTTGTGAATTTGTTTTCCTCAGTGTTCATTTGGTCCACGTTAATTTTTTTCCTGCAGCTTTGATTCATTGAGGCACCTTGCCTTCCCCAAAGTGAAAGTGAAGTTTCTCAGTCCTGTCGGACTCTTCACTACCCAATGGACTGTAGCTCACCAGGCTCCTCTGTCCATGGGATTTTCCAGGCAAGAGTACTGGAGGGGGTTGCCATTTCCTTCTCCAGGGGATCTTCCCGACCCAGGGATCGAACCTGGGTCTCCTGCATTGCAGGCAGATGCTTTACTATCTGAGTCACCAGGGAGATCTTCCCAAGGGCCTGTTTCAAACCCATAAATCCCAACTGTGCTTTTCATTCACAAAGAAAAAAGTGTCCCCCTGAAGTTTAAGAGATCAGATGTGCTGGAAAGACTGAACTGTGCAATCCTGTCAAGAAAAAAATCAAGAGGTGTCCAGCTTCTAGAAAAACCCAGAACTCTCTAGAGCACTCTTCCTCCCTCCATTTTCCAGAAATTAGAAAATTATTGGTATTATTTTTAGAAAGTTAACAGCAGTTGCCTTTCCCCAGGAACAGGGATGTGTTGATTCCTTTCTGCTGGCAAACACCCAATTTTCTCTAAAGCAGCAGCAGAAAGGCCACCGGATGCTCAGAGGCAAATATCACTATTAATTACCAACAAAGGGACGTTTCTCTGGTTGGAAAGGCTCACTCATTACAAGCTGTCATCAGAAGGACGCGGCATGCCCCTGGGAGGATTCCGACTCAGGGACAACACAAAGATAACTTCCTTATTCCGCATTTATTCTTTCGAGATTGGGCTTTGATCTGAGGAAACAGCTCCTGCAATTTGAAGTTCGTATTAACACCAGTAACCAGATGGTACCTCTCCACTGGATTTTGCTTCTGGGGCTCAGAGATGGGAGGAGAACGAAGCTTGCCCATTTTCCTCCCTCCTGTCCTTTTGGGAGAGTTTATAGCAAGAAATCAAATGTTAAACCTGCATCCCCAGTGGTCAGTTTGTGCTGCCAGAGGCTGTATCTCAGCGGCCACCACTAGGGGGACCCAGAGTCCCTGTGCTTTGCAGGGGAGGAAGTTTCTGGTCCGTGGGAACTGACGGAGCTCCCTGTTTGAGTCGGTTTCTCCTCCCTTCTCCCTGATCCAGGCTCCTCCCCCTTCCCCTTCTCCCCCTTCTCCCTTCTTCCCACACAACTATTGCCTCACCAGTGTGCCCCAAAGTCAGGCTCGGGGACAGAGGGCCCTGTGCACGTGTATAGCACTTATTTAGCGTTTCACAATAATTATTTTGTTTTAGACGTTCCTTTTGTCTCAAGCAAAGGAGCCCAGTTTATGCAACGCCTTTTACTCACCTTTTCACTGTTTGCAGCATTAAAAAAAATCTACTGCTGAAAGTTTTACCACCTTAAGAGAAATTTGTTAGAGGTAATGACCTTGTCTGTTGGGTCCAGGGTGGCAGAGACGTGGCAACAACGACTTTCAGTGGATGGATGACCGAGCTCAAGTTATGGGCAGAAGAGTCTGGAGTCTGGCCAGTGGCCATGCATTTTCAGATTGTGTAAACCCACCCTGAGCCTCAAGTTGAAGACCTCAAAGCATAGAAGGGCCGCTTGTACAACTAAAAGAGCATCCCAAGGCTAATATCAATAACTCAGAAGACAGTAAAGCAATGTGTGGATTAGTGTTCTAGTTTATGCTTATCCTATGGGACACTATTGTTAGCTTAGGTCAACAGTTACAACTCTTATTTCATAGAACGTTACAGATCAATATGGAAGGACCTCCCTTGCAGCTGGGATGTGTAAGACATATGAAAAGATATGAGTGAAGACTTCAGTAAAAACAGACCATTTCTCTAGTTCTAGAAGACATCATCTTGGTTAAAATATTCCAGCAATTAGCTGTTCATAGCAGAAAGGTCAATATGACTATGGTGAGTGGGTCTCAATTTTTATTCTTTTCTGCTCGAGTTATTTACTGGGTCTGCATTATTGCATCTACAGGAGATGTGGTAGTTAGAGTATAGAGGAAAGACACCAAGTTCTCACTCAACATACAAGAAAAGCCCAGGCTGTGGGTCTTGCAAATGACTCCCAAAGAAGGGGCCAAATTGCATTTTTATTAAAGCAATTTGTCAGGTTTTCCTTTGAAAGGCTTAACTTCTTCTTCCTGTCTTGGCAATAAATAGCCTCAAGTTATACAAACTAAACAATGCTTTAAAACCGCCTAAAACTGCTTTAGAGGGAGATCAAATTATCATTTAAGTAAATGTTTGAAAAATTAAAATATATTAAGAGATGTTTTAAAAAATTATTAATTGTGCACGGGCCTGGTGAACTGGGAAGACCCAGAGGAATTGGGTGGAGAGGGAGGTGGGAGGGGGGATCGGGATGGGGAATACATATAACTCCATGGCTGATTAAAAAAAAAAATTATTAATTTATTTCCCCAAGGGTTTTTTTTTTTTTTTAAAGAAAGCTCAATGGTTAGACTTCTTGGTGGACATCCTCAAAGTTAGAGGCTACATACTATTTCATGAATAAAAAGGTGACATCAATAGTGAGGTAGGTTCGGTTTTCCATGTCTTGTCATGAGTAAGGATGTGAAGTCCGGCTTAACACGAACATCCATCCCCAGACCCCCCAGAGCGGGCACATCTTACCTGTAGCTTCTACCATTCCTTCCAGGATGACCACAATTTCCAGTTCCTCTTTGGGCAGCTGGGCTTTGGAGATCTCCCAGAAGGGACTCTGCTGGTTAATTTCGTGACTGATGATGAGCGGAGACACCAGAAACAGACGGTCATCCCCCGTGTAATACCCGACGTTGATGTCCGTCTGGTTCAGAGGGATGAACTCCCCTTCCGAGGTCTGTTTGGATTTAATCAGCTTGGCTCTGATGGAAGCCTCCACGATGTGGGAATTCCTCAGATCCCCCACCCGAAACATCAGGCACAGTTTCCCATCCCGCATGGAGATCACTGCGTGCGTGGAAAAAACCAGGGTCTCCGCCCTCTTCTTGGGCTGCGATATTTTAACGAACATGCACCCCACCATGAAAGCATTGACAATGGACCCCAACACCGACTGGATGAGGAGGAGGATGATGCCCTCCGGGCACTTGTCCGTGATGACCCGGTAGCCATAACCAATGGTGGTTTCTGTCTCTATGGAGAACAAAAAAGCAGAGACGAACCCGTTGAGGTTGGTGACGCATGGAGTCCATGACGGGTCCTCTATGTGATCCATGTCTCCTCGGATGTATGCAATTAGCCACCAGATCATCCCGAAAAAGAGCCACGTCACGGTGTAAACCATGACGAAGATCAGCAGGTTGAATCTCCACTTGAGGTCCACTAAGGTGGTGAAGATGTCGGTCAGGTAGCGGTAGGTCTCCCTCACGTTGCCGTGGTGCACGTTGCACTTCCCGTCTTTCCGCACGTACCTCTGGATTTTCCGTTTGGTCCTGTCCCGGCTGACGTGTCTTGGCAGGTCGTCCCTGGCCTGCTTAGGCAACTTTGGCTGGTGAATGGCCACGGGGCTCTCAACGTCCTGGTCCATGGAGTCACCCTCTAGGACGTTAGCTGGTGGTTTGGAGAAAAGAAAAGAAAAACCTAGTGAAACGCTGGCTCTCTGAGGGTCCTGGAAACCCCTTGGTGGTTGGCAGTGCGACAGATGACGGAGCATCATTGGACCACTAGTGCAGCTCCTATCAGAGCAGATGAAGCCTCTTTTGGGGGAGCGTCATCTGCCCGTGCTCCGTGATCGAGCTTGTGTAAGGACTTTACCACACTTCCCACCGGGACAAGGCTTACTGCTGTGAAACTGTCTCCCTGCCAGCAAGCTCTAAGAGTCGGCTCTGACAGCGGGGTGTCTCCTGGCTCTCTCTGAGATGCTGTGGTACGTGAGAAGCAGCACACTCCGGATAAAGAAATGTCTCGATCCAGACAGCCTTGGTTCTACCACTCAGCGGCTGTGGGCTCCTGGTCGTGCTATTACGGATTGTATTCTCCTAAACCCACATGCTGAAGCCCTGACACCCAGCATGACTCTGTTTGGAGATGGGTCCTCTGAGGACGTAATTAAGGTTAAATGAGTGCGTAAGGGTGAAGCCCGAATCCAAAAGGGCTTGTGCTCTTTTAAGGAAAGGAAGAGACACCGGGGCCATGCTTGCAGAGAAAGGCCATGTGAGGACACAGCGAGAAGGCAGGAAGAAAGGTCTTCCAAGCCGATTGAGGGCACCAGAAACCAACCCTTCTGGCACCTTGCTCTCAAACTTCCAGCCCCCAGAACTGTGAGAAAATAAACCGCTGCTGTTTAACCCCTTGAGTCTGTAGGGTTCTGTCAGGGCAGCCGGAGTAGACCAATAGACTAATTGAATTCATTGATTGATCCTCAGTTTTCACATTTACAAAACGGTCATCATGATAGCCAACTCATAGGGTTATTACGCAGTTAAACAAAACCACGCGCATGATATATGTCTGCATGCAACAGACATGTAATCAACATTCCTTTGTAATTGTTCCTTTGCTGCTCTCCTTAATTTTAGGGGCAAGAATTTTGAGTGAAATCTTTAAATTGTCAGTCAAATTTCAGAGTAGAAAAAATTCTGGTTTTTATCGGTAAGTATGGGCTTCCTTGATAGCTCAGTTGGTAAAGAATCTGCCTGCAATGCAGGAGACCCCAGTTCGGTTCCCGGGCTGGGAAAATCCCACTGGAGAAGGGATAGGCTACCCACTCCAGTATTCTTGGGCTTCCCTCATGGCTCAGCTGGTAAAGAATCTGCCTGCAATGGAGGAGACCTGGGTTGGGAAGATCCCCTGGAAGACGGCATGGCAACCCACTCCAGTATTCTGGCCTGGAGAATTCCATGGGCTGTTACAGTCCATGGGGTGGCAAAAAGTCAACCATGACTGAACGACTTTCACAAGCATGCATTTTACCCTAAGGTGATGCTAAGGTTAAAAGCAGTGTGGGGCATGTCTTTCTCTTTCTATGTGTTTGCATATTTGATTTGGTTTCTGCCTCAACATTTAACATCTGCAGTTTTGGCTTGTGGTTGTATTCTTTCTGCTGGCCTTCATGATTAATGCATTGGTACAATCACTTGATGACGAAGCATTAGGAAGACTCTCCTGGAATCCGAGTGCAAGGGGACATTTAGAACCGATGTTGCTATGAAACACATATAAACCCCTGTGTGAAATTCCTTGTTCAGCCAATAATTTTAAAGCTTTCTGAAAGTTTTATAAGCAGTTTCTTCCCTCAGGCTTGTGTTCTGTGTCATTTGACCCTGGGGTGCCTTTTCTTCCCTTGGTTAAAGGAGAAAAACAGTCTGTTGAGAAAGCATTTATCTGAATAAGCAAGCAGCTGGGGATGGGACTCGAGTGGTTCCAACTTATCTTATGGATTAACCTTGATCATGGTTGGATAGTTTCCTTAATAATCAATCCCATGGATCTGTTTTATTTTTCAGCACAAGGAAGAAGCAGCATCTGGTCTGTGAGTCCAATGTTTGGCGAGATAGCTTTGACGTTTAGATAACTGCCCTCAGTAACTCTTGATTTGTAGAGGAGGAATCTTGCCTTTTTTCCCCTTAGAACAGAACAGATACCAGGACAAGAGTCAAAGGAAGCAGCTGAGACTGGGGCAGGGTGGATGGGGTTGGGGGATCTGGATGGGAGTCATGAGCAAGGTCCCTGCTCACTGCCAGCACCCCATGCAAGGGGGTGGGTGTTTGATGCAGGGGTTGTCATGCCTGAACTCATTGCTAATTTTGCCCCAAGACGGAGTCTGTAAGCATGACTTCATGTGGGCTGAACTCGGTTCAAAATCAGCCAGGCTGGGCATTCTTGTCTGGAGACCTGGAGCGTGGTCCGACCTTGGCCCCGGGTGGGGCGCTCTCTGCCTGTACGGAGTCACCCTGGGGTCTTGTTGCCCCGAGTGCAGAGGTGGAAGAGGGGGGCTTTGTCAGATTAGCTGGCTCTTAGCAGTTTTCTGGGCTTCCTTGATGGCTCCGATGGTAAAGAAGCCACCTGTCAATGCAGGAGACGTGGGTTTGATCCCTGGGTTGGGAAGATCCCCTGGAGAAGGAAATGGCAAAACTCACTCCAGTGTTCGTGCCTTGGAAATGCTATGGTCAAGAGGAGCCTGGTGGGCTATAGTCCGTGGGGTCACAAAAGAGCCGGACATGACTTAGCAACTCAAGAACAACAGCAACAGTTTTCTGCCGTCTTTCACACATTCACATGTTATGGAGGGAAACTACACTCATCTCAGCCCCCAGTTTGAAGCTGTTTTCTCCATCTTCTGGCTCATATGTAACCTTCCTGTTTGAATGGTCAGTGAGTTTCTGGACCTACATGAACAGAGGTAACTGCTCTGGGCAGTCCTGGGAGCCTGCCAGTTGACCCTACAAACTCACTTTCCCCCTTTTCCTAGCTCAGGACTAGACTACATTTCCCAGCTTCCTTTGCATGGAGGGGCAGCCACACGCCCAGTCCTGGCCCACCAGGAGTGGGTGTTCCCTCTGGGCCAAGGTCTTAAATAATGGGTATGCCCCCTCCTCTGGCCTTGCCCCTTCTAGGCTGGATGATGAAGGCATGGGATGGAGGGGCCTGAGTCCCTAGCTGATGGCAGAAAGCTGTCTTCTAACCAGAAACAAAAATAATTGTGTTTAAACAGTTACGCATTTTGAATCGAGCCTTCTCTCTAATGCTGTGGGCGTCAGTACTGACATGGATAAGCAGATAGAAGAGTTCTCAGAGGGCTGATGTGGGAAAAAGCCAGGAGAAAGGAAAAGAATGAAGACGGGGTGTGTTGGTTTGATGTTGTTGAAAAGAAACAAGGATCTCCTGACATGGAGTCACTTGTGCTAAGCTTTATATCAGCCAAGGCAGACTAAATACCTATCCTAACCCCAGGTTCAGTCCCTCCAGAAATGTGACTTTTTACCAGTCAGTCTGGAATTTCCTGGCCACAGATGAGGTCAGTCTGTCACATAGACCCCTGCTTTCCCCATAAAGCAGGTGATCTTGCCTGAAATAATCCTTTATTGTTTATGACTTCCTGTCCCATCCCCTTTAGACCTTTAAAAATCACCCACTTTGTACAGCACCCCTAGTGTCTGCTAAATAGGATGCTGCCTAGTTCGTGCATTGTTGACTAAAGCCAATTTGATCTTCAAAGGTACTCAGTTGAGTTTTGTTTTTTAACAGTATCTAGCGAGAAATAAAATATTGCCTGCCATGTCAGTAAACAAAGAATATCATGGTCATCAGCAATTGCAGCCCTCCAATGGTGAGCCTGGAGGGAACTCAGGATGTGAAAACACAGGATGTTGGCCCCAGACAGTTGAGGAGCATATCAAAGGAACGATTTCGGTAAGCTCAGACTCTTGTATTTTCCCATTCGTAGAAAAGCAGTCAATTCCTTAGCTTGAGATATCTAGTTTTCTTTTATTAGCTCTCATCTTTTTTTCCCATTAGATGCCCTTTGTTGCAAAACTCATATATTCTAGCTCCCCCTCCTCGCCTCCTTGGTGCAGTTCCCTCAGGGCTACTTGAGATACTGCCTCCTGGGCTTGAAGTTCTCAGTCTGTCCTCTGAATAAAACACAACTCTCAACCTTTAGGTTGTACTGTTATTCTTTTTTTTTTTCAGTTGACACCCTAATGAACTAGCACGCGGTTAATCGAATAACTGTGTCGTGTGTCGGGGGAAAAAATGTCAGGGCACATGCTACTTAAGTGCCTTTTAAAAATGAACAAAAGTGGGAGCAAAGAAAGCTAAAGGTCCCAGGGAGTGGGATGGAAAGGTGGCCCTGAAGCAGGGAAGAACAAATCTGACTCCATGTTGCACTGGTTTCTTTTACTTTAACCTTTGTACTCAATTACTTTTGCTACAAGCTAAGAATGTTGCCTATAGCCTGATATGCACAGGGTAGCCCGTTCTCAAAATGCTGACCTTTAAAGGTGTAATACTCACTGATATAGAGATCAAAAGTTGTAGAATTGAGAATAACATTTGTCTTGTTGGAGGTTTCTAGGACTATCATGACTGGACCTATACAAACAGGGGCAATAGCAAAGGATTCCGATGCCAAGAAGTTTGCAACAACCAACCACGCTCCCTCCCCTTTCAGTGTAAAAGAAGTCCAAACTCTGACTTGGGTAAGATGGTGCTTTGGGACACTAGCCCATCATCTTCTCAGTCTGCTGGTTTCCCAAATAAAGTCACTATTCTTTGCCCCCACAACTCATCTCCTGACTTACTGGCCTGTAGTGGGTGAGTTCTATGAGCCTGGACTAGGTAACAGCCTCAGAGGTGTCTCTGAGCCTCAGCCAGGTGAGGCAGTGGGTGCCGGTGAGGTGCATCCCAGGGAAGATGGGATGGGAAGCTTAATTGCACCTGGTGGGAAACAGGAACACAGTTGAGAAACCAAAAAAAGCCGATGAAATGTGAGAGTATCTGGAGCATAGAGGAGACTGAATTTGGAGTGTCAAGTAAGTAGTGGTGCCAGGAGGAGTCAGATTTGGGTGTGGAGTGGGCAGAAGAGAGCGGCCCAGCCTCAAGGCCTGGTCCAGAGCAGACGCAGGCAGACCTGGACTGGGGAGATGGGTTCAGTCGCTTCAGTCGTGTCGGACTCTTTGCGACCCTATGGACCAGCCCGCCAGACTCCTCAGTCTATGGAATTCTCCAGGCAAGAATACAGGAGCGGTTGCCATGCCTGGGGAGGGGAGAGGGCCATGGCAGGTCTGAGCTGTGAGCATTGCTTCAGCACCTGTGGGTACCAATGCAAATACGCACAGGGGGGAAATACAGAAAGGAATGTTAATGATCGCTCTTAACGTTGCTTTCTTTCTTGGAATCCCAGGTGTGAATTTGAGGGGGTGATGTGAATTGCATTGGCAAGAGCATTTGAGCTGCTCAGCGGGAGGAGCTGCAGCTGTGGCTGGTAGAACAGACCATCCTCCCTGTTTCCGCACAGCCTGGAACGCAAAGGACTTCTCCCCGCAACTTCGCAGCCCCACCACCGCCCCGCCGGCACTTGTCCTGGGCCCCAGTCAGGCGCATGCGCATGTGAACGGTCCGAACCGCAGCCCCGTCCTTCCGCATCCGACACGTGGGTTGCCCAGCAGTGATGTGGAGCAACTCTCTGCACATTGTGAAGTGTTGTACAGCGTGCAAAAGGATGACCCGAGCGGGGCCCGGGATCTTGATGGTTTCCTTGACCTGAGTTGCTTTTCTGTCATTTGTTGTAGAGTAAATGTGGGTCTGTGTGAAAAATCCAACCCCTTCCCTCTGTTCTTTTTCTCTCTCCTTGTTAGAAAGAGGGGCTTCTCAGGTGGTGCTTGTGGTAAAGAATCTGCCTGCAATGCTGGAGACGCAAGAGATGTGGGTTCCGTCCCTGTGTTGGGAAGATCTCCTGGAGCAGGAAATGGCCACCCAGTCTGGTGTTCTTGCCTGGAGAATCCCATGGACAGAGGAGCCTGGTGGGCTACAGTCCACAGGGTTGCACAGAGTCAGATAAGACTGAGTGACTTAGCTCAGAAACACATTAGAAAGATGATTAATTTGTGTTAAACTAGCTAAGGTGCAACATAATCCGATGGTGAACTTTAACCTCCAAGAAACAAGACATGACTGAGTTACATGCTGGAAAGGACCTGGTCGAGTAATCGCTGGAATCACCTCGAGTTTGGGGGCTTTGCTTGTGGACAGAGGCTGGCGTGACGGTGCAGGCCAGTAGAAATGTTCTTCTGATGAGCAATTCTACATGGCAAATTATATACGAATTCTATGGGGGAAACTTGCGGTGTCTAAGAGAGTGTTCAAAGAGCTCTTTGAGAATTTCTAGTATTGGGGAAAAGCCCACAGAAAAACAGGGTGGATCTCAAAGGTACAGACTAAATCAAAGACTGGAAGGACATGCACACAGATATTAATAGGGAACTTTAGAGCGGGGGGCTGTGGGGGCTTCTAATTTTCCTTTTAAATATTCTAGGGACTTCCCTGGTGGTCCAGTGGTAAAGAATCCTCCTTCCAGTGCAGGTGATGCAGGTTCCATCCCTGGTTGGGGAATTAAGATCCCACTGATGGAAGAAACAGACAGAACAGACTCCTGAAAACAGGACTCCATCTTGGGCCGGACTGTGGACTTTGAGCTCTATGCTCAGTATCTATGGAAACGACATACCAACTGGAAAACCAGACTCCCCGGCAGGAAGAGCCCCAGGGCTTGTACCTAGACTTTCTGTCACCTAAAAGAATACCCTAATTATCTGTATAACCGAATAGAATCATGCATTCTATTATGCTTATTGCGGTATGACCACAGGCCTATTGATAATTGTCCACTGTTAACTACCTAGACTTAAGGCATACGAATCACGGGTTAGCTTTGATTGTATCTTTCTTTTCCTTTGTTCAGACTAGTTTCAGGGAATTTGGGGAAGTGGGTTTGGGCATGTACACTTAGGGTATATAAGGTTTTCACAAAAACTGTTCCGGGTCCTTGGCTAAGAGGAGACTCTGCCTTGGGCCTGCCGGTGTAATAAACTGCACTCCACTATCTGCATCGTCCTGCTGAGTGAGTTTGTTTCCTGGAATGCGTGGCTACAGCACCACATGCCCTGGGGCAACTAAGGGAACACAACTACTGAGCCTGCGCAGCAACTAGAGAGCCAGAGTTCTGCAGACTACAGAGAGAACACCCACACGCCATGACTAGAGAGAAGCCTGCAGGCCACAGCAAAGACCTAGGCAGCAAATAAATGAATATTAAAAGAATTTTGATTTTTTCCCCAAATTTTCTAGGATGACTTTATATTACTTTTACCATCAGAAGGGGGAAAAAAAAGTATTTTCAAACAAAATGTTGAGACTCTCCTGGCGTATGACTGATGAAGTTTAGCACAGAGGAGCTAAGGAATGATCAAGTACTTGATCTGAAGGTGTCCCATCCCAAGTGTCTGGTAACTTAGAAACAAGGACATTTGCTTCACCTGACTCTAAGGAAATCGTGAGTGAATCCCATGGGATGATTGTGCTGGGAGGAGCAGTGGGTATAGGGAATGTGTGTGGGTCTGAGACTGTTAGGGGAAGCACAGTGACTGAAACCGCCCACCCTGGCCAGGCACCATCGTAGCCATTTGCATGAGTTGTTTTATGACAGGAGGTCCTGGTAAGGAGCACGGAACTAGTAAGCTGCCACCACCAACTGGAGAGTCCGGGAAAGGTCAAAAGGTGACACCACATGTCCAACCACCTCCCAGAATCCTTCTCGCTGGAGTCCATCTTGGCTGAACAAGGCATGCACCACCAGGAAAGACTCTGAGTCAGAATGATTGGCCAAAGACAACCCGGAAACTAATCCCATCACCATAAAACCGGAGATTGTGAGCCTCGTGGCAGAGCAGTTCTCCTGTGTTCCCTTAACCCGCTGCTCTCCGCCCAGGCGCCCCTTCCCAATAAAATCTGTTGCTTTCTCAGCACACGTGTCTCCTCGGACAATTCATTTCCAAGTGTTAAACAGGAGCTCACTTTTGGGCCCTGGAAGGAGTCCCCCTTCCTGCAACAAGACCACTGGAGGGGTGGATATGAAATAGACTGGAGGCAAACGTCTGTGAATGTTTTCTGTAAAGGGCCAATGGTAAATAATTCAGATTTTGCAAACAACATAGATCTTTGTTGCATACTCTTTTTTCCCCTCCCCCTGGCAATCCAGTGGTTAAGACTTCACCTTCCAATGCAGGGGGTGTAGGTTTGATCCCTGGTTAGGGAGCTAGATCCCACGTGCCTTGATGCCAAAAAACCAAAATAAACAGAAACAATATTGTAACAAATTCAATACAGACTTTAAAAATAGTCCACATAAAGATTCCTTAAAAAACTGGAACTAGAACTGCCGTATGACCCAGCAGTCCCACTCCTGGGCATACACACCGGGGAAACCAGAACTGAAAGAGACACGTGCACCCCAATGTTCATTGCAGCGCTATTTATAATAGCCAAGACAAGGAAGCAACCTAGATGCCTATCAGCAGATGAATGGATAAGGAAGCTGTGGTACATATACACAATGGAATATTACTCAGCCATTAAAAAGAATACATTTGAATCCGTTCTAATGAGATGGATAAAACTGGAGCCCATTATACAGAGTGCAGTAAGCCAGAAAGATAAACATCAATACAGTATACTAACCCACATATATGGAATTTAGAAAGATGGTAATGATAACCCTATATGCAAGACAGAAAAAGAGAAACAGATGTATAGAACAGACTTTTGGACTCTATGGGAGAAGGCGAGGGTGGGATGATCTGAGAGAACAGCATCAAAACATGTATATTATCAAGTGTGAAACAGATTGCCAGTCCAGGTTGGATGCTTGAGACAAGTGCTCGGGGCTGGTGCACTGGGATGACCCAGAGGGATGGGATGGGGAGGGAGGTGGGAGGGGGGTTCAGGATGGGGAACACATGTAAATCCATGGCTGATTCATGTCAGTGTATGACAAAAACCACTACAATATTGCAAAGTAATTAGCCTCCAACTAATAAAAATAAATGAAAAAAAAATAGTCCACATAAAAAAAATTTAAAAATTGTTTGCACTGTTTTCAAAATGTAAAATTATCTTTAGCTCATGGGCAGGGCAGAAGGAGGCTGCAGCCTGAATTTGATTCACTGGGCTATGGTTGGTTGACCTCTGGGTTAGCAGGATGCTGGTAAGAAAGAGAGATGGTTCACTGCTGGATTAAGGGAGCAGCTGTGAGGGTGAAGATGGGGCAGTTGGTCTGGACTGAATAAGAAGCAAAAATCAAATAATCTGGAGGTTACTGGCCACGGAGGGAGCAGCCAGGAGGATGGGGGATGGCAGGATGGTTGAGACCTGGAGGCAGAGGATGATGTTTCCGGTGAAAGTATCTGCTCGCTTCTGTGGGCTTCCCGGGTGGCTCAGTGGTAAAGAATCCTCCTGCCAATGCAGGAGACTCAGGTTCAATCCCTGGATTGGGAAGGTCCCCAGGAGGAGGGCTTGGCAACCCACTCCAGTATTCTTGACTGGAGAATCCCCATGGACAGAGGAGCCTGGTGGGCTACAGTCCACTGGGCTGCAATGAGTCAGACAGGACTGAGCATGCACGCATGTGCTCACACCTGTGGGAAATCAGGTGTGTGGGCATGAGTCTTATCAGGGACCGGACCAAGCTCTAGGTTTGGAGGTGGTGGGCACATACACAAGAAAGTGTGACTATGGGTATGGTGAAAGCCTCTCTCTTCCCTGGGAGACTGTAGAGTGAGTAGAGGATACAGAAGACAAGAGTCTGGAAAATAGCTATAGTATGAAGTCAGAAGGAGAGGAGCCAGAGAGAGTCCTGGGGAAGGGATGGATGGGAGACGGGAGGGGCAGAGGGCTACCCAGGTGGTAGGCAGGACACACACACTTTGGGAACAACTGGAGGAAAAGTGACGCATCCTTTCCCTCTTTCGTGGGCTTCCCAGGTGGCTCAGTGGTAGAGAATCCACCTGCAAACGCAGGAGACTTGGGTTCAATCCCTGGGTCAGGATGATCCCCCTGGAGGAGTAAATGGCAACCCATTCCAGTATTTTTGCCTGAAAAATTCCATGGACAGAGAAGCCTGGTGGGCTACAGTCCATGAGGTCTCAAAAACTATCTTGGGATTCTGATGCTTTGTCAATATAAAAATTACAAATGTTTGAAACATGAAGCAAGAAGATAAACCATGAAAAATATTTTCACACTTGACGTTTTTGATTTACAAAAACAATGAATACCCCCATAGGAAAAAAATGATCAAAGGAAGTGAATAAGGAATTTATAAGTGAAGAAATACACAGAGCTGAGGAGCATATGTTCAACCATGGCAAAGTAAAAGCACTGCAGATATCATAACTTTTTTAAACTCTAAAGTTAGCATCATTAAAAATAGACCATAAATACAGTATGTGGAGTTTGTGTGCCTGGTAGGTCAGTAGAATTGTGAATTTGCGTATATTATCGGATGTGTGAACTGGCAAAGTCTTCCTGGAGGACAGAGTGACAGTGGGCCTCACAATTTAGAAATGATTAGATGTGTTAGCAATTCTGGGTCTAGACATTTATCCTAAGAAAATAATTTTACAACATTTATCTGTTGTAGGCATGGGCTTCCTTTGTGGCTCAGCTGGTGAAGAATCCGCCTGCAGTGCCAGAGTCCTGGGTTCGATCCCTGGGTTGGGAAGATCCCCTGGAGAAGGGAAAGGCTACCCACTCCCGTATTCTGGCCTAGAGAATTCCATAGACTGTATAGTCCGTGGGGTCGCAGAGTCGGACACGACGGAGAGACTTTCACTTTTCACTTTCAGGCAGGGGATATTGCAGCCTCTTTTATAATAGTTAAAAAATAGAGACAGTTTAAATATCTGCCCACGTAAGAAAGCTGTGGTACATATACACAATGGAATATTACTCAGCCATTAAAAAGAATTCATTTGAATCAGTTCTAATGAGGTGGATGAAACTGGAGCCTATTATACAGAGTGAAGTCAGCCAGAAAGAAAACCACCAATACAGTATACTAATGCATATATATGGAATTTAGAAAGATGGTGACGATAACCCTGTATGCGAGACAGCAAAAGAGACACAGATGTATTGAACAGTCTTTTGGACTCTGTGGGAGAAGGCGAGGGTGGGATGATTTGGGAGAAGGGCATTGAAACATGTAAATTATCATATGTGAAATGAATCACCAGTCCAGGTTCGACGCATGAGACAGGATGCTTGGGGCTGGTGCACTGGATGACCCAGAGGGATGGATGGGAAGGGAGGAGGGAGGGGGGTTCAGGATGGGGAACACATGTACACCCATGGTGGATTCAAGTCAATGTATGGCAAAACCAATAAATGTTGTAAAGTAAAATAAATAAATAAATTTTAAAAAAAAGGAAAGAAAAATCTAAAATAAAAAAGGAAAATATCTATCCATGGAGCACCAGTTAAATGTACTGTTGCAGGTATAACCAATGGAATACTATGTGGTCATTGAAAATGATTTTCCAGTGTTTTGGGGTCTTCAACTGTTTGTGCAGAAGTCACCTTCTTAATGAGGCAATTTACCTCCTTTTTTAAAAGTCACAATCACTGCCACTCACTCCTCACAGTGCTCTTCCTTATGCTACTGTTTGTTTTCTCTGTAGCACTTTTCATCTTCAAGGTTATTTATTATGTTAATAATCTTATTGTTGGTTGTCCCTGTCGGAAAGGAAGCTTCTGAGCAAAGATCTATGTGTGTTTTATTCACCATTGGATCTCAGGCTCTGGATAATGTGCCTGACACATAGCAATCCTCTGCATCTATTTATTCAATGAATGAGTATGTGTTTATCAACCTGGCATGTTGTACATGCCATAGTTAAAGGGAAAAAACATAATATAATATACAGTTTACTTTGTATATATTCTTAAATTAATGAGTGTAGAAGAATGTCATCCAAAATGTTAATTTAGGTAAATCTCTAAGAGCTGTAAGTTTGTGGGTATTTTTGCTTTCTTTCAATTTTTCTACATTGACACTTCCCCTTAATGACTCTACAATCTGAAAAATCTGTAGGAAATATAAAGCTATTTCTGTTTTAAATAATCAAGACAATTGCTGCAGATAGCTAATGGGCCATGTCCATTGGTCTTGGCAATTGGGGTTTACTAGGGTTGAATGGTGTTGCTCTACACGCACACCTGAACCTCAGACTACAACTTTGTTTGGAAGTAGAGTCTAATTTCAGCCCACTCCAGTATTCTTACCTGGGAAATCCCATGGACAGAAGAGCCTGGTGGGCTATAGTCCACTGGGTCACAAAAGAGTCAGACATGACCCAGTGACTAAACAACAAGAGCCCACTTTGGAGCTGTAATTCAGGTAAGGATTAAGATGGAATCATTCTGGAGTAGGGTGTGCTCCAAGGCTAGTCAGAACATCCTCATAAGAGACAGAAAGGGACAGGCAGAGAAGGCTGTGTGATGGAAAAGTTGGGGGGTGGAGTGAAGCGGCCACAAGCCAGGGAACACCTGGAGCCCCCGGAAGCCGATGGGTGAGGTGGGATTCTCCCCTGGAGTGTCTGGTGGGAAGGCGGCCCTGCTGACACCTTAATTTCAGGCTCTGACCTCCAGAAATGAGAGAGGAGACTTTTCTGTTGTTTCAAGCCACCCACTTTGTTGTGCTGGCTGCTGGAAACTAACACAGTTGGTGACTTTGAAGCGGAGGAGTTTGGGCATGTTTATATCCTGAGAAGAAGCCAAAGGGGAGAGGCTGACTCTACAAGGATGGAGGGTGTGGAGGATTGAGGTGTCTGATGGCCTGTAAATCAACACAAAGTACTGTTGAGAGCAAAGGTGGGGAGGGGTGCAGGGTGCGGTGCATGCGAGTTCTGTTGTGTTTGCGACCCCATGGACTGTAGCCCACCAGGCTCCTCCATCCATGGGATTTTCCAGGCAAGACTACTGGAATGGGTTGCCATTTCCTTCTCCAGGGGATCTTCCTGACCTAGGGATCAAACTGGTGTCTCCTGCCTTGCAGGCGGATTCTTGACCCACTGAGCCATGGGCATGTCCATTTCCTCTCAAGAGACAGGTGTGGAGTGGAGAGGAAGAGAGAAGGATGGGGAGGGAATCTTGGCAACATCTCTCTCATGCTTCGTGTCCTGGAGGAGCTTCAGATGGGCTCATTTTCCAGTGTGATTTAAAAAATAATCTGCACTCTAGTAGTCTTATTGAATTGCATGTACATCTCACAATGAAAATAACTGAACTCTGCATAATCAGAGATCAGCCTAAGATTTCCACATCCTTACTGCTCAAGAAAGGCTGCTGCTATTGCTAAGTCGCTTCAGTTGTGTCTGACTCTGTGCGACCCCATAGACGGCAGCCCACCAGGCTCCCCCGTCCCTGGGGTTCTCAAGGCAAGAACACTGGAGTGGGTTTCCATTTCCTTCTCCGGTGCATGAAAGTGAAAAGTGAAAGTGAAGTGGCTCAGTCATGTCTGACTCTTAGCGACCCCATGGACTGCAGCCTACCAGACTCCGTCCATGGGATTTTCCAGGCAGGAATACTGGAGTGGGTTGCCAATGTCTTCTCCGGCTCAAGAAAGGCACATGTAAACAGAAACTTCTACCCTCCTGTTCATAGCAGCACTATTCACAATAAACAAAATGTGGAAGCAACCCAAGAATCCATCAGCAGATGAATGGATAAGGCTTAAAAAGGAAGGGAATTTGGATACATGAGACAACATGGGTGAAACTTGAGGATATTACGGTAAGTGAGATAAATTCCCAGAAAGCAAATGTTGTTTGATTTCACTTATAGGAGCTTCCTAGAATAGTCAAGTCCTTAGAGACAGAAAGTACCAAGGGCTGGGGGAGGAGGGAATGGGGAGTTAGGGTTTAATAGGTACGGAGCTTCAGTGTAGGAAGATGAGGAGTTCTGTAGTTGAACAATAGTATGGCTGCATAACAATATGAATGTACTTAATGCTATGAAAATGTAGATTCTATAGAATGACTGAAATGGCAAATTTTATGTTATATATACTTTACCACAATAAAAAAGTAAATTGTGTAAACAAAAAGACAAGCATATTTATTTCCTAAATGGGAAATGTCTCACAGTTGTGTCCTACTCTTTGTGACCCTATGGACTGTAGCCCACCAGGCTCCTCTGTCCATGGAATTCTCCAGGCAAGAACACTGGAGTGGGTTGCCATTCTCTTCTCCAGAAGGTTTACAAACAGCAATAAATAATTGCAGGTGATGATGCTTCAAAGATAGGAAGGGTGGGGTTTTCCTGTTAGAGTCATTCCTGCATTTTTCCATTTATGCGCCCAATGACGACTGGAACACATCTGAGAAACAGCTGTAGTTACAAGTGGTGCTAAAGTTCAAAATCAACAGTTGGCTTTGGTCCTCTTGCCATGATGCTTGTCTTTCTGCCTAAGTCCTTATGTGACGATTCTTCTTCACTAGGGACTGGTGGTGATGCTTGTCACTGATGTCTGATGTGCCATGGGGAGGTGAAGTCATGTTTACTTGTCCTATATCTTGAGCTGTTGTAACAATGGGAGACTATTATGATGATCAGAAATCCAGACACAGATGTGTGTGTGTGTGTGTGTGTGTGTGTGGCAGAACAGCTACTGCGTTCCACTGGGAAGATGTGATAGAAACTAAAGGGCAGAGGGCGCCTTTTAAAATCCTAACTCGGGGGCTCCACACATGAACCTAAATTGAGAACGTCTAGTATCCTCTGCAAGGTCAGAGGACTAGCCCTGGCTGCTTTGTACGTGGGTATGACTTTGGACAAGAAGGGAAATGACAGTTCACTTCGGACAGGACAAAGGAGACCAACATTCAATACCATGATTTCTTTTCTCATTGGATTTCAAAAATCAGAACCTTGGATAGTTACAACTGTTACTGAAAGTGGGGGTCCAACTGCTCACAGCTGAAAAGCTAATGAAAAAGCCAGGTTGATAGAAAGGAAAGTTTGCTTGATTTTGGATGCTGGCTGGGAAGGCAAACATCTCTCTAAAGGCACACTCTCCCCTACCCACTGGACAAGCAGGATGCAAGAGCTTTTATAGACAGATGCAGAAATGGCATAGTAAGCTCTGACAGTCATCTTGAAACTGGTCATTGGTGGTCTGATGACTGTCATCTTGATTGTTTTAAGTACAGTTCAGTCATATCCAACTCTTTGTGACCCCATGGACTGTAGTACCCCAGGCTCCTCTGTCCATGGAATTCTCCAGGCAAGAATACTGGAGTGGGTAGCTACACCCTTCTCTAGGGGATCTTCCCAATCCAGGGATCGAACCTGATTTGATCTGCTCAGGCAGATTCTTTACTGTCTGAGCCACCAAGGAAGCCCCAGTCTTTAGTTCCAGGGTCGGTCTGTTTTCATTTCCCTGAGGACAATTCTCAGAATCATAGCAGCTTATGTTGTGGCTGTGGTCTGGTTACCATGTAGTTAACTTCTTCCATCTGGTAGGAGTTTCAGTACCTATATGACAGCTCATAGGATATGGCTCAGAATATTATCTGTAGTCCTCGAGAAGGAACTAGAAGTCTGTGACTATGCTTAATGACTGATTAGTATTATTTGATCTTCTTTGACTATTTTCCTTTGTTTCTGCATGTTCTCATTACTCTGATTAAACTTATTTTTTGGCTAAAGTTTTTCTCTGGACAAAAGGCAGGCTGAGGACATGGGGGCTGGGGCGGGGGAAAGGACTGTAGGGTCCTGCTTTGTTTCAGGACCCTTAGGACCCTCTTGGGACCACTGCACACAGTGTGTAGGTCACGCACTGCACAGGGTGCCATGAGGAGGGGAGTAAGAGGCTGAGATCCAGTCTGTGCTTTGCCTACCTTGTCAAACTGTGGGTATCATTTATTACATCCTCCTCCTTTCTAAATTTAAATCTTTTTATTGAAGTATAGTTGATGCACAAGATTAGATTAGTTACAGGTGCATGCCATAGTGATTCATAGCTTTTTAAAGATTACACTCTATTTATAGTTATAATAAAATGTTGGCTATATTCCTTGTGTTGTACAATATATGCTGGTAACTAATTTTATACCTAATGGTTTGTACCTGTTAATCCTCCACCCCTCTGTTGCCCTTCCCTCCTTCCCTCTCCCCACTAATTTGTTCTCTATATCTGTGATTCTGCTTCATTTTGGTAGTGTTCTCTAGTTTGTTGCATTTTTATTTTATTTATTGGGATATAGGTGCTTCACACTGCTGTGTCAGTGTGAATCAAAGTGAATTGATTAATATTCAAAGTATGAAGCAAAGTGAATCAGCCATGTGTGTGTGTTAGTTGCTCAGTCATGTCCAACTCTTTGTGACTCCATGGACTCTACATATACATATACCCCCTCTTTATTGAATTTCCTTCCCATTTAGGTCATCACAGAGCATTGAGTAGAGTTCTCTGTGCTGCACATAAGTTCTCATTAGTTATCTCCTTAAACATGCATGCTCTACGGTGAGCAAGAGACTTAGAATGTTCCAGTATGTCACAGACAGGGGTAGACAGTGGTTGGACTAAGCAGCAAAGTGAAAGTGAAGTCACTCAGCCCTGTCTGACTCTTTGCGACCCCATGGACTGCAGCACACCAGGCCTCCCTGTCCATCACCAACTCCCGGAGTTTACTCAAACTCATGTTCATTGAGTTGGTGATGCCATCCAACCATCTCATCCACTGTCGTCCCCTTCTCCTTCCGCCTTCAATCCTTCCCAGCATCAGGGTCTTTTCTAATGAGTTGGCTTTTTGCATCAGGTGGCCAAAGTATTGGAACTTCAGCATCAGTCCTTCCAATGAAAATTCAGGGTTGATTTCTTATAGTATTTTATTGGAATATAGTAAAGCAACTATACTCCAATAAAAATTAAAAAGGAATAAAAAGTGGGAGAAAGGTCCTGGTATTTCACTCTGAGCAGTGACCAGGTAAACGGACGCTTCAGGAAAACTGGTCCCTGCAGTGAAACCCTTGTTGGGAGACTCCACCTGTTACCTGTGGGGAGGATTCAGGGTACTTGCTCTAATAAGGTATATTTAATTTTATAAGAAAACAGGGATTTCCCTGGATCATTTCCCCCTCATCTTCCCCTTTACTGCACAGTCCATAGAGATCGTGTCATTTGACTTGGCACTCAAAGTTTGTTAGCATTCTGATCAGATTAAAGCTGATGTCCCCTCTTCCTATGAAGGCTTGTGTCCTCTGAATGTGTTGCAGTGATCACACTAATTTCTGCAACAGTGAAACTGCATCACTTTTATCAAGATGCGGTTTAAATTCCTGGTGAAGCTCTGACTGGAGTGCAGAATGCCTACCTGGTGCGTTTTATTAAATCTGTGTTGTTCTGGAGCAATCTGCTGCGGGCATTTCAGAGTCTTTTGAAGAGAAGCCGGCTCCCTTCAGTCACTGTCTTAGTCCTCAGGAAGGGGCAGGTCCTTAGCCAGGGCGTTGTGGAGGGAAACTGCACTGGATCTGGGGCCTCACGTCCTCAGAAAACCACTCGGCCCCTCATCTTGGTCCACGGACCTTACTTCCCCATCTCCTGTGCCTTTTCCCCAAGGACTGCTGGCAGACAACCTACCCCACCAGCTTTGATCCTGAAAAATAATTTCCACCTACAGTTGTTTTTTAGGGTGAAATAAGAAATTTCTTTTAAAAGGAAGCTCGAAAAGAATGAAATAATGCCACTTGCAACAACATGGATGGACCGAGAGATTATCATACTAAGTGAAATAAGCCAAAGGTAAATATCATATGATATCGCTTATATGTGGACTCTAAAATGTGATACAAATGAACTTGTTTACAAAACAGAAACAGTACTCACAGATGTGGGAAACAAATTTATGGTTGCAAAAGAGGAAAGAGGGGGATAAACAAAGATTTTAGGATTAACAGATGCACAGCACTGTATATAAAATAAAGAAGGACCAACTGTATAGCACAGGGAGCTATATTCAACATCCTGTAATAAAACATACTGGAAAAAATAGAAAAGTCAATGTATGTATATGTGTGCTCAGTGGCTCAGTTATGTCTGACTCTTTGCGGCCCCATGGACTATATATATATATGAATCACTTTGAAACTACATCAGAAGCTAACACACCACTGTAAATCAACTGTACTTTGATTAAAAACATTAAAAAAAGAAGCTTGATGTATTTTTGAGTGGTTTCTATCTAATGAAGCAAACTGCATGTAGTTTTCCCCGGGAAGCAAATAAGATAGAATTTTAGCCCTAAATTCTCTAAAGACTTTAGCGAGTTTTCAGTTGATGTGAGAATCACAGTCACTATCTATTCAAACGTCTGATTATGTTTGATGAGGCCTGTATTCCCCCAGGTTTCAAAGAAGAGGACTTGCCCCCCGCCTCCACCTGCATCAGAAAAGCAGGTGTGGCCGTTCGCTAACCTCTACCCCATCTCCCTGGGCACCCCGGCTTCCTGTGAACCTGTGCCTGCATCCTGGGTTCTCTTTGAGATGGCACTTGATGGAGGCAGCCCTCCAGGTGACTGCATAGGCAGCCGATCTCACTGGCTCTATTTCCTGCAGTCTCCTGTATTTTAAGCTTTTTTCTCATTTGTTGGAGTCACCATGTGATGCCTGTCCAGGGTTCTGAGCCGCCGGCAAGCAGAATCTCAATCTCTAGGCTGGATGTGGGCTTCTGGTTTTCTGTTTTGCCAGGTTCCAGGAATACCACAGTCTTTCTTTTCATAATTATTTCACTGTCTGGAGATTACTTTATAAGCCATATCAGGTGGATTTCCTCACACCAGGGCTGAGAGTTGGGGTACGGTTTAAGGTGTTCCCACTCAGAAGAGTGGAGTGGAAAGTACCACCCCCTTCCAGTCTGTGGAGAAGGGAACCCTCAAAAGTTCCTCAGAGGGGACCTGGTTCAAGAATTGTACAGAGTGGAGAGCAGGACATGGGGAATCTTCAGAGCCCCCTGACACGCCCTCCAATCCAGGAGACTGTAAATTGGGCTAAGAGCCCTCTTAGGCTGGTAAAGCAGCTCCACTGGGGGAGGGGAGAAGAGAAGCCTTGATTGGAGAGCCTGTCAATTCCTGTGTTGTAAAACTTCCCAAGGAGATCCAACCAGTCCATCCTAAGGGAAATCAGTCCTGAATATTCATTGGAAGGACTGATGCTGAAGCTGAAACTCTAATACTTTGACCACCTGATGTGAAGAGCTGATTCATTTGAAAAGACCCTAATGCTGGGAAAGATTAGGAGGAGAAGGGGATGACAGGGGATGAGATGGTTGGATGGCATCACCAACATGATGGACATGAGTTTGAGTAAACTCTGGGAGTTGGTGATGGACAGGGGAGGCCTGGCGTGCTGCAATTCATGGGGTCGCAAAGAGTTGGACACAACTGAGTGACTGAACTGAACTGAACTGAAAAACTCCCACCGTGCCTGATTTTACCTATCCACTATGGACCAGCTCTCAAAGTTCCCCAACATGTAATGGTCGGCTCTTGTGAGCTGGTATGAACCTACTTCCTCTCTGGCCAGACCAAATCCTACATCCCAGAGTGGGGATGAAGAGAGCCCATTTTGAAGGGGAAGGAAAGTGAAAAGAGAATAGGTTTAGGAAATGCTCTTGCCTCTGCTGCCCTCTTGGAGAGTTCTAGAACAAGCTGGCATCTTAAGGCTTCTGAATCATCCCATTTTGATCAGATACATATATATACTGAAGGCAGAAGGAGAAGAGGGCATCAGATGATGAGATGGCTGCACAGCATCACCGATGCAATGAACATGAATTCGGGCGAACTCCGGGGGATGAGGAGGGACAGGGAGGCCTGATGGGCTGCAGTCCATGGGGTCACAAAGAGGTGGACACGACTGGGTGACTTAACAACAACAACAACAACAAATATATATATATATACACACACATTGGAAGAACTGATGCTGAAGCTGAAGCCCCAATACTTTGACCACCTGTTGCAAAAAGCCAACTCATTGGAAAAGACCCTGATGCTGGGAAAGACTGAGAGCAGGAAGAGAAGGGGGCGACAGAGGATGAGATGGTTGGATGGCATCACTGACTCAATGGATACGAGTTTGAGCAAGCTCCGGGAGATGGTGAAGAACAGAAAAGCTGTGTGTTGCAGTCCATGGGGTCGCAAAGAGTTGGACATGACTTAGCAACTGAACAACAAATAATATTATATATACTATAAATTATACATGTTTTATTATAATATGTTATATTCTGTTATATACAAAAGGGAAAAGTGAAAGTGAAAGTCACTCAGTCGTGTCCGACTCTTTGAGACTCCTTGGACTATACTTTCTACGGAATTCTCCAGGCCAGAAAATTGGAGTGGGTAGCCTTTCCCTTCTCCAGGGATCTTCCCAACCCAGGGATTGAACCCAGGTCTCCCGCATTGCAGGCAGATTCTTTACCAGCTGAGCCACCAGGAAGCCCAAAAATACTGGAGTGGGAATATATCATGTATGTAATCTGTAATTGCTTGAATGTGCTCCCCCCGAAATTCCCCAATCTCATTTCAGCTCAGGACAACCTGTGCACATCTCAGGTCTGGGGACCGTGCATCTGAAATGCAGGTTTGCTGGTTCCTGGGGGGTTCTGGAGACAGTCGGGTCCACACGTGGCCCTCTTTACTGCTTGCTCAGGGAAGGGTCCCCCCTCGCCCTCTACTTGGCTGACACGGCTGGTGCTGCAGGCTGCCCTGACTCTCAGGATCCCTATTGTTCTCGGAGTTTCTCCTCCCACACCCATCCTCCCTCTCCTTGGCTTGGGAAAGAAAGATGTGACTCAGTCCCTCAGCGACGAGCCAAGATGAGAGTGACATATTATCCCAATAAAAGGAAGACTCTCTAACACAAATGGGAGGTTACCTGTGACTCTGTTGCTAGACTCAGAGGGTAGATGGAAGTCAAGTTTCTAAAATAGAATCACTTAAACAGAAGCGGGTACCACCCGCGGCTGGGAATCACCTACAGAGGCATCACACTGCTTTTTTGGCTTTCACCCAGTGCATCTTTCCTGATGGGTTTGAAAATGCCGTCTTTCCATGTTCAAGCGTGGTGCTAACCCCTTAGAGGAGCAGGGAGCCCCAGACCTCAGTACCCAGCCTTTGGGCATTTTGGTGTATTTATCTCCTTCCAGCCCTTTTCCCCAAAGCTCACTCCCCTGGGGGAAGCTGGTGCCAGGGCCAGGGCAGTGTCTAGACCAGTGTGTGTGTGCATGCGTCGGCCACTGTCAGGTCCGTCTCTCTGCGACCCCACGGACTGTAGCCTCCCAGGCTCCTCTGTCCTCCCAGGCTCCTCTGTCCTCCCAGGCTCCTCTGTCCTCCCAGGCTCCTCTGTCCCTGGAATCTTCGAGGCAAGAACACACTTGAGCAGGTTGCTCTTTCCTCCTGCAGGGGATCTTCCCCACCCGGGGATCGACCCTGCGTCTCCTGCATTGACAGACAGATACTTTACTGCTGAACCATTGGGGAAGCCCCATCCAGATCTGACCCCACTCCCAAAGGTCAGGGCAAGTCCTGAACCCTCCCCCAGAGACATAGTGTGGGGCCAAGGGGCAGAAGAGGTGCTTAAAGGGACAAAGTCTTTGTTTGGTGGAGACCCGCAGCTGCAGACAGACGAGAAAAAGACCTCTGTTCTGAAAGGCCCGCAGTAGGCGGGGGTTGAGGCCAAGCCCCATCCCTAGAGCAGCAGGTGCTGCTATTATTGGAGCCAATTTAGGAGACAATTTGCCACAGTCAAATGTCTGTCCCCGAAAATTGCTTGCTGTTCTGTGCTGTGATGTATCACGTTCCAGGATCCCATGGACCACCCATGGCTGAGTGTCCGGGGGGAGAGGGGACGCTGACGTGGAGCCCATCTGTGGATGTGCCATTTGGGATGCCCCTGGGGCCCGGACACCATGAAGGAAGGAGGGTTCTCGTTCCTGGCTTTCCCGTTAGCTTGGGCCTTGGGTGAGCTTGACACAGAGTCTAAGGTGAAGTGCACTTTCAGAGGAGCTGAAATTTGCATTCCTGATATCTTAAGTGCAGGCTCAGTGCCGTGTTTCTGCCATTTTGCTCCCACAACTTCAGCTGGGAGCCACAGGCCACACGCTGTGCTAAGGCCCTAGGGATACAAGGATGGATAAAACCCAACTCCCTGCCCAAGGACACCACGCTCTTTTGTGGCTAGAAGCTGGGCTGAGGTCAGGGAAGGAGTGAGGGGAGACAGTTTTTGGGAATTAAACCGGATGCTCTTTCTTGAAAATTTTATTTATTTTTACCCGGAAGATAATTGCTTTAATATCGTGTTGGTTTCTGCCATACATCAACATGGATCAGCAACAGGTAGACATATGTCCCCTTTCTCTGAACCTCCCTCCCACCTACCACCCATCCCACCCATCTAGGCTGTCAGAGAGAACCAGGTTTGAACTCCCCGTGACATATAGCAAATTTCCACAGGCTCTCTGTTTTACACATGGGAATGTATGTGTTTCAATGCTACTCATTCCACCCTCTCCTTCTCCCACTGTGTCCACACTTCTGCTCTCTATGTCTGTGTCTCTATTCCTGCTCTGCAAATAGGACCATTACTACCATCTTTTTAGATTCCATACATATGCGTTAATATGATATTTGTTTTTCTCTTTCTGACTCACTTCACTCTGTATAATAGGCTCTAGGTTCATCCACCTCATTAGAACTGACTCAAATGTGTTCCTTTTCATGGCTGAGTAATATTCCATCTGTGTACATGTACCACAAGGAGAAGATGTTCTTTTAAAGGTTGTGTTGAAATGGGGGAGGGTGTCAACTTAATGGGCAAGGGGTTTTCTTTTGTGGGGGGCGATGAGAAGGTTTGGGAACTTGATAGAGATGCTGGTTGTATGACTTTGTCAATGGACTAAATGCTATTGAAAGCTGCTTCAAAAAAATTAGGTTTTTGGACCCCTGGCTGTCCAGTGGTTAAAACTCCAACCTTATATTGCAGGGGGCCTGGGTTTGATCCCTTTTGGGGAACTAATATCTCACATGCAGAGTGGTGCAGAAAAAAAAAGAAGTAAAGAAAAGATTAGCTTTCATGTTATGTGGATTTCACCTAAAATAAAAAAGTTGCATTGCATGGTAAAAATCAAGAAGGTCATGACTCCCCAACTGCTGAAGCCTGAGAATCACAGAGGCAGTTGGGAGGTGGAGCATGTTGGCAGATCTGCCCAGGGCCACTGGCCTCATGGAGAGGTGGACAGAGGTGAGGACTGTCCGCCCAGCTCCCTGTTCACGTACCATTCACTGCTATGTCTCCAGAGCCCACCATCACACTGAAGCCAGCTTAGGCCCTCTGGCTACTCATTCATAACCAGTGACTATGATGAATGCCTGTGAGCTCCAACCAGCGTTAGCCTTTCAGAGTCCCTGGATGGGAGGTGCCATCTTAATCGGGGCCTTATGCAAATTAGACACGAGTTGCCCCCACGGGCCATTGCAGTTGACTGGCTGACCGCAAGCTTTTCTTCTGAGGTCAGTTTCCCAATGGATCCCTTGGGGAGAGCCAGCTTTTTCCTTTTGTGATGTTAGCATTCCCCGGTTGGCACTGATGTCGTGAGGTGCACAGCCGTTTCCTTAGAAAGCCGGCTCGCTCCTTCCTTGAGGCCCTCTCTCCATCCGATGCCAAGTGAAGACCTGTTTCATCTTGCCTCACTTTGCGGGTGTTTTCTGGAAGAGAAGGTCTCCTTCGGGGTAGAGCGGCCAGAAGCGGACTGGATCGGTACCTACTGTTCATTTACTCCTGGAGGACGATTCCCCACTTGAGCCCGCAGTACGGTGTGAATTTTCATCAGCCACTGGAAATATCTGCATTTCCCTCTTTCTTCCAGCTCAGACTGTGTGTGTCTCTTGCAAAATCAAGTGCCTTTTTAAAGTGAAGCAGAAGGCACGTCAAGAGGATGATTTCTCTGCAGTTCTTTGCCAGTTTTGTTTGTTTCCTGGTGTTGTTTTGCTAAAAGGAAGACACAGTTTTCCCAAGCAGCAACCTTGCATTTTGGAACAACTTCAGACAGTGCTGACCCTAACAGGTCTCGAACTGAGTCTTCTGTCCCGGGAGGGAAAGAGGTCTGGAAAGCGGAGTGTCAACTCCCTCAGCTCCTCTCACAGCTAATGAGGGTGGGGCCTTAGTGGGTTCTGGGGATGAGGTCAGAACTCCAGCTGAGGCTCTCTGTCCACTCAGCCACAGCTCTGGACTGTTTTCTGTATGTGTCAGTCACTTAGTCAAGTCCAGCTCTTTGCAACCCCATGGACTGTCACCTGCCAGGTTCTTCTGTCCCTGGGCTTTCTCAGGCAAGAACAATGGAGTAGTCCCTTCTCCAGGGGATCTTCCTAACCCAGGGGTGGAACCCAGGTCTCCTGCATTGCAGGCAGATTCTTTACAGGGAAACGCTGCTCTCAGCTGCAAATGTCTGCACAGTAAAGCTGGTCAAGCCCTGCATGGCTCCGACTGGGGACGGAGGGCCAGTCTGCTCCTAGATTTTCAAGTCTGCATTTGGACGGGTTTGGAAGTCTCTGTGGCTGAGATGTGCCTCTCAAAGAAGTTGCCTTTGGTGGCAAGGGAGGAAACGTTCTCGCTGATGTGACTCTGCACCGGGTCAGCTCTCAGGGAAGCTGGGTTTGGGATAGCTGCTTGGGAGGTTTCCTGACGCTGTGTGTGCTCAATGTCCACACCGTGCTCTTTTTATTTTATTTATTTATGTTGGCTGCGCTGGGTGGCATGTGGTATCTTAGCTTCCTGACCAGGGATTGAACCCGCACTCTGCAGTGGCAGCGTGGAGACTTAACCGTTGGACCTCCAGGGAAGTCCATCAGGCTCTTTTTAAACAGTAAGCTCTTTCTGATTCTCTGCTGCCGCAGAAGCTGGCATGGGCCATGGTTTCAGGCAGCCCTTGGGGGCAACTGTGATGCCCCATTTGGCGTTGTGTATCTCCCGAGGCTGACTTATTAACAGCCCATAGACCGCAAATGGTCTTGCGCTTCCCTGCCGCTGTGGTCTGTCTGCTGCAATGCTGTTTGGGGTTCATGCTCCTGGGATATGGTCCTTTTAAAATTACATTTTCTCCTGCTTCTGTGCTCCTCCCCTGGGGCCCATCAGCAGTGTTGTGCTCTCAGTTCAGCCTCCCACTGAATCATTCTTGCTTTTCGGTTCTTCAGCCAAGGTTTATTTGATTTCTTTAAAGTCACTTGATTGAATTCTCCATGCAAGTACCTACACTGAAGTAATTACATCTGCTCTTCTTAAAAGGAAAAATAGAAATCTGTGTTCTTCTCTTGACTTTGCCTTGCCTATGGGAGTCAACAGTTGCAAATGATGTGTCCTTGAAAAGTCATGTTTTATCTAGCTTTGCAAACTTTTGGTTTATATCATAAATTCAGAGATACTGATGCTCCTAACTATAAATCTAATATTCCTATTTATCTCCTTTCCCCCGAGTCCCAAGAAATACTTTTCAACTAAATACTCAGGTGGACCAGGAGAGATTTTGCTTGTGTGTTTGCTTTAGTGGCTCCTGTGTTGGTTTAGATAATGCTGTTAATTACGTAATAAGGCACAGTGGGTTACATGTCAGCTTAGTCTCCTTCTGTATCAGCCCTAAAAACTAATAGCTTCCTTTTTTAGACTTTTCTTTTCAAATTTTCAAAAATTGAAATATTGACGATTTACAAAGTTGCATTAGTTTCAGGTGTATAGCAACATGAGCTCAGATGGTAAAGAGTCTGTTGGCAATGCAGGAGACCTGGGTTCGATCCCTGGGCTGGGAAGATCCCCTGGAGAAGGAAATGGCAACCCATTCCAGTATCCTTGTCTGGAAAATCCTCACAGCCAGAAGAGCCTGGTGGGCTACAGTCCATGGGGTCACAAAGAGCTGGACACAACTGAGCAACCAACACTACATGTATCAGCTGGTAAAGAATCCGCCTGCAATTTGGAAGACCTGGGTTCGATCCCTGGGTTGGGAAGATCCCCTGGAGAAGGGAAAGGCTACCCACTCCAGTATTCTGGCCTGGAGAATTCCATGGACTGTATAGTCCATGGGGTTGCAAAGAGTCGGACACGACTGAGTGACTTTCACACTGTATATATATGTGTGTGTATATATATATATTCTTTTTTAGATATATATGTTCTTTTATCTATATATTCTTTTTTTAGACATATATGTTCTTTAATATATGTAAGAATATATATATATATATATATGTATATTCTTTTTTAGATCCTTTTCCATTACATGCTTTTTTAAAGATTTTTTTGACATGGATCATTTTAAAGTCTTTATTGAATTCATTACAATCTTGCTTCTGATGTTTTTATGTTTTGATTTTTTGGCTGTGAGGCATGTGGGATCTTAGCTTCTCAACCAAGGATTGAACCTGCACTCCCCACATTGGAAGTTGAAGTCTTAATCCCCAGACCACCAGAGAAGTCCCTCCATTATATGTTATGGCAAAATATGGAGTATGGTTCCTTGGGCTAAACTCCATAATTAGTTGTGTGTATATGTTCATCCCAAACTCCTAATTTATCCCTTTCCCCTTTGGTAACCATGTTTGTTTTCTAGGTCTGTGAGTCTGTTTCTGTTTTATAAATAAACTCATTTGTATCTTTTCTTTTTAGATTCCACATATAAGCGATGTAGTTTATTTGTCTTTGACTTACTTGTATGCTCAGTCACTCAGCTGTGTCCAACTCTGCGGACTTACTTAATAGGATAGCTTCTAAAAACTTCTTGATACACGCAAAACAGAGAGATCCTTTTTAGTCTGCAAGTTCCACTTGGATGGACTGATGGGCTCATTTCACCTGGGAAGAATGAGTGCCTCTTTCTGGAGAGACCACTGTGGTGGTCCCCAGAGGGCAGGCCAGGAAGTTCCCTGGTCTCTTGTGATCTCATGGATCTGCACTCATATGGTAGCCGATTGCCACTTGTCCCTGCTGGGCATTTGAAATGGGTCTGAGCCAAATTGAGATGCGCTGTAGGTGCAAACTAAGTAGGCGATTTTGAAGCCATCACGTGAAAAGTAATAATGCAGGAATGTAAAATGTATCATCAGTGGTTCTCCTATTGATTGCATTAGAATGACAATACTCTATTGTTATACTGGGTTAAATACAATATATCACTATTTCACCCATTTAATTAACTTCACCCATTTAATTTTCCTTTTAAATTTGCCTGCTTGACGATGTTAGTTAATGTGAGTGGCTGGCATTAGGTTTCCACTGGACAGGGTTGTCATGGAACATATACTTAGCAACACTTACTCCTTCTAGTGTGTTGTGAATGAAATTGATTCCAAGGAGCAGCCAAACTGCTGGCCTAAGAGAGAAAAGGTGCTTCCCAGGTGGCTCAGTGGCAAAGAATCTACCTGCCAATGCAGGAAGCGTGGGTTTGATCCCTGCGTTGGGAAGTTCCCCTGGAGAAGGAAATGGCTACCCACTCCAGTATTCTTGCCTGGAGAATCCCCTGGACAGAGGAGCCTGGCGGGCTACAGCCCATGGGATTGCAAGAGTCGGACACGACTTGTCGCTATCTGTCTTTCGTACCAGCACAGTCCCGTGCAGGGGTCCTCTCTCCCACAGTTCTGTCCGGCTTCCTCCTTTGGCACTTTGGGTGGGGAGGGCGCCAGTTACTCCCAGCCCCGTTGCCTCCCCATCCATGACTGTTTTCCCCTAGCTTTCCGCACACCTCCATGGGATCTGTCTTCTAACCCTCCATGCCCCCTCTGCCATGTGTGTCTTCTGTGTCCTGTACAGCCTGACACATACCCTGTCACATACCTTGCTCACGTGTCCCTTCCCTTCCCCTGACTCCACGGACAGCAGCGGCATCTGTTCAGACCCACAAGCCAGAAGCCAGGGCATCCTTGCTCCTGTCGGCTTCACCCCATAGCCACTAAGATGTCCAAGTCCCAGGGCTGCTTCTTCCTAAAAGCTTTTCCTCTTGGCCTCACATTATGGTCTCCCTGTACCAGAACTGCTTGGGTTGTGGAATAAATGAAGACCAACCACACGAGAAAAGTAGAGACTATTAGGGCTTGCTGCAGCAGGAGAGTCAGCCATGCGACTTGCATTTTGGCAGCGATTCAAAGGCAGGCAGAGGAGCGGGCAAGCTTCATAATGGAGACAGAGGAGGCTGCAGGTGGGCCCTGATTGGAGGCTGACGTGAAGCTATTGGAGAAGCTGTAGGTGGCCACCTGGTCGGGGAGGCATCCCACGGGATTGCTTAGGGCTATGTAGTTAGCTTTCTTTAATTGGTACTAAGCTGGAAGCAGAGACAAAGGTGAGGAAAGCTGTCAGTTATTACTCAAGGCCTGGCCATTCTGAGCTGATTGTTATGGGAGTCAATATTTAGCTTCCTGGGTTTTACTAGACATGAAAATCTGGGTTTCTACCCCTCTGACTTAACAGTAGGCTATCTTCCTGGGTTGTTTATTGTATATAAGAGGTTGGTTTCCCGGGAAAATTGCTGCTGGATGTGGGTCAGTGTTCTATTTTTATATATGGTCTGGCTATTGCCTATTTATATATTCAGTCTCTCAGGTCACTGGCAGCTTTAAAAAAAATTATTTGTTTTGTTTTGGCCACACAGTGCACAGTGCAACATGTGGGATCTTAGTTCCCTGACCAGGGATTGAACCTGAGCCCCCTGCATTGGGAGTATAGCCCGCCGGACAGACTGGGAAGGACCTCATTGTCAGTTTTTAATAAGCAACAACAACAAAACTTTTTTTTTTTCTGTTTTTGATTATAAAGATCACATAGCCTCATGAAGAAAGTTATGAGGAACCAAGGAAGGATTAAAGAAGCAAAGCCAAGCATTCACCTTGGGTCCTGTCGCCAGAGGAAACCACCGTTAACGTTTCAGTGGACATCTTTCCTGCTACTTTTCTCTGCGTCAAAACACAGATTCGCACCCAAGCGGTCAGCCCACGCATGCTCTTTTGTAGCCCTTTCATCAGTTTGCATCTGGATTCCTGTGGGGGTCTCCAAGTTTAGGTCACAGCTCCAGTCTTTCCCACTCCACTTCCTTTTTACTTAGAAAATTGGAGTATAGTTGATTTACAACGTCATGTTAGTTTCAGGTGTAACACAGATAAAGACTCCACTTCCTTTTCCACAGAGCTTCCAATGGGGCTCTTTCTAGCTCAGAGCCCACCATGTTCCTAGCCTACTTTGCGTCGTTCCGTGGTCCCTCCGATGCTGTGACCTTGGCTTTCCCTCTGCCTGAACCTAAAGATCCCAGGGTTCTCTAAGGCACAGTGGGCTTTCACACATGTGTCTTTTTACTTCCTTCATCTTCCATGCTCTTCCTTGCCTCCCACAACTCACCCGAGTCCTCAGGACTCAGCTCAAACTTCCCCTCCCCAGGGAGCTCCCAAGATGGTTGGTTGGCATCCTCACCACCCAGTGCCTGCAAAGGACAGCATTCAGCATGTCATGTGACAGAGGCTGCCTTCTCCCGGCAGCACCTGACCTCTCAGGGGTGAGCGGCGGTGGCTCACCTGCTTTCTCTGCACCTCTGACCCCCGTGCCTCTGATGACGTGGGAAACACAGTGGAGGCTCTGTAGACACTGTCTGAATGAGTAAGTTGGCGGATGGATGAAATTATATGAATGTGTGTGTGTGTTTGCACACACATATCAATCTATAGATGAACTCACTGCACATCAGGGTTGATTTTGGGTATCAGTAGAAAATGCCACTGGGCTGGAAGAAGCACAAGCTGGAATCAAGATTGCTGGCAGAAAAAGCAATAACCTCAGATATGCAGATGACACCACCCTTAAGGCAGAAAGTGAAGAAGAACTAAAGAGCCTCTTGATGAAAGTGAAAGATGAGACTGAAAACGTTGGCTTGAAGCTCAACATTCAGAAAACTAAGATCATGGCATTCAGTCCCATCACTTCATGGGAAATTGATGGGGAAACAGTGGAAACAGTGACAACTATTTTTTTTTGGCTCCAAAATCACAGCTGAGTGACTGGCCCAGGAAAAGCCCACAGGCCACCAAACCCAAGTGTCACAACACTCTAGAGCCTGCATTTCAAAATAAGAAAAGCCACTGCAATGAGAGGCCCATGCACCACTAGACAGTAGCCCCCACTTGCTGCAACTAGAGACAGCCCGAACGCAGCAACGACGATCTAGTGCAGCCAAAAATCAATTTATTAAAGACAAACCCCACATCCTTCATGACACTCACTCTACTCTGAGTAACTCCCCTCTGATTAAACCGTGGAAAAAGAAGGGAGTGCTCAGGGCTTCCTTTGACCCTAAACTTGGTACTTAAAACAAGACCTTGCACCTAATAGGAACTCAATGTTCTTTGACTAAATGAATGTGTCATTTCCTCTTCTTAAGACTAAACATTTGGAATGGTAGTCTGCAGCTTTTTCATTTTTCATGCTCCCTAAATTGTACTTCATTCTCTGATTGCTCTATGGCTTTTTTTTGTTTTAAATGTCCTAGCACAATATCCAAACAGATCCCAAGTAAAGGTTGTAAGCTTTTCAATGACAGGATTTTTTGGCTATTGAGATTGGTGGCAAAGCCCGACATTCTTCTTTATTTTTGGTGACTTTTGAAGCCCTGCCTCAATTCAGTTCAGTTCAGTTCAGTTGCTCAGTTGTGTCCAAATCTTTGCGATCCCACAGACTGCAGCACACAGGCTTCCCTGTCCTTCACTGTCTTCCGAAGTTTGCTCAAATTCATGTCCATTCAGTCAATGATGCCTTTCAACCATCTCATCCCCTGTTGTCCCCTTATCCTCCTGCCTTCAATCTTTCCCAGCATCAGGGTCTTTTCCAATGAGTCAGTTCTTCACATCAAGTGGCCAGAGTATTGGAGCTTCAGCCTCAGCATCTGTCCTTCTGGTAAATATTCAGGGTTGATTTCCTTTAGGATGGACTGGTTGTCCAAGGGACTGTCAAGAGTTTTCTCTAGCACCACAGTTTAAAAGCATCAGTTTTTCAGTGCTTAGCCTTCTTTATGGTCCAACTCTCACATCCATATGTGACTACTAGAAAAACCACAGCTTTGACTATATAGACCTTCGTTGACAAAGTGATATCTCTGCTTTTTAATATGCTATCTAGGTTTGTCATAGCTTTTCTTCCAAGGAGAAAACATCTTTTAATTTCATGGCTGCAGTCACTGTCTGCAGTGATTTTGGAGCCCAGGAAAATAAAATCTATCACTGTTTCCACTTTTCCCCCATCTATTTGCCATGAAATGATGGGACCGGATGCCAAGATCTTAGTTTTTTGAATGTTGAGCTTTAAATCAGCTTTTCCATGCTCCTTTTTCACCCTCATCAAGAAGCTCTTTCGTTCCTCTTTGCTTTCTGCCATTAGAATGATATCATCTGCATACCTGAGGTTGTTGATATTACTCCAAGCAATCTTGATTCCAGCTTGTGATTCATGCAGCCTGGCATTTCATACATGGGGTACTCTGCATAGAAGTTAAATAAGTAGGGTGACAATAGACAGCCTTGACATACTCCTTTCCCAATTTTGAACCAGTCCATTGTTCCATGTCTGGTTCTAACGATTGCTTCTTGACATGCATGAGCAGGTTTCTCAGGAGACAGGTAGTTGGTTTTGCAGTTGGGGGGGACTTGAGCATATAATGCAAGGAAGTGGCAAGATGCTTAAGTGTATGGCGGGCAGGATCATGTCCTCCCAAAGATGCCCATGTCTTTATCTCTGGAGCCTATGAATATGTTATGTTGCATGGCAAGGAGGAATTAAGGCTGCAAATGGTATTATGGCTGTTAATCAGATGATTTTGGATTAGAGAGATTATCCTAGATTATCTACATGGTCCAGTGTAATTACAGGGGCCCTTGTGAGTGGTGGAGGGAGACAGACGGGGGAGAGCCCAAGAGATGGCAGCAGAAGAAGGACTTGGCCCCATGAGGCCAGTTTTGCAGATGGAGGAAGGGAATCTGGAGTCACATGGGCAGCCTCTAGCAGATGGAAACGTCCAACAAATGGATTTTCCCCTGGAACCTATGAAAGTGACACAGTCCTGCAGAAAACTTGATTTTAGCCCAGTGAGACCTATGTCAGACTTCCCTCAGAATTGTCAGATAATAAATTTGTGTTCTTTGAGCCACAGGTTTTGTGTGCAACATTTGGAAACCAACACACGGTGAAATGGAAATGCCTGGAGGCTGAGCCTGTGGGAGGCAGAGGTCTCGGGGACTTCAGGGGACCTAGAGGCATGAATTCATGCTCACAAGATGGTATTCCTTTGAATGGATCATGTGGATGGGTAGATGACAGCACAGTCCAGGACCGGAAACCCTCCCCATAACCTCTTGAGCTACCTGATCAACACTGGGAAGAGCTGTTATCCCTCAAGAAAGACAGACGGGGTGGTTTCCCCATCCTTGGTGGCAGGAGCTCAGAACCAGGAAAATCTGGGATTGTAATGATTGTGCCCCTGAGGGTTGTGAGTAGGTTCACAGTTGACTTGTTGAATCGAGACTTTTCTGAAAGAATATGTTAATTGCAGCAGGGTTGTCCTTGTCAGAGCAAGCTCATAAAAAAGATGGGTTTTGACCCAGCAATCCCACTCCTGGGCATACACACCGAGGAAACCAAATCTGAAAGAGACACATGCACCCCAATGTTCATCGCAGCACTGTTTATAATAGCCAGGACATGGAAGCAACCTAGATGCCCAGCAGCAGACGAATGGATAAGGAAGCTGTGGTACATATACACCATGGAATATTACTCAGCCATTAAAAAGAATTCATTTGAATCAGTTCTAATGAGATGGATGAAACTGGAGCCCATTATACAGAGTGAAGTAAACCAGAAAGATAAAGACCAATACAGTATACTAACACATATATATGGAATTTAGAAAGATGGTAATGATAACCCTATATGCAAAACAGAAAAAGAGACACAGATGTACATAACAGACTTTTGGACTCTGTGGGAGAAGGCGAGGGTGGGATGTTTTGAGAGAACAGCATCGAAACATGTATATTATCAAGGGTGAAACAGATCACCAGCTCAGGTTGGATGCATGAGACAAGTGCTTGGGGCTGGTGCACTGGGAAGACCCAGAGGGATCGGGTGGAGAGGGAGGTGGGAGGAGGGATCGGGATGGGGAATACTTGTAAATCCATGGCTGATTCATGTCAATGTATGACAAAAACCACCACAATATTGTAAAGTAATTAGCCTCTAACTAATAAAAATAAATGGAAAAAAAAAAGATGGGTTCTCAGCTGTGTTTCGGCCAGGATGGGAGTGGTGGCTGGGGAGGAGGGAACCGGACCCCAAGGCATCAAGGATCAGAGGAAAGAAGCCTGTTAGAGATGGACATCGGGAGTCCATCTCTAGAATCTCAACAGAGTTCCAGGTTTTCTCAGAGTTTTTTTTTTTTTAATTGGAGAATAATTGCTTTTCAATGTGTTCGTTTCTGCTGTACAACAGTGGGAATCAGCCATATGTATACATATATTCCCTTCATCTAGAGCCTCCCTTCCAGCTTCACCCCAGCCCTCTAGGTCATCACAGCACTGAGCTGAGCTCCCTGTGTTACACAGTGGCTTCCCACTAGCGATCTAGTTTACACTTGGTAGTGTGTGAATGTCAGACTAATGACCCGATCCATCTCAGTCTCCCCTTCCCACTATGTATCCACACATCCATTCTCTACATCTGCATCTCTATTGCTGCCCTGGAAGTAGGTTCATCTTTACCATTTTTCTAGATTCTCCATATATTAATTAATATACAATATTTGTTTTCCTTTTTCTGACTTTCTTCACTCTGTCAGACTCTAGGTCCATCAACATCTCTACAGAAGACCCAATTCTCTTTCTTTTATGGCTAAGAATGTTCCACTGTGTCTATATACCATATCTTCTTTATCCATTCATCTGTCATTGGACATTTAAATTGTTTCCCAAACACACATGTACCCTGATGTTCACTGCAGCACTATTCATTAATACAATAGCCAGAATATGGAAACAGCCTAAACATCAGAGCTTGGGTTTATCTTGGGGAAAATATGACAAAATGAGTGCACTGGTGATAGAGAATGGAAGAATTCATAATCGAGAGGGTCAAGTCTCAGCAGAAATATTCAAAAATCCAGTTTCTATCTTTAATAGATGGAGTTTTTTGCTTCTCCCACTGTCTGTCTGTTACATTCCAACACTCTAGGTTGAGGTTTGACAGCTGCTCCAGGATCTTGCAATTTAATTTGTTTTAGGTTCACTTTACTCAAATTCATCCTTGACTTTGTAGTACAAAGGACAAACCTGTGGGTCTGAGTATCTCCACTGGGGTCTCACTGACCTGAAAATTGGGAGCCCCATGAAACTGCAATGACAGGAAAAAAGGTCCAGGGACAAATCTGTGGAAAAGACCTAGACATTAAAGATTCCAAGGTGATCTTTGTCTTGCGATGTTTTACTAGGTAAAGAGCAATTAACCCGGAGTAGGCAAAGGATATTTAACCCTCAGGTTGTATACACCTCTCACCTCTATGCAGCTACAGGTACACTTGTTGATGGGAGGCATTGTTTTAAAAATGAACAGATTGGGGCTTTCTTCGTGGTCTAGTGGTTAAGAATCTGCCTTGTAATGCAGGGCACGTGGGTTCATCCCTGGTCAGGGAACTAAAATCCCACATGCTGTGGACCCTGCAGCTAGAAAGCCCACACACCACAACGAAAGATCCTGCAAAGTGCAATGAAGATTCTGCGTGCTGCAACTAGGACCCGAGTTAGCCAAATAAATAAATACTGAAAACAGAAACGTACAGATTAATTTCTATAATTCCTAGTTCTTGAGTGGCAATACGGGTAGTCTTGGTGATAGGTAGGAGGTGGGTGGGGTGGGTTGATGTCTACATACAACAGCAGATATGTAGACATCAACGGGCTGGTCAGAGGGAGAGGTGAGTGGCAGCAGGTTTTGGCATTACTTCAAGGAACTTGGGTTTGAGCCAGGAGCAACTTTGCTCAGCAAAGAGTTGAGCGGAGGATGAATATGTGTGCGTGAAGCTGTGCAGACACCAGCACAACCTGAAGAAATATCCTCAGCTGGGAGATAACATGGCATCATGCTGGGGACCCCTCAGGAGCCGCTTCATAAATACACTTGGACTTGATGTATCACTGGGCTGTATGAGATGGAAGTTTCATGGCACCCGTGCCTGGATCCCAGCTGTCACTCTCTGTGTGGTGGAGACAGAGGGGAAATGTCAGGGCTGTCCTGGACGCCTTCCAAGAGGATTTAGACTCCAGTGTAAAGAGAGGCTTTGTGTTTAAGCTGGTCACATTGCAAGAGATGAGGAAGTTGTGTTTGTGGGTCGTGATCCTAGAACTGTCTACTCTATTAACTTAAGGATGGACTCTACGGGATGCCAGAGGTTGAAAAATGGTCTTAAGCAAGTCCTCCTGCTTACTATGAGGACATAACCCACTGAGGCAGCATGGGGTGCAGGGCAAACCAACCGTTGGGGAGTAAATGACAACGTCAAAGGGCAATGGTCCCTCACATTGCGGCCCTTGCTGTTCAGTCACTAAGTGATGATGGTTTGGAATCTTCTCACATTGATGATCAGTAGGACATTATCTTATGAGAGGAAGGGGCTGGGATACAAAGTCACAGAGCTGAACATTTTATCTGTGGGATAAAGTATTTGGATTGATGTGTTTTAAAAAAGCTTGCTGTTTTACTGGCAACAGAGCGCAGAAGCCTACATCAGTGCAGTAGTTTTATTAGAAACTACGGTTGATAAGAACCAGGAACATGCCTGAACCTGCGATCTTGCTACATACTCACAAAAGCCCTTGTTACGGGTTTAGGATTAATAACTTTTTTTTTGCCAGAGCAAAAAGAAAATATTGTTTTGTTTTGGACATAACCACAAATTCAGTAATAAATAACCACCTTTTCCCTACTGTTTGCAATATGATGAATTTCTAAATTCCTATTTCTTTTCTTTTGATGTTTTACATTATACAATGGAAATGAGAGTACTTTATTTTAAGCATTCCTTATATTTTAAAATTGGAGTGAAAGAAATCAGGTGAAATAATTGCCACATGCTGATTTTTTTGAATATTAGCCCTGACCATGATTTAGGTACTTACGATAAAATTTGAAAGTTATGTTAAATGTTATTCTATATTTCTAAATTTTTAAATTTTGCTCTTAGTTAATTAAAAAATATTTTTATTTAATGGGCTTTCCTGGTGGTTCAGAAGGTAAAGAATCTGTCTCCAAATGTGGGAGACCCAGGTTCAATCCCTGGGTCAGGAAGATCCCCTGGAGAAGGGAATGGCTACCCACTCCAGTATTCTTGCTTGGAGAAATCTATGGACAAAGGAGCCTGGTGGGCTATAGTCCACAGGGTCTCAAAGAATAGGACCCAACTTAGCAACTAAGATTTTTTATTTTATACTAGAGTATAGCTGATTAACAGTGTTGTGATAGTTTCAGGGAGCAGGACTCAGCCATGTATATACATGTATCCGTTCCCCCCCAGACTGCCGTCCCATCCCAGCTGTCACATAACATTGAACAGAGTTTAAGGTTAATGGAATTAATGACACCAACAAGAAAGCCTTGGAAATAAGAGAACCCTGCTTGTATTTGTGTTTCATGGTGCCCTTTTGAAGAAGCCACTAAGTAGAGGAGGAGACAACATTTTTGAGCACCCTGAAGGAATTGTCTTTTGCAGAGAGGGCACTTAAGCAAATCCAAGAGACAGTGGAGAGAGCTGGATGTACAGAGAGGACGCGATGGCCTTTGCCTTCAGTCTCATGGGTGTTTGCTAAAGGCCCAATCTCTCACTGGGATTCTCTGCACCTAAAATAATTCGTGGTGTGGCTGTAGCGTGAGTCATGGCCTGCAGGGTGTTTTCTTGGGAGGCTGTGTAGGGTGCTGCCTGCTGAAGAGGTAGAGAGCTCAGCCTCGCTTCCCCCTGCCCCTGTGAGGATGAGGGGCCCAGGGCGGGAGCCTGGAAGTGTGACACGTTGTTGTGGGGGTCACCTGTCTCTATTCACACTTACACATTGGACCCCTCCGGGAGTCAAGTGCAAGGTTGGACACTCCTGGTTTGGAGTGGGTTTGCACTTGTCATGTGTAGCGAGAAGCATGAGAAACCTCTTTGCTTAGCAGACCCAGTGGATTGAGGGGCTGCAGGGAAGGAGTCCAGCTGTCCAGAGGCGTTTCAACTCCCAGGATGGGCTCCTCTTTAAATGTACTGTTTGTGATGCCACAGAAGGCTCTTGATGGTAAGCAACTCAGCTTCTGTGTACCGAGTTTAAAAGTGTGATGGTGGCATCTTCTAAAACGCTTCCTCCCAAAGGGAAGAATAATGTGGAAAAATGAACATTTCACAAATCCATGTACTACTGTGAACTGCTTTACTGTTAGGAGGTCTTTGAAGACAGGAACACTTTTTTTTTTTTTAATTTCTGTATCCTCGGGCTCTAGAGCAATACTTTAGATAGTCATTTCTCAGTGCATTCTTAGTAAATGAACGAGGGAAGGAAAGAGAGGGAAGCAAGACTTTTCCATTGTGTGAACAGAAGGCATCAAATTCAAAAGAGTGAATTAGTACAGCTGAAGAATGGGTAGCAGTGGAAGTCTATCCACCATGTACAGTAATCCTGTTCATCTGCAAATTCAATTGAGCCTTCAATGGCTACTGAAAATGAGGTTGATAAAAGAAGAGCCCTCCAGAAGCTCAAGGATCTGTTATTCACCAGGTTGGAAGTGGAAAAGCATTCACTGCAAGGCACGCTGCTTGGTGTCCTCATGAGACCTCAGACTCCGGAGTCTACCACATCTGTGGCCCCTTTGGAGGGGTTTTCCTCCACAAGCTGCTCTGATTCATTCCAAGAGGGCCTGCTACCCTGCTCATGGCTAACCGGACCAGAGGTGGACATCTGATTGCAAAGGCAGCTGCTCTAGACTGACGACCCGTCAATGGATGACCTGACACGGACCTGACACGGAGCTTCGCCCAGTAGGAGACGACGCTACAGGATGGCGGCTGGTCACCCAGTCCTTCTCTCCCTGGAAGGCTGAAAGTGAGCCCGCTAGAGAAGTCAGCGTTGTTGTTCAGTCACTAAGTCATGTCTGACCCTTTGCAACCTCATGGACTGTAGCCCGCCAGGCTCCTCCATCCACGAGATTTTCCAGGCAAGAACACTGGAGTGGGTTGCCATTTCCTTCTCCAGGGGATCTTCTCAAGCTCAGGGATCAAACCTAAGCCTGCTGCATTGACAGGTGGAATTTTTTTACTAGAATCACCAGGGAAGCCCTATGTAACACCCTACCAACAGCGTAGAAAAGAAAATTCATAGTCATATCACCTGAAATAGAAAAAGAGCAGGGAGAGCATCACCTAATTCAACACCCTTTTCTCAACATCTAACAGCCTGCACTCAAACATACTAGTGAGTGAATAAATTCTTTCCATCTCTCGTATCAACCATCCTACATAACTGATGATTAAAACTCAAAGAGAGAGAAGTCACGGGTGGCAACAAAAGCTGAGAGGGTTGCAGAGAGAGGGAAGTGAGAGGAAGCATTCAGGGAGGAGAAAGGAGGGGAGAGCAAAGCCAGGAGCCGGAGGAGCGGGAGTGCGGTGGGGATGGAAGTAGAGAAACTGCGTCCCACCATGGCGGATGCCCAGCTATTGGCTCACCAGAGATGCCCGAACGCAGCGATGCTAATATCAATAAATCCTGGAAACCCACGAGGCTTCGGTCCCCAGAAGCCTGGCTAGGTGGTCCCAGGTGTGTTTAAACAAGCCCACTGACCCCAGACAGCCCAACAGGCTTCCGCAGGAAGAAGCCTCCTTCACTTCAACGGGCCAGCGTGGTCCAGGAGATGCAGCACTAAATCTGTGATTTTAGGGTCCCACATGCTCTGAGGAACTGAGGGGCCCCTGGGAAACAGTCAGGCTTTGCCTCTACCTGGAAGGGAATCTGATACTTGAGCTGAGAATGCAAGAAAATCCCAAGACACTGTATAGTAAACTTCTGAAGCGAAAGAAAGAAATACAGGTTTCCAGGAGTCAGAACTGGGTCAGCAAGGAGCAGGGGGAGGACCCGGAGAAAAGGCACGTCCTGAGCTGAGTGATGGCTGCGGGGCTGGCTCCGTGCAAAGGCGCACAAGTGAGCGGCAAATGCCCGTGTGGTGTTCAGCTGGGGTGGGGGAGGGGGGCAGCCCCCACCTCTGCACGCCCGGGTTGGGGGGAGGGGGGAGGTTCCTGCGGCCTCAACGCGGAAGCGCAACGCTCGAACCTCTGAAACAACCAGAGTGAACAGCTGGGGCCCCAGAAGGCCTTTCCCGGCTTGGGTGACAGCTGTGATCGTGGCTGTCCCCTAGTTCCCCGCAATCAGCACAGTGAGGGCACACGTGCGCTTCTTCCCGGGAACCGCTGGTCTCCCATGGGAGAGGGACCGCGTCGGGGGAAGCGGCAGCTGGGGGTCAACTGCAGAGGGCGGCAGGGTTCCGGTCCCACGGCGAGGATGCGTCCCAGTTTCCTAAACCAAAGAGACACAGAGGGCTGCGTCTGGAGAGATGGACGGCGGTCTGCCTGGTTCCCAGGTCGGAACTCGGAGTTCTCGGCCTGGCTCAGCCCCTGATGCTGGAAGGGGACTCTGGACAGGAAGCTGGGGAAGACCTATCCAGATAACGTTAAGGCAGAATGCATTCCAGAGGGCCGTCTGTTCTCCTTTCTCTGGCTACTTCTCATCATTTGACATGCCTCTTACGGTAGAACAAGGGACCACTCACGGCAAGGTTTCACAGGCAAGCCCCAAAGAATCCTGGGCACCCTCGGATTGTAAAGCGGGAGTCTAGTCTGAGTCCTCTCTCTCCTTGGCCTCTGAGCATCTGATGTCCCTGCCTTCGCTCCTAGGGGTGCCCTGGTTTTATTGCATTGGGAACAGGGCTGGACCCCAGAAGCCTGTACTAAATGACTTTGGAGCTGAGGGTCGATCCCTCGTGGGGGTCTGAGGTCAGACCTGCCTTGCCTGTAGGTAGCTGTCAGGAATGTTTGAAAACATCTGGAGCTGGGATAAGACCTAAGACACAGTGAGCAGCAGAGAATTAAACACGGATGCCATCTGTAAGCCCAGCCTCTAAGTTCTGCATGTGAAACAGACATCACTAGAGGAAGAAAACCTCTGGGGCAAGGAAGGCCCAGGCAAAGCAGTTACTGGAGATGCTGAAGTATTCCTGGTGACTTTTTTTTTTTTTTTTTTTAAAGGATAGTGAAGTGTTGACTTAAAAAATATTCACAACCTAGAAGCTGAGAGTTATGTTTTATTGGGTGGGAATTTTTAGGACGTTAAGCCCAGGAGGCAGCATCTCAAGGGTCCCTGAGAGAATTGGTTTGAGGGGACTGAGAGGGGGAACCAGGTTACATAGGCGTTTTGTAGCAAAGGGCAGGCAGTCTGAACATCAAAAGATTACTGTTAATTAAGGGAAAACCAGATATCACAGGGCTTCCCAGGTGGCGCTAGTGGTAAAGAATCTGCCTGCTAATGCAGGGACATAAGAGACAAAAGTTCGATCCCTGGGTCAGGAAGATCCCCTGGAGGAAGAAATGGCAACCCACTCCAGCATTCTTGCCTGGAGACTCCCATGGACAGAGGAGCCTGGTGGGCTACAGTCCATGGGGTCACATAGAGTCAGACACAACTGTATCGACTTAGCATGCAGGCACACAGCTATCTCAAAGTGAAAAAGTGAGTGTTAATTGCTCAGTCGTGTCCGACTTTTTGCGACCCCGGGGACTGTAGCCCACCAGCCTCCTCTGTCCATGGGATTCTCCAGGCAAGAATACTGGGTTGGGTTGCCATTTTCTTCTCCAGGGGATCTTCCCGACCTAGGGATTGAACCCAGGTCTCCCCAATTGCGGGCGGATTCTTTATCTGCTGAGCCACTAGGGAAGTAAAGTGTAAGTGAAAGTTGCTCATATGTCTGACTCTTTGCGACCCCAGGGACTATACAGTCCATAGAATTCTCCAGGCCAGAATACTGGAGTGGGTGGCCGTTCCCTTCTCCAGGGAATCTTCCCAACCCAGGGATTGAACTCAGGTCGCCTGCAAGGTAGGTGGATTCTTTACCAGCTGAGATGCCAGAGAAGAATCAAATTAAGGTTAATTTAGCACTTTTCTCTGTATGGGAAGATGCAAAAGTCTGGGCTCATTGAAATCATTCCTTTGATATGCACCTCACCTATCTGGGCCCGAATCCTGGATTTTCCCATGCTGAGTTTCCTCAGGGCACAGGGTAAGGAGGGGCTGCGATCTGATGACTGCTGGATAGCAGGTATTCTTTTCAGCCCTGAGTTCCCTCAGGGCTCACGGTTGAAGGACTGCCATCGCTGATGACTGTGACATCCTTTGTTTACTGATCTGGCAGGAAATATTCCATTTCTCAGAGGCTTCTCTGCAAGGAGGCCTTCTGGGATCCTAAGACAAAGCATTCTAAGTCTTCATTGCTGCTGGCTGGAGCAAAATGAAACTGGCTTTTTAAGAGACCACAAGTCTGTGAAGAAGTAGGAGCTCTTTTTTTTTTTTTTTAAATCAGGAATCTTCTAATGCCATTGTTTGTGAGCAGAATACAGAGCTGATCACCATAGCGCAAAGCCCCTGCTTTGGATTGATGTGTTTTTCTGGTGCTTGGCAGTTTATAAGCCCCCAATAAATGTCACTTTGTTGAATAAAAAAAATGAAAGTTTGAAATGAAAAGAAACATACTATGTGTTTATCTTCTGTGGTTCTGATTTATTGTTTTGAAACTGTGCTGTAGCAGAAGGGACTGGGCTTAAGACCACCACATGCCTCAGTGTACACATCCATATAATGGTTGTGTGAGGTTCCACTGATGGTGCACAAGAGAAGGCTGAGTGCTGTGAGGTGAGATATACCAGCGTTTACCTCACCCCTCTCAACCACAAATTGGCACTTGCAGTGGGCACTTGCCATCTACTTCTTTAAGGCTTAAATCATCTGTTGCTGCAGCTGCTGATTTTTAATACCCAGAGCAGAAAGGAGGCACTCCGTGCTCTGGAAAAACTGGCAGAACAGGTCTTCAGATAGTTAAATATTTTCAGGAGCCGATTTTGTAAGCCCAATTCATGCATCTCCTCATGTCTAGAAAAGCACTAAATTCCTTCATGGTGACATCTGCTCCTCGTGACGAGCAGAAACCTTCTGCAAAAATACACGCTTGATTGCATAAACTCCCCCTTCACCAAAATCAGAGATATACCAACATCCCCCCTACCTCTTTGGGGCAATTTCTCAGAGTTATCTGAAATGCTGCCTCCCAGGCTATAGTCCTCATTTTCCCCGAATACAACTTAACTTGCAACTGCCGTGCTGTGCATTTTTTTTTTTTTTTTAAGTCAGCACCGCTAATTGTGGTTCCTTTCTTGCCGTGTGCGATGGTGAAGGGAAGAGCTGGATTTCTTCCTTTGGAGTTGGGAGCAGGGGATTTCCTTTCTGGAGGCTGTCCCTGGGTCTGTAGCCACTGTGTCAGCGCAGGTTATACGGCTGAGGGCCACAGGCTGGCACTTGTGAGCACACCTGAGCGACACGGCATTAGGATGGAGCAGATGAGGTATCTTAGGGCTTTGAAGGTTCCTGAAGAACTGATGCTTCTCAACAGGTAGCGAAGTGACAAGCTAGCCAGTTCTAAGATGTGTTCAACACTCAGATGTACAGGCTACAAGTCTCCCTGAGAAGCAAGTCTAATTCCTCAAAGACCCACACGAGACCCGCCTGGAAACCTCATAAAACTGTCACTGGCTTAGTTGGTTGAAAGTCAAGCTAAATAGAATTTTCGAATGCCTTGGAAGGAACAGAGATTACAATAAAGGAGGAATAATATCAGAAGGAACTTGGCTGACTTTTATAGTCCCTTGTTCCTTATTTCTGAGATACCCATGTTCAGTGGTATCCCGAAAATAAAAAAGTAGACAAACACGCAAGCAAAGGCCCTCAAAGAAGGCAAGAAAAAGCAGTGCCCTGGGGATAGAAAGCTCTTTTCTGAGACTTTTTTCTTTGCTATGGAAGTCCTGCAAATCTTCAAATACTGCCTGGGAGCTTTTTATCTGTAGTTGAAAGTCTTTTATTTTTTTTTTTAGGCAAACCAAAAGAGAAAGCAGGGAGAAGCTATGCTTTCTTAAAAATAAACACACTGGTTTTATTTAAAAAAAATGTTTGTTGCTTTAGAGGTTTTTTTTAAAAATTATTTTTTAGTAATTATTGGTCATTTGTCTTTCTTTTTAAATTAATTCTTATTGGAGTATAGTTACTTTTCAGCATTGTGTTAGCTTCCTTGCACAGCAAGTGAATCAGTCATACATATGCATGTACATATATCCCTTCCCTTTTGGACTTTCCTCTCCATTTGAATCACCACAGAGAATTAAGTAGAATTCCCTGTGCTATACAGTAGGTTCTCATTAGTTATCTGATCACTAAATCATGTCCAACTCTTTGTGACCCCATGGACTGTAAACCCACCAGGCTCCTCTGTCCAAGGAATTTCCCAGGAAACAACACTGGACTGGGTTGCCATTTCCTTCCCCAGGGGATCTTTCCTAACCAGGGATCGAACCTGTGTCTCCTACTTTGGCAGGTAGATTCTTTAGCCCTGAGCCACTCGGGAAGTCCTATCTATTTTCTCCGTAGCCTCTATAGTGTATATGTGTCAATCCTAATCTACAAATTCCTCCCACCTCCCACACTGGCTTTAGAGATGCAAATCTGTGTGCCCCGGTTGCCAGCAGCAATTAAATAAAAGAAGGGACTGAGTTGCCTATAGCTTAGAGGGTGAGCAGTTCACTGCGAGAACTACAGAGGTCTCTTCTTCCTGCCTTGGACCGGAAAGGCGGCCCAGCCCCTGGCATCCCTGCTCATAGAATGAGCGGCGTGGCGGGTGTCGCCAAGGGGCCTGACCTCGCGGTAAGAGGGGCAGAGATGAGGACGTGGTGCCAGCCTGGGAGCTGAGTGGAGGCTGCCTGCCCCCGCCGGCCCTTCTCACACGGCGCCTGTTGGCCCCTGGGGGAGTCATTAACGCCTGAAAACTTCTGCCCTGGGTGAATGCGTCCTGCCCGCAGTGGACTTCATGGAAGTCTTTACTCAGGGGCTCTAAGTGGTCACTCGATTGACACTGAGATGGAATGTAGGTGGTCAGTGGGGTTGGTTTCATTGAGAGGCTTCTGGATCAGAGCTCTTTCGGGTTTTCTGGTTGGATGAGTGGTGTCCCACTCTCCAGGTTGGAAACCAAGCCGGTGGCCCAGCTCTGGATTTAGTGCGATGGGCTTGTCAAGCTCCTAGCTCTGGACTCAGGGCCCGCTGGCCTCCTTTATGACTTGGGCAGAATATCGTTAGAAATGAGCAAATGTAGATAAACTGACTCAGAGGAAATGAACACTATGACACATAATTTTCTGTCCATGTCAGAAATGAAAGGTTGGTGTGATGATTTGAGAGAATAACACTGAAACATATACATTGTGTGTGGTGTGTGTGTGTGTGTTAAGTTTACAATTGTCATATGTAAATTAGATAACCAGTGGGAGTTTGATGTATGATGCAGGGAACCCAAAGCTCTTTGCTCTGTGACAACCTAGACGGATGGGTTGGGTAGGAGGTGGGAGGGAGGTTCAGTCCAGGTTTGATGCATGAGGCAGGGTGCTCAGGGCTGGTGTGCTGGGATGACCCTGAGGGATGGGATGGGGAAGGAGGTGGGAGGGGGGTTCAGGATGGGAAACGCATGTACACCCAGGGCTGATTCATGTCAATGTATGGCAAAAAACCACTACAATATTGTAAAGGAATCAGCCTCCAATTGAAATAAATAAATTTTAAAAAAAGGAAAAAAAAGAGCGAGGGGACACATGTATGCCTGTAGCCAGTTCACACTGATGTATGGCAGAGGCCAACTCTAAGTATTGTAAAGCAATTATTCTCCAATTAAGATGGGAAAAAATAATGAATGAACAATTAAAAAAAAAAAAGAAATGAAAGGCTACACCTTGGTTTGTGATAACACAGGGAGTATGAGGCCATCCCTAGAAAGAGCATGGGAGCCGTGGGCCCCCACTGTCTGAGAATATATCCCAGAAGCAGAGCTGGCCGGGGGCCTCGGAGAAGATAGCGGCTGTGTACATGGACAGGGGCTCGGCCTGGGGCCGGGGCTCCAGCCTGCAGAGGTGGACTGGCATCTTTGTCCATCTTTTGCTTGGGAGCTTGGGCAGCCCGCTGGCACCTGCCGTTTCTGCCCTGCGCTGTGGCCATCACCAGGGTAAAGTACCAAGGGGAGGGTCTGCCAATAGCGTGAGTGCCTGCTAAGTGGCTTCAGTGGAGTCCAACTCCTTGCGACCCCATAGATGGTAGCCCACCAGACTCTGTCCGTGTGATTCTCCGGGCAAGAACACTGGAGTGGGTTGCTATGCTCAAGCCCCGTCTAGCCCATTAGAAAGAAAGAAAGAAAGGGAAGTCACTCAGTCGTGTCCAACTCTTTGGGACCTCATGGACTATAGCCCATCAGGCTCCTCTATCCATAGGATTTTCCAGGCAAGAATCCTGGAGTGGGTTGCTATGCTCAAGCACCATCTAGCCCATTAGAAAGAAAGAAAGAAAGTAAATTCAGTCAGTCATGTCCAACTCTTTGGGACCTCATGGACTATAGCCCATCAGGCTTCTCTGTCCATAGGATTTTCCAGGCAAGAATCCTGGAGTGGGTTGCCATGCCAAAGCCCCATCTGGCCCATTACGAGCAGTAAATTACAGTCTGATAACCTCCCTTATTGTCAAAACAATCATTCCTGGTTATGGAAAAGTGACAAATGGCCTTGACTGGCATGACGTTACTCATCTTGCACCTGGCTGGCTTTAGCCCAGGTCATCTGACCTGACATCCAATTCTATCACAAACTGTGTCCCCTGGAAAATGACTCCTGATTAAAACAACAGCAGCAAGAAGGCGTCAGAGTCTCAGCTTCTGGGACGATACTGGGTGTTGATCTTCCACCCCTGCCGTTGTTCGCAGGCTGTGAATGACCGCCTGCCATGGTGCTGGGAAGTTGCAGTTTCTGGGTCCTGTGTGGGTGGGTGGAGGGTGTAGGGGAGGGGAAGCAAAGAACCCTGGCTTGGTTTGGGGCAATACTTCAGGTGGCCCAGGTGGAGGGGGTTTTGGGGAGGTTGCTGGGCTTCCCTTGTGGCTCAGCTGGTAAAGAATCCACCTGCAATGTGGGGGACCTGGGTTTGATCCCTGGGTTGGGAAGATCCCCTGGAGAAGGGAAAGGTTATCCACTCCAGGATTCTGGCCTGGAGAATTCCATGGACTGTATAGTCCATGGCGTCAAAAAGAGTTGGAGACGATTGAGCGGCTTTCACTTTGACCTTTGTCTTTCCTCTTAAGGCCCCCGGGACACAACATCCTTGGCAGGGTAAGAACGTGAGTGTCTGGAGCAGGGGGCACTCTGGAGCATAGAGGTGGCTGTTGGCAGAAATCTTGCAAGGTGGATTCAGCAAGACTTCTGGAGGTCTTCTAACTTTCCTGTGGTGGTGGTGTAGTTTAGTCATTAAGTTGTGTCTGACTCTTGCGACCCCGTGGACTGCAGCCCACCAGGCTCCTCTGTCCATGGGATTCTCCAGGCAAGAACACTGGAGTGGGTTACATGCCTTCCTCCAGGGGATCTTCCCAGCCCAGCGATCGAACCTGGGTCTCCTGCATTGCAGGCAGATTCTCTCCCAACTGAGCTATAAGAGAAGCCTCTTAACTTTCCTGTCTTTAGACTCAAAAGGTGTCCAAGGTCATAATGGTTGCATTGATGAGAGGTTTGTGTAGACTGATAGCTGATGTTTGGGCAGAAGTTACTGTGTGCTGTAAATATTATCTTCTTCTTCCATTCTTAAAACAAAAACATGTGCAGTGGTTCTTTGCAATACTGCAAAGAGAAGGGGGCTTCCCAGGTGGCACTAGAGGTGAAGAACCTCCCTGCCAAAGCAGGAGACATAAGAGACACGGGTTCGATCCCTGGATCAGGACGATCCCCTGGAGGAGGGCATGACAACCCACTCCAGTGTTCTTGCCTGGAGAATCCCATGGACAGAGGAGCCTGGTGGGCTACAGTCCCTGGGGTTGCAGAGTCAGACTCGAGTGAAGTGACTTACACAAATGCAGGTGGCGAGAAGTGGGTGGAGAAAAGCCTTGATTTGCAGCGTTTGCTAATTTCCATGGTGTAAACGCTCCCACCATGGCTGATTTCAGGCTTCTCAGCAGTTTCACAACCGGTTCACAAACTCCCTGAATATTTACCAGGCAGATCTTACAAGCCAGAGGAGCGGCTCCAGCACATTTGAAGTAATAAGGATTTTACCGAAGGAGAAGGTGATGATTAGAGATTTTAAAGGTGAAAAAATGTAAGCTTAGAGGTCACCTGGCCTCCAGTCGTGGGTTGGCAAGAACTGAACCGCTGTCTGAGTCTCCTTCCTCACTGACTCCTGGCCTCCATCTGAGCCTCAACCCTCAGCCCAGAGGTGACCTGTCCACATTCACAGCTGGGGAGCACATTGTCTCTCAGCTCAGCTTTCTGCTCCCCCAGGTCAGGAGGGTCCAGTGGTCTTGGAGGGCCGACTCGGTTCAGCCACATCCCACGGCCCTTGGCTTGCTCTGCCTGCTCTAAACTGGTGCCTTGGTCTCGCCCTCTACGGCCTTGCCCTTTCCTGGTGCCTCCGCCCTCCTTTCTGATCTTGAATGAGCTGCTCTGAAACAAGCGGAGAGATCGCCCTAAGTGGTCTGCTAAGGCGCTCAGTCGTGTCTGACTCTTTGCGACCCCATGAACCGTAGCCCGCCAGGCTCCTCCGTCTATGGGATTCTCCAGGCAAGAAGACTGGAGTGGGTTGCTGTGCCCTCCTCCAGGGGATCTTCACCATGCAGGGATCGAACCCGCGTCTCTTACATCTCCGGCCTTAGGAGGCGGTTCTTCTGTCACTGGGGAAGCCCAGTGGCAGGGCCTTTGAAAACCCAGAAATAAAGTCCGAGGGAAGAGTGCCACCATGAAGACAGGTGAAAATGCTGTCTTACCCCCCACCCGGTTCTCGCTCACTGGCTCCAGACACCCTGACTTCACGGATGGTCCGCAACCCCGCAGGTCCTTCTCTCTCCATGAGACACTTGAGCTAATGGTTCCATCTACCTGGAATGCCCATCCCTTGACTATCCCCATCACAGGCATCTCATTTTTTTTTTCTTTACACCTCACAGGTATTGTGTTTTTACAACTTGAAAGTTTGCGGCACTCTGTGTTGAGTAGGTCTATTGGCACCATTTTCCAATAGCATTTGCTCATTTCAGGCCTCTCTGTCACATCTGACAATTCTTACAAAATTTCAGAACTTTTCATGATTATTATATTTGTCATAATGATCTGTGATCAGTGATCTTTGATGTCACTATTGCAAAAAGATCATGACTCATTGAAGGAGCAGATGATGGTTAGCATTTTTTACCAATAAAGTGTTTCATTAATTACAATATGTACATTGCTTTTTTGGGAAGACATAGGCTACTTCACACTTGGTACACAACAGTCTAGTGTAAACATAACTTATATGCACTGGGTAACCAGAACATGTGTGAGACTTATTGCAATATTTGCTTTATTGCAGTGGTCTGGAACCAAACGGGGCTTCCCAGGTGGCACTAGTGTTAAAGAATGCACCTGCCAATGTAGGAGATGCAGAAGATGGGGTTTCAATCCCTCAGCTGGGAAGATCCCCTGGAGTCTGAAATGGCAACCCACTCCAGTAATCTTACCTGGAAAATTTCATGGACAGAGGAGCTTGGCAGTCAACAGTCCATGGGGGTCACAAAGAGCACCCACAACTGAGCAATAGAGCCCTGGAACCAGACCCATAATATCTCTGAGGTCTGCCTGTACTGGCTGCCTCCTGTCTTTCAGAAAGGTTTCCCCATATCACCCCATCTAAGGAGCTTTGCTGGCCTTCTCCATAGAACACCCTATTTCTTTCCTTCCTGGCATTCTGTCATCCGTAATTCTTTGACAGTCCTCCCTTTAAAAGATGGACCCCGATCACCTTCCTTCTAAAAGTGGGTGACTCTCTTTTGAGGAGCAGAATGTGGCAGGAATGATGGTGATAGAACTTCTCAGGCTGCCTGACTCTGCACCCGATTGTCATTTCTGGGGGGGACCAGAAGCCATGGTGTGGGGATGCTCCAGCAGCCCTTCAGGGAGGCCCAGGTCAGGAGGAACTGATGCCTCCCACCACCAGCCAGCATCAACTTACCAGGTATGTGCCTGAGCCTCCTCAGAAAGCTGGCTCGCCAGTCCTGAGATGACAGCAGCCCGGACAATAGCAGACGGATCCCGGAGGTACCCTGAACCTGACCTGCCCAGCCAAGCCAGTCCCCAAAGTCCTGGGCCCCCGGAAGATACCAGAGATAGTGTTCCCTGTTATTCTAAGTCACTAGATTTTGGGGTGTTTGTAAAGAAGCAACTTAATATGAACACTGAAGTGCTATTGAAAGTGAAAGTCGCTCAGTGGGGAAACAATGGAAACTGTGAAAGACTATTTTTTGGGGGCTCCAAAAATCACTGCGGATGGTGACTGCAGCAATGAAATTAAAAGAAATGCTTACTCCTTGGAAGAAAAGCTATGACCAACCTAGAGAGCATATTAAAAAGCAGTGACATTACTTTGCCAACAAAGGTCCGTCTAGTCAAAGCTATGGTTTTTCCGGTAGTCGGGTCTGGATGTGAGAGTTGGACTGTAAAGAAAGCTGAGCGCCGAAGAATTGATGCCTTTGAACTGTGGTATTGGAGAAGACTCTTGAGAGTCCCTTGGACTGCAAGGAGATCCAACCAGTACATCCTAAAGGAAATCAGTCCTGAATATTTATTCACTGGAAGGACTGATGCTGAATCTGAAACTCTAATACTTTGGCCACCGGATTCAAAGAACTGACTGCTTGGAAAAGACCCTAATGCTGGGAAAGATTGAAGGTGGGAGGAGAAGGGGAAGACAGAGGATGAGATGGTTGGATGGCATCACTGACTTGAAGGACATGAGTTTGAGTAAACTCTGGGAGTTGGTGATGGACAGGGAGACCTGGCGTGCTGCAGTTCATGGGCTTGCAAAGAGTCAGACACGACTGAGGGACTGAACTGAAAGTGCTATTATTATCCTCATTTTGTGAATAAGCAGACTGAGGCTCAGAGACGCCAAATGACTCAACTAAGGCCACACAGAGTCAGGATTTGAACAGAGGTGGCCAGATTCCACATCTCCTGACCACTGCACCATATTATCTCCCCCAACAATGTCCTCAAACCCTTTTTACTTATGGACAGTGTATCTCAAATAAGGGATGGATTGGGTGGCAGGGAGGCACAGGACCCTCCCCTCTGCAGTCAGATGCAAACTCAGGCCCTGCAGACAGGAGGGAGCTCTTTGACTTCGTTGGGTGTCCCACACCACCCCAGAGACCGAGGATCCTGACTCATGACCACCAGCCCCCCAGCTGTCGCGTGCTGGTGCCCCAGCTAGCGTCTGTGTCTGCTTTGAACGTCAGATGAGCTCTTCCCACTCAAGAACCTATCTTGCCCTGTCATCCCTACCTGCCACCTTTCAGGGTCCAAGAACACCCCTCCCCTCCTTTGATCAGAGCCTGCCTGGCCCTCTTGTCATCCAGAATAGGAGGCCCAGGATGAAGAGGGATCGGTCTTTTGTTAGTTTCTCACCTGTGTTGGGAATGGAACATCCCATCCCTTCAATGCACATTTCTGGAGTTGGGGGGGATGGTGTTAGCCTGGCTTGACTAAGGGATGGCCAGAGGGCCTTGGCTGAGAGCCTGGGCCCAGAGGGGACAAGGCAGGTTCAGACAAAGCCAGGGAGATGAAGAAGGAGCTGAAAGAAAGACATGACCTGGGGACCTGGGTTCCAGGCCCACGCAGCTGGGTTAGGGAGACTTGCTGTGGTCCTGGTGACTCAGTGGTACAGAATCTGCCTGCAGTGCAGGAGACATGAGTTCAATCCCTGGATCGGGAAGATCCCCTGGAGAAAGAAACAGCCACCCACTCAGTATTCTTGCCTGGGAATCCCCACAGACAGGGGAGCCTGGCGGGCTATTGTTCATGGGATTGCAAAGTTGGGCACGACTTAGTGACTAAATCACCACCACTACCACTCTTCAGAGTATGAGCAAGTTTGGGATACGTGCATGCATGCAAGGAGTACATGTGTGTGATGTGTTTGTGTACATGTAGGATGTGTATGTGTGTGTGTGTGTATGCACATTTATACATGCACACATGCTCACTGCTAAACTTTTTACACTTTTGACCCCAGAGTCTGATAAAGTCCAGAGAGGAGCGAGGTCCACCTGCTGTGGGTTATATAGAAATCAGTTCAGTCGCTCAGTCGTATCTGACTCTTTGCGACCCCATGGAGTGCAGCACACCAGGCTTCCCTGTCGTTGACCAGCTCCCGGAGTTTGCTCAAACTCATGTCCATCGAGTCAGTGGTGCCATCCAACCATCTCATCCTCTGTCATCCCCTTCTCCTCCTGCCTTCAATCTTTCCCAACATCAGGGTCTTTTCCAATGAGTCAGTTCTTTGCATCGGGTGGCCAAAGTATTGGAGTTTCAGCTTCAGCATCAGTCCTTCCAATGAATATTCAGGACTGATTTCCTTTAGGATGGACTGGTTGGATCTCCTTGCAGTCCAAGGGACTGTCAAGAGTCTTCTCCAGCACCATAGTTCAAAAGCATCAAATAGGAGATGAGAAGCTGAGATGGTCTGGGGTCAGTCTGGAACCTTGTAGCTTTCTAGGGTCAGGGATATTTGTCTGTTGTTTGTAGTTTTTCTTAAGCATGTGGGGGATTTGACCTGAAGTCTGCGATACTGAATGTCGAGGTCTTCACCTTAGGGCATCAAGTTCCCTCTTCTTTTGTTGTTAGGAGGACCTGAGGTTCATCTGCACTCTCTTCTCTGTCCCTGCGTCCCCCTCCTCCCCTCCACACTAGCAGGACAGTGGCCCTGAGCATAGAATGATGCCCAGAACAGCCATAAAACACAGGCCAGCAGTCATCCCGAGCCCGGAGTGCCCAGAACACACTGACAGGTTGAAGTCTTTCAGGGAGACTTCCCTTTTTTTCTAGAAAGGATCTGCCCACAGCTGGTACAGAGCAGGTACCCAGCTCTACCTAGCAGATGTCACCATCCACAGCAAGAAGCCCTGCAACCCTCCTCCCCGCCGCGTCCCAGACCCTCACCCAGAGACCCCCACCCTGGGAGGAGCTAAGTATCAGATGGGAGCGGAAGTGAGAGGGAAAAACCCACCGAGCCTGGCTTCCCTGCTGCCCCGGGGGCCCTGCTCAGCCGCACTTTGCACCCCCACGTGTCTGGCTCACCGATGCCACTTCCAGTGGCTTCCTGGGTGGAGGCAGACACTTGATCTCTGGAAGGCAACTCAGCAAAGGAACAAGTCACGAGGCTTCCTGCCCAAGTTACTCAAAATTTAAGGGTGAGCCGGCCACCGGGGGCTCCAGTCCTGGGGTGGTAGAGAGGCTGTGCCTGAGCCCTGGGGGGGAAATGGGGCTGTGACCACATGCAGCTGCCTGTCCCTTGGCTGGACACAGAGCCGGTCCCTCTCCCGGGTGCCTACATGTGAGGCCACAAGGTCCCCAGTGAGATCTGCACTTGTATACCATTCACGGCCATAGCTGTGTGCACCTGCTGACCTCAGAGTTCTCGCCACCAAGATGCGGGTGGTCCTGGGGCCGAAAGAGCCACACACTCTTGGGTCCTTGGGGACCCATCTAGTTGCATTTTTGCATTAGAGCTGCTCAGCTGTGGCCCTGCTTGCACATTAGGATCTCGGGGAAGAGTCTAAGAGAGCCCAGAGTCTAAGCCCCACTGTAAGGAAATTTGAATCCCTGTCTCTGGGGGGAAAGGGACTTCCTAGTTGGCACTAGTGGTAAAGAACCCGCCTGCCAGTGCAGGAGGCCTAAGAGACGTGGGCTCGATCCCTGGGTTGGGAAGATCCCCTGGAGAAGGGAAAGGCAACCCATTCCAGTATCTTTGCCTGCCTAGAGAATTCCATGGACGGAGGAGCCTGGCGATCTACAGTCCACAGGCTCACACAGAGCTGGACATGACTGAAGAGACTTAGCAGGCACGCACTCTGGGGCAGGGCCTGTCTGCAGAACCCCTCAGCTGTTTCTAACAGGCAGCCAGGGGTGGGAAGCAGTGGCTGAGAAGAGTGATGCTCCCATCTCATTTCCACAGGGCGCTCTTCCTGCCCCCAGAATCTGTGCCGAGGAATAAGCAGGCAGATGAGGACAAGTGCTGCTCCCGGCGATGTGCTCCTTGTGGTTCCCCGGCTCCCAAGAAGCCCGGAGTCCTCGAAATCCCCTGACGGGCAGCATCCAGTAGTGCGTGGGACTCACGACAGACAAATTTCCCAAAGTTTCTGGGAGAACAGAAGGCCGACCGCCTCCCACCCCTGGCTGTGTGCTGGTCCCAAGGGTCAGAGCCTGCAGGCCCTAACCCACCCATTGTAGGGAGCCTGAACCCCAGGACCTGAAAACAAGGATGGAGCGCCAGAGGTGAAGAGCAAGGACAACATCATCTCTGCCTCTCTTCCATCCTCCTCTTCTGCCTCCCACTCCTGATGCCACAGGGGCTGTGGAACCTGTGCCAGCCCCTCTGGCTGGTCTATGGAGCTCAGGCATGCCGGCCGGCAGTGGCTCTGAATGTTATGAGTTCTTGGCTGGGTGCATTCCTGGGACCTTCTCCATCTACTGTTGTAGGAGGGACTAAGGGGGTCTGTCCCTCCCTTCATCACACCCAGTCCTGCCTGGGAGGTGGCGGAGTCTGAGGTATTGGGCAGCCATGGACTAAGCCCTCATGCAGCCCCCTGACCCAGGCACCCTGGGCCCCTCTGCTGGAGAACACGGCCTGGGAGTGACTCGTGGGCACAGCAGCTGCCCACACCTTCCATGTTTCCTGAGTCACTTGGAATAGCCACCCTCTTCATCTAAGTCAGAGTTCCATTGTAGGCTCACCCCATAGCAGTCTTTCTCAGAAGACATATTCTTCTGGGTGGGGCGGTTGGTCTGCCGCCAGGATGACCACCATCACCACCAGATCCCTGTGACTGGCGAGGACAATAGGTGAAGAGTCCTCTGTGAGTGGCCTCAGCTGGCTGAGATTCCGGGGCTCTGATAAATGGGGGATCAGCAGTGTTACGAGGGCTGGACCACTGCCCAGGGATGCTGCTGCCCCCTGTCTGCTCTGTCCCCATGGACCCCTCCAAGACTTGAGCCTGACCTACAAGGGGTCCCCAGGACCCCTCATCCTCTCCACAATGCCACTAGCTGTGGCCCCTGTGCTGGGTGAAGAGAGGCTGGTTCTCCCTGTGTGCTTTCTGAAACCTTCTCCTTATTACCTTCTGCAATGTTTGTGATGGTGTTTAGAGAGATTATTTGAGTGACAGTTGGTTCAACACCCAAAGGCCATGGTGACTAGAAGAGGGACCAAGTCCTTGATCAGCAAAGTAGATGATTATGACACCAGTTATGTTTAAAATGAAGTTGCATCAAGCCACTGTAGAAAGCAGTCTTCTCAAAAAACTAAAAACAGAATTATCCCGTGATCCCAAATCACTGTGGATGGTGATAGCAACCATGAAATTAAAAGATGCTTGCTCCTTGGAAGAAAACTGATGACAAACCTAGACAGCATATTAAAAAGCAGAGACATCACTTTGCTGACAAAGGTCACCATAGTCAAAGTCAAAGCTTTGGTTATTCCAGTAGTCATGTAAGGATGTTAGAGTTGGACCATAAAGAAGGCTGAGCACCAAAAAATTGATGCTTTTGAACTTTAGCACTGGAAAAGGCTCTTGAGAGTCTCTTGGACTCTCAGTCAAGATCCAACCAGTCCATCCTAAAGGAAATCAATCCTGAATATTCATCGGAAGGACTGATGCTGAAGCTGAAGCTCCAGTACTTTGGTCACCTGATGGGAATAGCCAGCTCATTGGAAACAACCCTGATGCTGGGAAAGATTGAGGGCAGGAGGAGAAAGGGATGACAGAGGATGAGATGGTTGGATGGTATCACCAACTTAATGGACATGAGTTTGAGCCAACTCTGGGAGATGGTGAAGGACAGGGAAGTCTGGTATGCTGCAGTCCATGAGACTGCAAGGAGTAAGACACCACTCAGAGACTGAACGACAAAAACAATGACCCGGCAATTACATTCTTGGGTGTATATACAAAAAACTCCCAAACACTAATTCGAAAAGATACATGCCTCCTATGTTCATAGCAGCACTATTCACAATAACCAAAACATGGGAACAACCTAAATGCCTGTGGACAGATGGCTGGACAAAGAAGATGTGGTATAGACATATATTAATATATGCAATGGAACACTACTCAGCTATAAAAAGAAGGAAATGTCACCATCCTCAATAACATAGATGAACTTGGAGTGTATTACGTTTAGTGAAACATGTCACACAGAGAAAGAAAAACACTATGATATCATTTATATCTGAAATATAAAAAATACAACAAACTAGTGAAAGTTACCAAAAAGAAGCAGACCCATAGGTATAGAGAACAATCTAGTGGTTACTGGTTGGGAGAGGAAGAGAAGAAGGGGAATATGGGTGTGGGGGATTAAGAGATATAAATTGTTACACGTAAAATAAACTACAAGGATATATTGGACCACAGAGGGAAATAGCCAATATTTTATGACAACTATAAATGGAGTACAACCTTTAGGAATTGTGACTCACTATAAGGCACACCTGTAATTTATACAATATTGAACATCAATTATACTTCAATAAAAATGGAGTTGCATCACAGGGCAAATGGATTTTTGGAAACTGACAGTCAACACTATCCCTTTATAAAGACATGGTGAGGGATGTTGAGGTCCTGGTGTTACTGTAAAGGGTGCCTCATCATGGGAATGAGTGCAGAGCAATTTGATTTGAAGGGACTTTCTCCTTCGGAGGCAGCAGGCTGGGAAAATGGAAGCATGTGAGCCATTGGTCAAGCACCTGGGAAGCATAACAGATGAAGAGGGGGCAAAGGAAGTGGGAGACTTTATTCCCTTATCTTTCCAGATAGCATGCGTGTGTCAACACGGACTCACACTGAAGCAGTCAGCCCACGCGTGCTCTTTTGTAGCCCTCTCATCAGTTTGCATCTGGATTCCTGCGGGGGTCTCCAAGTTTAGGTCACAGCTCCAGTCTTTCCTACCCCACTTCCTTTTTACTTTAAAAATGGAAGTATAATTGATTTACAATGTCATGTTAGTTTCAGGTGTAAAACAGATAGACTCGACTTCCTTTTTCACAGAGCTTCCAATGGGGCTCTTTCTAGTTCAGATCCCATCATGTTCCCAAATGAGTTTCCAGGTCGTCTGCTGGTCGGTTGTGTTTTTAAGGGTGAGTGTGTGCTTGGTTATCTCAAGATCTGCTAGTGCTTTGAAAGTGTTTTCAGAACGTGCCTCAACTAAGGGGAGAGCTAGGGAGAAGCAAATGGTGTAAACAAACCGGAAGCTCTGCTCCAAGGTGCAGACTTAGTTCAGTTCAGTTCAGTTGCTCAGTCATGTCCAACTCTTTGCGACCCCATGAACTGCAGCACGCCAGGCCTCCCTGTCCATCACCAACTCCTGGAGTCCACCCAAACCCATGTCCCTTGAGTCAGTGATACCATCCAACCACCTCATCCTCTGTCATCCCCTTCTCCTTCTGCCCTCAATCTTTCCCAGCATCAGGGTATTTTCAAATGAGTCAGCTCTTCACATCAGGTGGACTTAGACACACCACAAATATTTCATTCAAAACTGCACCTTTTCTTGGGTGGAAGTGGTGGTGTGCTCGAGCTTGCTTGATTGGCTAGGACAGCAGATTGTCAAATTTTAGGTGTATGAGCTGGTTGTCAAACATGGCCATTGTTAAAAATTAAATTATGCAAATTTACAATAAAATTAATTATTTTCAAGGCAAACAAGATCAATATTCAAAACTCATCACTTTTCTACTCACTTCTTGAAGTTATTTACATGCTGTATCTAAAAAGTGGAAATTCTACAGAACAGCATTGCTGAAGTCACTTTGATAGCAATTGGCGGCGGCGGGAGTATTTCTACCATGGTAACTGTCAACGCAACTGATGAAAGCTCGGGTTATTGTTTTGTTGGCTGTCAAGATTGGTGGTTATGAACTAGGGGTGATTTTGTCCCCAGGGGACATTGGTCAACGTTGGAGACACTTTTGATGGTCACAGACGGGGGCATTACTGGCATCGTGAGTAGAGGTCAGGATACTGTTAAACATTTAGTACATACAGGACAACCCCCAGGCAAAAGAATGTTCAGACTCTCTGGTCGGAAATGTCAGTAGTGAAGCTGAAAAATTCTGCTCTGGATTCAAGGAAGAAACAGGAAATTGTTAATAATGCAGATTCAACTGAAGAGTGTCTCATGTCTGTACCTGTTACATTATGAATACCACCAAAAAACTGAGGAAAGATTCAAATTGTATTTGAAAACTATTATCTGGTTCAAGAAGTTGTTCAGGTCACTGATGAACGTGTGAAGTTCTGATTTGCATTTTCACCTTCTGTGTTTCACTAAATGTAAATGAAAGTTTCAACCAACGTTCCTGGTGGAATGACACTCATTTGTCCATGGCAACCACAGGCTGGCTGCAGGAGCAATAGTTCTGGAAAATTCCACAAAAACGTTCTGTGGGAATCAATGTGGATTTACACTATGTGGAAGTACAATAAAATGACTATGTATGTTATTATTTGTAAATTGTGTGCTCTATGTCCTTCTGATCAGTACAATTTATTATAAAACTGTGTGGGTATATACACATTATTTTTCCTAGCCAGCTTGTTGATAAACGTTTACCAGCATACCACTGGTTAGAAGTGGCAAAGTTATCTGATGTTCTATGTAACACACTCTTTTCGTGTCCTCAGCAATATGTTCATGAATTTTACATCTTGAGAAAACACAGTGCCATTCCGGGCAGCTATTTTCCAGGAGGGATTGGGGTAAGGATGAATACGAATGCGTGATCTGGCTGGTTCCACAGGTGGGTGGAGTAGGAAGCCTCCCTTGCAGTGTGATTTGGGCCACTGGAAGCCTATCTACCACCTCGTACGTACCATTCCAGGGACCTGTCTCCTGTGTCTGACACGGGCCCTTTTGGAGACAGGTGGTTTGTCACTATGCTAGGAAGGGGTGGATGCAGAGACAGGGACAGAAGGCGTGGGGGTGGGTAACACTGTGGGTGCCTTGATTTTTTGGCAGGGTTTTGGTCATGCATTTAATCCACTAGATCCCATGGGAGTCGATCTGGAGAAGGCAGAACTGGCCCGGTGAATGTTGATTACAGGCATGGAAGGGAGAGCAGAGCGTGAGAAGTCAGGGTGGGGCAGGCCCCCTCGGGGAGCGCAGGGAAGGCTAGCAGGAGGGGAAGAGGCAGCCTCTGCTTGGTTTTCAGCTGCGCTGTGTGCTGTGGTCAGAGGCTCAGCCGTGTCCGACTCTTTGCGACCTCAAGGACTGTAGCCCGCCAGGCTCCTCTGTCCGTGGGGATTCTCCAGGCAAGAACACTGAAGGAAATGAAAGCTGAAGCTCCACAAATGGGATGCAACTCTTCTGAGGCCAACTGTGACATCCGGAGGAATTTCTGGCCCCCAATATACCCCAGCTTAATGCTGGGAACTCTGTGTATGGGATCAGAATCATCCCAGACCTTACATCCCTGGTGTGTCAGCTGCTCAGCCACGTCGGACTCTCTGCACTTCACGGACTCTAGTCCATCAGGGGATTCTCGAGGCAACCATACTCGAGTGGGTTGCCATTCCCTTCTACAGGGGATCTTCCTGACTCAGGAATCAAAACCCCAGTCTCCTGCATTACAGGCAGATTCTTTACTGTCCAAGACACTGGGGAAGCTTTAAGAATTGTGGGACACACTTCTTTGTCCAGGTGGAAAAGAAGGGACCTGGAAGGACTCAAACTGCCTCAATCCTCATCCTGGAGAAATTCTAAGTGTTTGTAATCCTTCGTGTCCCTGGGTTGGCTTTCAAATCCATGAAAGTGTGTGGTCCCTTAGGGTTCCCTTAACTGCCAGATCACGAGGTAGATGGACAGTCCTGTAGTATCATGCCTATCATGAGCATCATGTCTCATGGCGTAGACCCTGACCACTGTGTCAGGGACACACAGGATAGGGTAGAGGGTCAAAAAGAGAGTAGAATTGTGGTCTGTAAGATCCAAAAGGGATCTGGGAACACTTCTGTTCAAATCTCATCCTTCATGGAGAAAAAAGCAGCCAGAGATTAGGGGCCTGTTTCAGGGTAGATGCTGGGCCACCCTCGGGGGCTCTCACTGCCAATCCCACCCTCTCACCACTTCCCAGGCAAGATGGGAAGGTTGAGAAGAGGGTGGGAGAGTCGGAAACCCAGGTAAAAGACGTGGTGATCGAAAGTTTGGTTTTCCTCTCCCTCCCCAAATCCTGAAGTTGCCTTTTAAAGAAAATCCTGAGATGAGAATTTAAATTTAATGTTCATGTTTCCACTAAAAGAGTGGACTGATTAGATTTCAACTCAAATCGGTTGTTTGTATTTTCTGCACCAAAGCTTGGAAAATGATCTGTACTTAGAAGGAGACACAGAAGTCTGGAGGTCTGGGAAATCATACGTGAGAACTGAAAATTGTTTTTAGAAATGTGGGCTTTCATGCAAATTATATTTCTGAAGGACTTGGGCAAAATTTTTTAAATTGAAATACCGTAGGTGGCTGTGTATAGATTTTTTTTATTTTCAAGTGTCTGTATGAGTCACTGTGAGTTGTCTGACTTTTTCTTCTTGGCCATATGTCAGCCTGTGTGTCCTTCCTGAGTTGGTTGGTTGGTAGAGGAGGTTCTCTCAGGGCATCCCAAACAGGTCACTGAGACACACCAGTCAGGGAAATATCCATGAGACATGATACACAGGGCCATCCGTGTACCATATGACATGGCAATTAAGGGAGCCCCGAGGGACCACTTGCTTTTATTTTGGCTTCTCAATGTGCACATTGATGTCAGCACAACAGGAAGGCATCTAAGCTGGTTTGAGAGTTACTGCATTTGTATCTTTAAGTGGTTCTTTATTCTTACCAAGTGAGCAAGCTAAATGTAAAAGTAAGGAAGAAGAAAAATGAAGAACTGAGCAACCAAAATACAACAGTTGGCTTTGCAAGATGGAAGGTGGCCCTGGAGGTACATAGTACACAGGGTCACCGGGTCTCTCAACTTTCCTGCCTGGAGAACCTGTCTTGGTTCTGCCTAAGTGGAAGGGTTCGAGGTCTAGTGGACAGACGACACAGCAGAACGGAGAGTCATGGCCCCTGAATCAATTCCCAGATTAGGAGCTGTGGTCCAGAGTCGCGAGAGTCAGACATGACTTAGCAACTAAGCAACAGCAACAGTAGGCTGAGAACCTCTTTAGTAAAGGGGATATCAGGTCCTTACGAGGACGGATCCCAGCATATTGTTAAAATTTTACACCATTAATATTTCCCCCAGTCTTCCCCAGAGGGATCTACAGCCAATTACCAGGGTTATTATGCACTGGGGAAAGGAAATAATGAAACATGTTAGAGTTTACTAGACAGTGAGTCTGAAAGGATACAGACTCCAGGAGATCCAAACCACTACTTTGGTCCACCAGTCAGAGTAGGGGCTTGTGAAGGTCAGGTGATCAATGTCAAGTCCATTACTCAGTGGGCTCACTGGGTCCTCAAACCCATCCTGTGGTTATTTCCCCAGTTCCAGAGTGCATAATTGGAATAGTCATCTGAGTTATCTGAAGCAAACCATTCAATATCACAGTAATCCAAGTCTATGCCCCAACCCATAAAGCTGAAGAAGCTGAAGTTGAACAGTTCTATGAATACCTACAAGACCTTCTAGAAGGAACACCCCAAAAAGATGTCCTTTTCATCACAGGGGACTGGAATGCAAAAGTAGGAAGTCAAGAGATACCTGGAGTAACAGGCAAATTTGGCTTGGAGTACAGAATAAATCAAGGCAAAGGCTAACAGAGTTTTGCAGAGAACTGTTTGTTTTGCAGCAAACACCCTCTTGCAACAATACAAGAGAAGACTCTGCACATGGACATCACCAGATGGTCAATACCAAGATCAGATTGATTATATTCTTTGCAGCAAAAGATGGAGAAGCTCTATATAGCCAGCAAAAATAAGACCGGGAGCTGACTGTGGCTCAGATCATGAACTCCTTACTGCCAAATTCAGACTTGAAGTTGAAGAAAGTAGGGAAAACCACTAGACCATTCAGGTACGACCTAAATCAAATCCCTTACGATTATGCAGTGGTAGTGACAAATAGATTCAAGAGATTAGATCTGATAGACAGAGTGCCTGAAGAACTATGGATGGAGGTTCATGACATTGTACAGGAGGCAGGGATCAAGACCATCCTCAAGAAAAAGAAATGCAAAAAGGCAAAATAGTTGCCCGAGGAGGCCTTACAAATAGCTGAGACAAGAAGAGAAGTGAAAGGCAAAGGAGGAAAGGAAAGATATACACATTTGAATGCAGAGTTCCAAATAGCACAGAGAGACAAGAAAGCCTTCCTCAGTGATCAATGTAAAGAAATAGAGGAAAGCAATAGAATGGGAAAGACCAGAGATCTCTTCAAGAAAATTAGACATACTAAGGAATATTTCATGCGAAGATGAGCACAATAAAGGACAGAAATGGTATGGACCTAACAGAAGCAGAAGATATTAAGAAGAGGTGGCAAGAATACACAGAAGAACTATACAAAGATGATCATCATAACCCAGATAACCATGATGGTGTGATCACTCACCTAGAGCCAGACATCCTGGAACGTGAAGTCAAGTGGGCCTTAGGAAGTATCACTATGAACAAAGCTAGTGGAGGTGATGGAATTCCAGCTGAGCTATTTCAAATCCTAAAGATGATGTTGTGAAAGTGCTGCACTCAATATGACAGCAAATTTGGAAAACTCAGCAGCGGCCACAGGACTGGAAAAGGTCAGTTTTCATTCCAATCCCAAAGAAAGACAATGACAAAGAATGTTCAAACCATGGCACAATTGCACTAGTCTCACAAGCTAGCAAAGTAATGCTCAAAATTCTCCAAGCCAGGCTTAATAGTACATGAACCGTGAACTTCCAGATGTTCAAGCTGGATTTAGAAAAGACAGAGGAACCAGAGATCAAATTGCCAACATCTGCTGGATCATCAAAAAAGCAAGAGAGATCCAGAAAAAACACCTACTTCTGCTTTATTGACTATGCCAAAGTCTTTTACTGTGTGGATCACAATAAACTGTGGAAAATTCTGAAAGAGATGGGAATACAAGACCACCTGACCTGCCTCTTGAGAAACCTGTATGCAGGTCAGGAAGCCACAGTTAGAACTGGACATGAAACAACAGACTGGTTCCAAATCAGGAAAGAAGTATGTCAAGGCTGTATATTGTCACCCTGCTTATTTAACTTACATGCAGAGTACTTCATGCGAAATGCCGGGTTGGATGAAGCACAAGCCGGAATCAAGATTGCTGGGAGAAATATCAATAACCTCAGATATGCAGATGACACCACCCTTATGGCAGAAAGTGAAGAGGAACTAAAGAGCCTCTTGATGCAAGTGAAAGAGGAGAGTGAAAAAGTTGGCTGAAAGCTCAACATTCAGAAAAGTAAGATCATGGCATCTGGTCCCATCACTTCATGGCTAATAGATGGGGAAACAGTGGAAACAGTGAGAGACTTTATCTTTTTGGGCTCCAACATCACTGCAGATGGTGACTGCAGTCATGAAATTGAAAGATGCTTGCTCCTTGGAAGGAAACTTATGACCAACCTAGATAGCATATTAAAAAGCAGAGACATTACGTTGTCAACAAAGTTCCGTCTAGTCAAAGCTATGGTTTTTCCAGTAGTCATGTGTGGATGTGAGAGTTGGACTATAAAGAAAGCTTAGCGCTGGAGAATTGATGCTTTTGGAATGTGGTGTTGTAGAAGACTCTTGAGAGTCCTTTGGACTGCAAGGAGATCCAACCAGTCCATCCTAAAGGAAATCAGTCCTGAATATTCATTGGAAGGACTGATGCTGAAGCTGAAAGTTCAATAATTTGGCCACCTGATGCGAAGGACTGACTCATTGGAAAAGACCCTGATTCTGGGAAAGGTTGAAGGCGGGAGGAGAAGGGGAAGACAGAGGATGAGGTGGTTGGATGGCATCACTGACTCAATGGACACGAGTTTGAGTATACTCCGGGAGTTGGTGATGGACAGGGAGGCCTGGCATGCTGCAGTCCACGGTGTCACAAAGAGTTGGACACGACTGAGCGACTGAACCGAACTGAACTAAACTGAATTGGAAGAGATAAACCCAACAACTGGCAGAATCTCCATATGGGTTCCCTGAGCTATGGAGTGGGGATTTCCTGATGGCTCAGCAGTAGAGAATTTGGGTGCAATGCAGGAGACCCAGGAGACATAGGTTCAATCCCTGGTTGGGAAGATCCCCTGGACGAGGGCACAGCAACCCACCCAAGTATTTTTGCTTGGAGAAACTCATGAACAGGGTCGCAAAGAGTCAGGCATGACTGGAGCCATTGAACACATATGCAAGCACAATCTCTGGAGTAAGAACGTCTGGTAGGAAAGGTCAAATGGTAGCCCTAGAATTGCCTTTACCCACAAAAATGGTAAATCAAATGTAATGTCTTATATTGGTGCCAGCACTGAGGACTGATGCTGAAGCTGAAGCTCCAGTGTTTTGGTCATCAGATGCAAACAGATGACTCATTGGAAAAGTCCCTGATGCTGGGAAAGATTGAGGGCAGAAGGGAAGAGGGTGTCAGAGGATGAGATGGCTGGATGGCATCACTGAAGCAGTGGACATGAATTCGGGCAAACTTCGGGAGATGGTGAGAGACCGTGCGGGCTGGCATGCTACAATCCATGGGGTCGCAGAGTTGGACACGACTGGGCGATTGAAGAACAAAAGTAGTGATGATTTCCACCACCGCCCCATCCAATTTGCCTATTAGTGCAGGAGACAGATGTATCTCAGAGAATGACAGTGGATTTATCACTTAACCAGATGACAAGTCCAACTGCAGCTGCTGCTCCAGACGTGGTTGTGCTGCTTGAGCAAATGAGCACACCCTCTGGCGCCCAGTGTGTAGCTGTTGATTTGGAAAGTATTTTCTTCTCTACGCCTGCTAATAGGGATCACCAGAGATAGTTTGATTTCAGCTAGCAAGGCCAGCAGTACAACTCCCCAACCTCAACTCTGCAGTCTAATGTCATAATACAATCTTCAGGGACCTTGATCACTCTTCCTTCCTATAATACATCATACTGGTTCATTAAACTGGTGAGTGCATGCGTGTTCACATGTGTGTTCACACGCATGTTCGACTCTTTTCTGCTCTGTGGACTGTAGCCCACCAGGCTCCTCTGGGATTTTCCAGGCAAGAATACTGGAGTGGGTTGCCACTCCCTATTCCAGGGGATCTTCCTGACCGAGGGATCAAACCTGTATCTCCTGCATTGGCAGGCGGATTCTTTTACCACTGTGCCACCTGGGAAGCCCTTAACCTGGTGTATGCTGATTGGACCTAGAAAGAGAGAAGCAGCAACTGTTGTAGACTTGTTGGTAAGATGTTTGCAAGCCAGAAGCTGGGAAATCACTTCCACAAAAAGTTCAGGAGAATTACACCTTGACGAAATTGTCTAGGGTTCAGTGGGGCCGGGCACGTCAAGACATCCTTTCCAAGTTGAAGAATAGATTGTTGCATCTGGTCCCCTTTACAACCTAAAATGAGGCACAGTGAGCCTCTTTGGATTTTAGAGGCAGCACAGTCATCACCGGGGTGTGCTACTCTGGCCTGTGTGCTGAGTGACCTGAAAAACTGCTGGTTTATAACGGGGCTCAGAATAAGAGAAGGCTTTGCAACAGGTCCAGGCTGCCATACAAGCTGATCTGCCCCTCGGACCCTATGATCCAGTATATTCGATCATGTCTGAAGGGTCAGTGCAGGTTGGGATTCTGCCTAAAGCTGTTGGCAGCGCCTACAATTGAATCACAGTGCGGATCCTTAACATTTCTGTAACCGAGTTACCATGTGACCTCAGCTGTCCAGCACATATCGGTTATTGCCTGATCCACGGAGCGATCAAGTTGGGTGTGCATGGCAGGACTCCACGGTCAACTGGAGTTGATACATACCAGGTGGGTATAAACGGGAGTGTTATAAATGTCAGTCTATACCTGGTGATTCATTTTGTCTGGAAGGAGACTAGCTGGGCGTGTGATTATACCCTGCTTCATGTGGTGTGGCCAGTAGTGTGGCTGACAGGCAGAGACCTGGAACAAACATGATCAAAAAACTGGTGACGGGGGGCCTGGGAAAAGGCATGTGGTTAGACATCCTTGAATGGACAAAGAATGGGCCCTTTGTAAATGCTCATCAAAGGTTGACCTCCGTCAAGGGAGGTTTTAATTATCAAATGGACAGGGTGGTCTGTCGTGTGGATACCAGTCTGCACCTTTTTCCAGCCACTCCTGTCATTGCGTGGTGGGCTCATGGACAAACTGGCCATGGTGGCAGGGATGGAGGTTAGGCATGAATCAGAAACTCACAAGCCACTGTGTCTACAGCCATGAATGAAGGCCCAATCTGTGAGAAGTAAACGGATCCTTGTGAATTCCCCAACGTGGCACACTTCCATGAGGGTAGCCAGTCTGTTACCTGGTGACAGATTGATTACACTGGACCACTTCCATCATGGAAAGGGAAACACTTTTTTAAAATACATGAATAGACACTTAATCTGGATTTGCCTTCCCTATGTGAAATTCTGCCAAAACTGGGATGTCCTTTAGGATGCAATATGTGTTCTAAATAGTGTCGGATATATGGTAGTGTTGCTCCTATAGATTTACAGATCCACTCACTATTAAACCTAGCAAACATTTTTGCTTCCTGGTCTCTCATTTTTCGGCTCTGCTGGTCCAGAAGTCTTGGTCTCTAAGAAGCAGTTCTTCCACCACAAGACACTAAGATCACATTGAACTGAAAGTTACGACTGCCATCGGCCACTCTGGGCATCTCGTGCCTCTGAATTAACAGGCAATGAAGGGGGTTAATGTACTAACTGGGGCACTTGATTCTAATTACCAAGGAGAAGTTTGATTGTTACTATACAGGGGGTTAATGAAGAGTATGTCTGGAATACAAGAGATCCTTTAGGTCAACTCACAGTACTGCCATACTTGGTGATTAAAGTCAGTGGGAAGTTATAAAACCCAGTACAAATTTGCAGGACTGATAATGGTCCAGACTCCTCAAGGATGACGGTTTGGGTCACCCACTGGGCAAATGTGACGGTCATTCAGATACACCAACGTGGCTAAGCTACAGTCCCTAGTTATTCACTCAAATCCCAATCTCGAAGTTGCCATGAAGGTATTTTGTAGATGTGATTAAAGTCCATAGTCAATTGACCTGAAGTGAAGAAGATTATCTTAGATAATCTGGTCATGTGAGGAGTTGTAGAAATGAGGACTGTGATAGTTATGAGTGTTTCTTCCTATTTTTAAGGCATATATTTGTATTTATGTATTAACCAGCTAATTTTCTTTTCTTATTCTCTTATCATCTAACGCATGCTCAGTCACTTCAGTCATGTCTGACTCTTTGTGACCCTTTGGACTGTAGCCGGTAAGGCTCCTCTGTGCATGGGATTCTCCAGGCAAGAATACTGGAGTGGGTTGCCATGCCCTCCTCCAGGGGGTCTTCCTGACCTAGAAATGATGGAATTCTAGGTCTCCATCCAACGGAATGCTCGTCTCCTGCAACTTCTGCATTGCAGGTGGATTCCTTACTGCTGAGCCACTGGGGAAGCCCTATTATCTAACATAAAATCCATTAATAATCTTTAACGTTCTGTCTCAGATTTGAGGTACAGAATGTCAAAGAAGACAGAACATCACTTGAGGGCTTTGCCCTACAGATTTCAGACTGGCCTCCACAACTACGTAAACCAATTCCTTACAGTAAGTATCTTAATATGTGTCTCTTGTTCTGCTTCTCTGGTAAACCTTAACAGATACACTTGATTTAATCCTCTTGTGGGTTTGGCAATGAGTATCTGCTCATCAGCCTTAGCAATGGGGCTGAAAGAACTGCTGGATTCAAGGAGACTTTCCAGATGGGTAATTTTGATTTATAGTAAATACGGCAATGACCACCTCATCTATAATGAGTATCTTTTGGTTGAGGTACACGTGCATCATTCCCACAGAGTATGCTTTTTGAGGAAAAAAGAGGCAGGGGTTTCTCTGGGCAAGTAAGTTTGAGAAATGATGTTAAAAAGATGTCTCTATTTCAGGATACCTTATACGGGAATACTGGGCCTGAGAAGTCCAAAGGAACATAAAATAAGGTACCTTCTCATCTTGTTTGAATATGGAATAATTTCTCCCCCTCGGGGTACTGCAACACTAGAATTGCATGAGAGATATTTTAGGAAACACTTATCCATACATTCATGGTCCTTAAATACAATTCTGAGTGAGAAGAATCTTATCTCCTTAGGTTGCCTTTTTCTTTAGCCACAGTAAATTAGACTATAACCCTACTTTTAAAGGCATTTTATAGTAAAGACAAAGAAACAAGAATTAAAGAGTGTCCTGAAATTATATCTGAGAGAAGAATTTTCATATCCTAATCTCAAAAGGATATCCAGTGGAAGAAGTATGTCAGGAGAATTTATCATTATTTGCACATATTATTATGCTTATACCCAGCTGGTGAATGGAAATCTTGTAGTTTGTACATTTAGGATTCCTTGATAGAAACCCACACATGAGTGCATGTGTGTGTGCATGTGCACCCAAATACACACATTTTATAGTACACATTCAACCAATTTACAGGTTATAGTAGATGAAAATGGCTTGTTTTTATTCAGGCACTTAATATTTATTTTAGAATTATCATACTCTTAAATTCCCCTTTCTGATTTTTCCAGCAGTGAAAAAAAAAAAGAAAGCAATGCTGCAAAATTAAATATTCTAAATTGGTTTAATTTTAAAAGACTAAATTATAAAGCTCAAGAGACATGGGTAGAATGTCTCAGATTATGCTGCCACCTTAGTATTTTCCAATTTTTATCTGTATAGCATATGTTTCTCTTGCTCTTTACTCTCTCCTTGCCAAAAATTTTGGGGAGTTTCTTTAGCTTTCTCATTTTTATATCTTTTACTTTACATTCTAAAAAAACATTATTCTCCACTAAATCTGATAAAGTACATTTCAAACAGGATAAAATCTAATTTATATATTTCAATAGCATGAAGATACTGCTGCCATTTCTTTATGCTATACAGTAGTATATGCTGTGTGTATGCTGGACCACAGCATCAGTTCATCAGGGATGCTGTGAAATGATTGCATCTTCTCAGGAGAAGTGATGAGCGTCTGGGAAAAATCCTTTTCATCCTTAATACATTAGCAAATTTAGTAGCAACTCACACACATACAGATTTATGCTCTTACTCCTCTAGCAAACAAAGGTCACTGCTGTCTGCGACCCCTGCACCTTATCTGTTCAGCACCGACTCTGCTGTCTTTTGCCCGATGCACGGCTTCATTATCCCCAAGTCCTCTGAGTGACCTTGTCCAGCAGTGGTCCAGCTCTTGCATTTCCACCCTCAGGACCCCTGGTCTGTATCACTGTATGACTTTATCCTTGGGTTGTTACGCTTGCTTCTTATATTTTGTCCTCTCACAGATGTTGTCCATGCCATCATGCACTCCAGCACTTAGAATAAAGCTAAGCTCATGGTTAGTATTTTTAGAAGCTGAAACTCCAATACTTTGGCCACCTGATGCGAAGAACTGACTCAGTGGATAAGACCCTGATGCTGGGAAAGATTGAAGGTGGGAGGAGAAGGGGATGACAGAGGTTAAGATGGTTGGATGGCATCACCTACTCGATGGACATGAGTTTGAGTAAGCTCCGGGAGTTGGTGATAGACAGGGAAGCCTGGCGTGCTGCTGTCCGTGGGGTCACAAAGAGTCAGACACGACTGAGCGACTGAACTGAACTGAACTGAAGTACTGTTATTAAGTATTAGAAAGTGAAAAGTGAAAGCGTTCGTCACTTAGTCATGTCTGACTCTTTGTGACCCCATGGACTGTAGCCCACTAGGCTCCTCTGTCCATAGGATTCTCCAGGCAAGAATACTGGATTGGGTTGCCATTCCCTTCTCTAGAGGATCTTCCCGACCCAAGGATCGAATCCGGGTCTCTTGCATTGTAGGCAGAATTCTTTACCATCTGAGTATGCTTAGTTAATTGAAGGTGAAGAATTGGTATCTTGTTTTAGAAGGTGCATTGCATTTTTAATGATGAGCATTAAGTGGAATGAACAGCCACCTATCAGCTGCCACTTCTGTTATGAACTCATGCGTGCATGCTTGGTGGCTCAAGTCCAGCTCTTTGAGACCCTATGCACCATAGCCCGCCAGGCTCCTCTGTCCACGGGATTGTCCAGGCAAGAATACTAGAGTGGGTTGTTGTGCCCTCCTCCAGAGGATCTTCCTGACCCAGAGATCAGACCAGCATCTCTCACGTCTCCTGCATTGGTAGGTGAGTGAACTTCACAACACAAATCTTGCCTATTCTTTTGAAGGAAATGAAGTGTCTGGTGCAGACTTCTCACTCTGGCTCTTTTACTGGTGTTCCTGGTATTGGTTGATAGCAAGAAATGCTTCATAGGTTCTGGGAAAGGACTCTTAACCTTTACAGAAGAAAGGGGAGCAATAGATCCCATAGGTGGAACCAGGAACACCAACCTTGACAGCAACCTCGCCTACTGGCAGCCCATTTTATCAAGAGCCCCAGGCATGGCTGCTCTCTGCAGCTCAGAGACTCAGGAATGATGCCTGTCTCAGAAGGACGGGAAAATGTTCCTAATATTCTGACCATCAAACTGGTAACAGCTGTTTGAAAAGAGGAAAGAAAAACATGACCCAAAGCGTCAAGGCCATCCTTCTTTTTCCAAGCGAGAAAAAGAACTGTGTTTGATCTATGGCAGGGGTTTATTTGAACTGAAGTTTCTAAGGGATTTGGAGTATAATTTTGTATGCTAGGGCTTGCCTGGGTGAGAATTCCCAAGGCAAGGACCTATTCCCCTCACGCATTGCTCCTTGCCATGTCAGAGTCAACGTTTCCATATACATGGCTTTGAGCCTTTTCTGTTTCCAAGTTTGTTACACTAGCCCTCCAGACATAACTACCTCTTCCTAGAGAACTGCCTCTTCCTGGAGAATGCTGGAAAAGAATACATCACACTTCTGAAAGTGTTTCTCTTTTTCTTTTTTTGTGTTTTCCTAATTTTACAGAATGGAGCCACCAGGCTCCTCCATCCATGGGATTTTCCAGCCAAGAATACTGGAGTGGGTTGCCATTTCCTTCTCCAGGAGATCTTCCTGATCCAGGGATTGAATCCCGGTCTCCTGCATTGCAGGCAGACTTTACCATCTGAGCCACCAGGGAAGCCCCAATTTTATAGAATGAGCTTGTATTATTTTTATGATGGAAAAAAAAGTGTGTATATACCTATACCTCTAAAGGCAGCAAGAGGGTTGGTTCTGTTCATAGCTCTTTTCAATTTTTTAAAGATTGTTTTTTTTTTGTGATGTGGACCATTTAAAGAGTCCTTATTGAATTTGTTACAATATTGCTTCTGCTTTATTTTTTGTTTTTTTTGGCCACCAGGCAACTGAGATTTTAGCTCCCGGACTAGGGATCGAACCCAAACCCCCTGTGTTGGAAGGTGAAGTCTTAACCATTGGACTGCCAGGGAGGTCCCTGTACATTAGTCTTGCCTTTCAATTGTCATTAGAGAATTCTGTGCTCGGGATACTATGGTTATTGCTTCCATCTCAAACTCTGATGGAACTTTTGGGACCCCCAAACTCTGGCCCTTCTCACTGTATTTCTTTTCTTGTTTTTAAGACTCATTTTCTGTTTGAATTAAGACAACATCTCCCCATATGTCCTGTGTCCCCTCCCCTGCAGCACGTGTCTGTCCCTTCGCTCTGTGCTTGCCTGCCCTTGGTGGCCTCCCTTCTGCCTCTGTGATCCTACCCGCCTGTCAAAGCTCATCTCCGATTCACGGCACTTCCTTGAATCTCCTGAGTCCATTCAGACATAGCTGTCTTTTCTCTGAATTGTTACTACCCTTATTATCTGCAGCAATAGTATCCTCCTTGCAGTATCACCTTGCATTTGAGCAGCCCTGTGCTATTTTCAGAGCCTGTTCACACCCATTACTTCATCTGAGGACCTGGATTAGGGGAAGAGTGAGGCACTCACCCTCAGGCTTCTGCAAGTGCTGTGGGTTGGGTACCATCTTTGTTTAAAATGTTGATCTTTTGTCCATGGGGTTGCAAAGAGTCGGACACGACTGAGCGACTGGACTGAACTAAACTGAATTTTGTTCACCATGAAGTTTTTAGCGTTCATTTTAGTTTTTAAGTATATTGCATCAGAATAAGATTTGTCTTGATTCCTGAGTTTTTTGGTGCATTTTAAAAGTTTGCACCTGTGGCCAGTGGCTCACTGGCCTCACCCTAGTCCTGACCCTACTTCATGCAGTCTATTCAGTGAGGGGTGCCCAGGATATCACAGGTCCATTTTGCACACAATAGAAGTCCTCTTTCCCACTTGACTCCAAGTTTGTAGGCATCTTTGTGGTTGATTTTGTCTTGCCTTCCCATGTTAACATGTTGAGATACCTGCTGGCGGCTTACTTCAAGGTGTAGCAATGTGATTGGGACCATGTGCAATTGGGACCACTTAGCAGGACCCTGTGGGACCTTCCCAGAACAAACTGCCCCCATGCCCTCTGCATGCCTTTTGTCTGTAGAAAAACTTTAGTCAAAGAATAAATTTAATCAGAGGAGTGAGAACATGCAGAAAGGAAAAAAGTCAAGCAAGACAAAATAATAATAGTTTAGCTATTAAATAAAGTCAAGGACCTTTAGTTCCTCATCAAGGCTGTAGATAATATCATGGCCAGGTCCTTTGAGCTGTTTTGCAGATGCTAAAACCCCCACCATGTGGAAGAAGTTAACTGCACTCTGCCCACCAGCAGAGACCCCAGACTGGTTGGAACCAGAAGGTTGATGATGGTGACTCCCAATTACCTCACCACCAAATGAGAAGAATGTTCACAAGCTGATCAGGTGGCCCATAACCCCTCTCCCTCACCCTGTCTTTATAAACCTTTCCCTGAAAGCCTTCAGGGCCTTAGAACTTTTAAGCACCAGCTACCCAGACTCCTTGCTTGGCACCTGAAATATACACTGCACTTTCCTTCACCAAGATCCAGTGTCAGTAGACTGGCTTTACTGTGCAATGGCATGTGGACTTGAGCTTAGTTCAGTAACACACGTGGGGACCATGAACTTGTAAAAAGCCCAGTCGTTGCCCTTGACCTGTCCATGAGTGCCTCTGTCTGTAGACCTCCCTGCAGATCCAGGAAATGAACTTCCTCTGCTTTAGAAGTCAAGTGACCAAAGCTGGATTCTTATCCTACTAGGTTATGGAGACTTCCTTGTCATCTCACTGCACAGCTCTGTGTGTGTGTGTGTGTGTGTGTGTGTGTGTGTGTGTGTGTGTCTGTGTGCATGTAGGGGAGTCCCTGACTGCTGGTTATTCTTCTGTTGGTCTGAGATCATTCTGCCTGTTTGAAAATTGGAGACAGAGCGTGGGTCTAAATTATTACCTCGAGAGAACAAAGATAAGGAAAGAATGTGTTTCATTCAGTGATAAAAGAAATGAGCTATCATGCCATGAAAAGAGATGGAGGAATCTTAAATGCTTATTACCAAGTGAAAGAAGCCAAAGCCAATATGTGTGATTCCAATGATATGACATTCTAGAAAAGGCAAAACTATGGAGACAGTGACAAAGATCACTGGTTGCCAAGGGTTATGGGCTTGGAGGGGGAGAGAGATGAACAGCTTGAGCACAAAGGATTTTCAGGGCAGTGAAAGGATTCTGTCTGATACTATAATGATGGATTCCCTGGCGACTCAGAGGTAAAGAATCTGCCTTCAATTTAGGAGACGCAGGAGATGAAGCTTCAATCCCTGGGTTGGGAAGATCCCCTGGAGGAGGAAATGACAACCCACTCCAGTAATCTTGCCTGGGAAATCCCACGGACAGAGGAACCTGGTGGGCTACAGTTTAAAGGGTCACAAAGAGTCACACACGAGAGCAGCTGGACACAGCACAGCACATGATGATGGATATATGTCATTTCCTTTGTCAAGACCCACAGAATGTGCAACAAGATAGGGTCCTAATGTAAACCATGGGTTTTAGTTGATAATCAAGTATCAATATCATTTCATCAATATTGTTATAACTGTAACAAATGTACCATATTTAATGCAAGATGTTAATAATCTGGAAACTCTGAGGTGGGGAGGAAGGGTGTATAAGGAAATTCTCGGTACTGTCTGCTTGATTTTCCTGTAGACCTAAAACTTAAAAAAATTAAGTATCTAAGTTAAAAGGAAAGCAAAAGAGTAGGAAAGAAGCCTGGTTGTCTCATCTTCCAACCAAGGGCCTTGGTTCTAAACAGGGTGTTAGCAGGAAAGCTTGGTTGGGATGGGGTGAAGCAGGCTGTTTTGACAGGCAGCACACATCTGTTCCTGTCAGCCTCGCTCAGAGCAGCCGGGTTTCCATTTCCAACCCCACCACCCATTCTGCATTTAGTCCAATGGAATTTTCAGCGATGTGGGTCATGAGGGAAGCTTCTTGACATGGCAGATGTTCCCCAGGGATGTCAAGTTTGATCCCCATTGGAGCTGCCTTGGTTGCGTGACAATGTTTTTGCTCATAAGCATCATCCAAACCTTGGCAGAAGCTGGGGTGAACAGGCAGACAGGGAGGTGTTCTCAGAGCCTGGAAGTGTTAGACTGAGATAGAGGAAAGTGTTTACACCTAGACACAGCAGCCCCGGAGGTGACGCAGAGCTGGGATTTCTTGCTAATGAAAAAGGGGTAACTGATACTTGCAGAGGGGTCCACATGCATGAATGATGAGGGTATGAGGAACTAGATGAGACTGACCCCCACCCACCCAACTAGGGTGACGAAGAACAAGATTAGAGTGACACCCACCAATGTTTCCCATGAGCCAGGCCCCAGGGTGAGCGTTTTATAAACAGAAAATTATTTAATCATGACAAAAACATGATTGGTAGAGAGGTGAGCTCTACCAATCTCCCACTCTACAGATGAGAAAACTGATATTCTCTGTCTAAGGAATTCTCCAAGCAAGAATACGAGAGTGGGCAGCCATTCCCTTCTCAAGGAGATCTTCCCAACCCAGGGATTGAACCCAGGTCTTCTGTATCACAGGCAGATTCTTTACAGTCTGAGCCACTAGGGAAGCCCCCCTAACAACAACAGAGGTGGGGGTCTACCAATATCCCATTCTACAGGTGAGAACACTGATACTAGATTTGGTTGCGTGGATAAGACTGCATAATCAGTAGAAGCAGAATGAAATTAAAATCCAGTCTTCTAGCTCAAGACAAAGGCCTTTCCCCAAATCACATGGCCTCTGCTGCCCCACACATTAGCCCCCTGCTGCCACCCAGAGCCACGGATCCCAGCTCTATAAGTTAACATTTCCCCCTCGCTGTAAGGACTTGCTGGAAGACTACTTTGTCCATGGACTTTCCTGTTCACAGCCAGACTCATCCCTCTGCCTGTGATGCTTGAGAAAGTTTGGGTTTGCAGTGGCCATGTGTAGAGGGGTGAATGTGTGTACATGCTAATTTGCTTCAGTCGTGTTCCACTCTTTGGGACCCAATGGACTGTAGCCTGCCAGGTTCCTCTGTCCATGGGATTCTCTCCAGGCGTGAATACTGGAGTGGGTTGCCATGCTCTCCTCCAAGGGATCTTCCCAACCCAGGGATCAAATCTGGGGTGTGGGTGAACAGTGTCCCCCAAATTCATGTGTGATCAGAACCTCGGAAGATGACCTTATGGAAATAGTGTCTTGGCAGATGTAATTAAGTATCTTGATGGGATCATGGTGGGTTTAGAGTGGATCCTAACTTGTCCTTTTGAGAAGAAAGGAACCCAGAGAGAGAGGGAAGGAGCCATGTGAAGACAGAGGCAGAGACAGGAGTGATGTGGCCACAAGCCAAGGAATGGCAGGAACCACTGGAGGCTGGAGGAGGCAGAGAAAGATTCTCCCCTAGAGATGCTGCGGGGAGTGAGACCCTGCTGACAGCTTGATTTCAGATGTCTGGCCACCAGAATTGAGAGAAAATCAATGTTTCTTGTTTTCACCCACCAAGTTTGTGTGATTTGTTCTGACCACCCTGGGAAACCAATACCCCAGTATTACAGGTATTTGAATCCACACCTGCCCTTCAGGAAAGGTGCCTCATTCCAGCTAGCACGGGGCCTTCCCTAGCATCCTGACACTCGGTGAGCTTGTAAACTCTCACACTGTGCTGAGACAGTGAATGTCCCCTGGCTGCTCTCTGTCACTTGTTCTGCTGCTCAGAGGTTTAGTGACTGGGTCTGGGTTTCTCAGCACGGGGTGTGTGCCCACCCAGCCCCAGGGACTTATGAATTGCTAGCAGAGCTGGATGCTACAGTTCCCAACAGCACCCCAGATTCTCCATCTGCTTGTTATGCCTTGCATTTGAGAAACGCTCTCAGGATTCTCATAAAATGTTCTGCTAGGTGGACTTAAAATTTTCCTTCAGAAACTCCCCTGTTCCTTAGCTCTTCTAAGCCTCAGTCATTAAAGAGACATGTTATTCTGAGCCCAGATCAGGGTTATTCTAAAGATATATCTATTAAGAACCTCTAGACTCATATCCACCCCTTTCGAGATCAGCTGTTTTGTTAAAACAGAAGGGAGGAAGGAAGCACCTTCTTAGACCACAGAGCCCCAGGAACAGCAATTTCCTCTGGTTGATTGTCTCCAGAGAGGTTAAGGGGAGTTATGGAGGCTGATTCAATGGGGACTCATGGTGAGAATCAGTGCATTCCATGTATCATAGTTCCATTGGCTCCATACACACCCAAGAGTGAAGAGGACCAGGAAAACTTAGGTTGCAAACAAGTTCTGAGCAATAGAGAAAATTCTAGAAACACATTTAAAAGGAGATTTTAGACACTGGCACTGTTCATAAGTAAACCCCATCACAGTTTGCAGAGACACACTGCTGTGCCGTTATAATTAACAGGCATCCAGGTCTTAACATCTGGGAATAATGCACCAAAATTGCATTATCTCAGTACATTGGATTTTTGTCATTGTTACATTTTGTTCATATGTTGTTAATACAGAATAATGTGTACATTTGTTAGTGTGCAATATTAACAAATAAAAAACAACATCTGTCCCTAGTTGAGTGCTTACTAGGGAGTAGAAAGGCAATGGATAAAGTGGTTTATGTGTATGTGTTTGCTCTGGAGGTTATGACAAAATGCCATAGGCTCAGTGACTTGAACAATATTATTTCTCACTCTTCTGGAGGCTGAGAACTCCAAGATCAAGTTGCTGGCAGACGTGGGTTTTGGTGAAGGCCCTCTTCCTGATTTGTAGACCACAGCCTTTTCTCTGTATCCTCATTTGAGTTCCCTTTTCTTCTTATAAGGGCACTAATCCTATTCTGGGGGCTCCACCCTCAAGACATCATCTAAAACTAATCATTTCCCAGAGGCCCCACCTCTCAATACTTTCATGTCAGGGGTTAAAGGCTTCAACATATAAATTTTGTGGCAATGCAAACTTTCAGGCTATAGAACATTGTTATTTTTTTAACCTCTGAAACAGATTTTTGAGGAAAGTTTGTGCGTTTTGCAGGTAAAGAAAGTAAGGGTGAGAAAGGTTGAATTTGCTTGCTGAGGGTCACACAGGAAGTGGAGGCGATGTGAGCACAGGTCTGGGTGGCCATTGCCCAAGGGTCATTCAATAGGTAGTATGTATGTGACACCTCCTTTTCCCTCTTCCATGGGAGGCATTGCTAATGAGCATGGTGCTTTTTTCTTGATGAGCTCTGATGTCCTACCACCCTTTTCAGCCCAGTCCTCCAAGAAGTCAGAAATAATCAGCTGGAGTTGTTGTCACCACAGGAGATGCAAACTCCTTGCTCTCTTTTGGACACAATGCTTTCCATTTTGGTGTGATGCTGGTCCATTGCACTCAAGCCAGAAGTATTATATTAGCTGCCACAGTGGGGAAGAGGTAGGGCTAGGGAACTTTTAAATGCAATGGAATATTGCTCAGCCATTAAAAAGAACACATCTGAGTTAGTTCTAATGAGGTGGATGACCCTAGAGCCTATTATACAGAGTGAAGTATATCAGAAAGAGAGAAAGAAATATCGCATATATATGGAATCTAGAAAAGTGGTACTGATGAACCTGTATGCAGGGCTGCAATGGAGACTCAGATTAGAGAAGGGACTTGTGGACACAGTGGGGAAGGAGAGGCTGGGATGAATTGAGAGAGTCGCACTGAAACATATACATTACCCTAAGTATAATAGATATCCAGTGGGAATTTGCTGGTTGACTCAGGGAACTCAAACCCAGTGCTCTGGGACATCCTCGAGGGGTGGGATGGGGTGGAAGATGGGAGGGAGGTTCAAGAGTGAGGGGACATACGTATACCTACAGCTGATTCATGTTGATGTATGGCAGAAACCAACACAATATTGTAAAGCAATTATCTTCCAATTAAAAATAAATTAAAAACTTAAAAAATTAAATAAATTTTGGCAAGGACATTTAATATGCGATATACCCTCTAAGGGCTTCCCTGGTGGCTCAGAGGTTAAAGCGTCTGCCTGCAATGTGGGAGACCCGGGTTCGATCCCTGGGTTGGGAAGATCCCCTGGAGGAGGAAATGGCAACCCACTCCAGTATTCTTGCCTGGAGAATCCCATGGACGGAGGAGCCTGGTGGGCTACAGTCCATGGGGTCGCAAAGAGTCGGACACGACTAAGCGATGTTGCTTTCACTTTCGCTTCATACCCTGTAAACAAAGTTTTGAGTGTACAATATAGTATTGCTTACTATAAGGACAGTGCTATACAGAAGATCTCCCAGAGCTAATTCATCTTGCTTAACACAGCGTCTTGAAATGTGGCCAGTACTCAGGTGGACTAACACCTTCCTCCTCCACGTGGGGCATCAGACTCTGGGCACCTTTGCCTGCCCCACAATTCAGCCGAGTCGGGAGGCCAACAGGTATAATACAGCAGCCCTAACTCTGGCGGCCTCAAAGGCCACATACAGAGCCTGGATCCACTTCTCCACCCACCTCTCTGCCTGGCTGATGCCTGCTGCTGTCCTAACGTGGAGGGATGGGATGGGGCTTCAGAGTGAGGTCAGGTGGCCTTTGACTCTCCCATCTGCTGCTTGCTAGCAGTGTGCCCCGGACACCTCATCTAATTTCTTTCAGCAGTGGTCTCTTCATTTTATTTAATTTTTGAATTTTTTTTTTTTCTAAAAAAGACTTATTTACTTATTTTGTTTTTTGACGACAGTGGGTCTTTGTTGGTGCTTGGGTTTTCTACAGTTGCAGCGTGAGTGAAAGTCGCTTGGTCATGTCTGACTCATTGTGACCCCATGAACTATACAATCCATGGAATTCTCCAGGCCAGAATACTGGAGTGGGTAAGCCTTTCCCTTCTCCAGGGGATCTTCCCAACCCAGGGATGGAACCCAGGCCTCCTGCATTGCAGGCGGATTCTTTACCAGCTGAGCCACCAGGGAAGCGAGCCCACAGTTGCAGTGAGCGGGGGCTACTCTCTAGTTGTGACGTGCGGGCTTCTCACTGCGGTGGCTTCTCTTGTTGCGGAGCTTGGGCTCTAGGGCACTCAGGCTTCATCAGTTGCAGGGCAGGGGCCCAGTAGCTGCGGCTCCCCGGCTCTAGAGCACAGGCTCAGTAGCTGTGGCCCAGGGCCTAGGTTGCTCTGTGGCATGTGGGGTCTTCCTTCTCAGACCAGGGATCGAACCGGTGTTCCCAGCATTGAGAGGTGGATTCTCAACCACTGGGCCACCAGGGAAGCCCAGCCTCTTCGTTTTACAATGAGGTCATTATGAGGACTGGACGTGATAATAGGAATACAGTGATCTTGGCAGCTGATGGGCACTCGGTAAATGGAAGATACACATTTCAACCGTGATTGCTGACAGCTACTTTCTCTGTGTCTGTTCTATTGATGTTTCTCCGAGTAGAGGGTAAGTTCTTTAAAAGCAAAGGCTCCCTGGGAGCACCTCGCAGAGCTTGCCGTGCACACAGTAGGGCTGACTGAACAGTATCCCCTGAATCATGGTCGATGCAACTATTTTTAAATTCTGGCCTCAGTTGACCTGGATTCTGTTCTCTTTTGTCCTCTACCTTGAATCCAGGCCAGCATCTGGGAAAATAGTTTAAACGACAGCGAGTGAACAGGGGGTTGGGACGTTCTCCCGTCAGCTGTGTATGGAACTGTCTACAGCTGTAAACAGACTTGCTTGGAGGCCCTGGTGGGATGAGCTGAGCCTGGGAGGAGGGTGGGGGGAGGGTGGTCGAAACCCAGGAGTGTCCTGATGGGCCTGGGGCTCTGCATCTCTGGACACTCACTGCAGACCCCTCTAATGGGGATGCTGTAAAGGATGCTGATGTTTTCATGTTGGGGAATACTGAATTTTTATGCAGCATTTCAAGAGGATGGATCTGCTGCTCTCCCTTGGAATCCCCAAATACATGAACGCATTTCTTTGGGAGTTTACAGTGAATTTTAATGAACACAGTCATGCTGGGAATAAAACAGAAAAGGTGGTGCCTGATGCCCAGGGGAATCTAATACTGATTATTTTTGAAAGCAGAAGGGAATTGGACTACAAAAAAAAAAAAAAAAAAATCAGCAAACACATTTAAAATGGAGTTAGAAAGAGCTGGCAGAAGAACTATGAGGAACATTAATAAAGTGATGAGTTTGAGCCGAGTCATGGAAAGGTCAGAAATGTTTTCCTTAAGGTCGTGGATCCATCCATAGTGACTTTAATTAAGAATAATAGGGTTGGAACACCTCTGCTCTTATCCCTGAGTCATTACCATCCCTGGTGGAGAGACCCCTTCTTTAAGGACTTGAACAGAAAGCTAAAGTGATAAAGGCCTGATTTTTACATTTCTCCAGTACCAATCGTGTGGGGACAGGAGAAGGTGACAAGGAAGATCTCTTACTGCTCAAGGCACTTGCCCATGCAGTTTTAGAGCCATTCAGTACTTATTGATCACGTAAGGAAGCTGCTAGTGGATTTCCAGCTTTCCTCCTGCATTAATTTTAGACAAATAATATCCATCAAAGAGCTTGTCATTCTTGCTTGGATGTAAGTATATGACAGTTTAGCAGAGTTTGGGACCCATGACAGAAGCTAGTGATGGAATATGGAGCTTCTTTTTAAAAAAATCTAAAAAAGAATTATTTTATTTACTGGCTTATTTTTGGCTGTGCTGAGTCTTCGCTGTTGCCCAGGCTTTTCTCTAGTTGTGGTGCATGGGCTTCTCATTGCGTGGCTTCTGTTGTTGTGGGGCTTGGGCTCTAGGGTGCAGAGGCTTCAGTAGTGGTGACCCGCAGGCTCTGGAGCACAGGTGTGGTGGTTGCATTGTACCAGCTCAGCAGCTACGAGGCATGTGGGACCTTCCAGGACCAGGGATTGAATCTGTGTCTCCTACATTGGCAAGTGGATTCTCTACCACTGAGCCATTTCGGTTCAGTTCAGTTGTGTGACCCCATGGACTGCAGCACAGCAGGCCTCCCTGTCCATCCCCAACTCCCAGAGTTTACTGAGCCACTAGGGAAACCCTAAAAATGTTTTTTTGATATAGGCTAGAATGTTTACTTTATTTTGCTCTGGGAGTGGTATTAATGTAACGCAACAAAATATCTTCTTATTAAGAACATCCTTCTTATTCTCACTTCCACATTTGTTCACATGCTTCACACTACGTGACCAATGTCCACATGACCATGATCGATTTAAGACATGCCCTCCATATTCCCAGTCTTTACAATGTGACCTTGCCATTTCATCTGACAATGGGCAGAGTCTGATCCCCTACACCCTTCACCTTAACTCTGGGCTGCTCTTGGGATTCGCTTTGGACAACAGAGGTAAAGGTGCCAGTTCTCTTTGTCTCTTGGAAGTGAGCCCAGGTCGGCCTGCGTCAGGATAGAGAGACCACGTGGAGCAGAGCCGAGCCATCTCGGCCAACGTCATAGCTGATCTGGATGCGTGTGTGACTCCCGTCAAGACTGGGGGGAGAATTGTCTACAGCAGTTCAACTCAAGTTGCTGACCGCTGAACTTTGGAGAGCTTTGTTATGCAGCAAAAGTTAGCTAATAGCCTCTCTCTAACCTAAGGGAGGTTCTTCTGATAATCTATCAAGAACTCTTTAAAAAAAAGTGACCCTCATTGTAGAGTCATCATCATAAAGATTGGTACTTCTTTTGGAAGCTTTACCATTTCATTACTTAAAAAAAAAAATTAGGGTAAATAGTTACATCGCCTTTGTCAGACTGTGGACATGGTCAGTTAAAGCCTCTTCATTTCCAGTCACCCACCTCTCAGTTCTAAGTCTTCTTTGCAGCTGGGGAAAAACCATGGGACATAAAGTGGAAGTCAGTCAAGGAGTTCTTTCCTAGGCTGTGGAATTCTAGTTGAGCTATTCAAAATTCTAAAAGATGATGCTGTTAAAGTGTTGCACTCAGTCTGTCAACAAATTTGGAAAACTCAGCAATGGCCACAGGACTGGAAGAGATCAGTTTTCATTCCAATCCCAAAGAAGGGCAATGCCAAAGAATGTTCAGAGTACCATACAATTGTGCTCATTCCCCATGTTAGCAAGATAATGCTCAAAACCCTTCAAGCTAGACTTCAGCAGAATGTGAACTGAGAACTTCCAGATGTACAAGCCGAATTTAGAAAAGGCAGAGGAACCAGAGATCAAATTTCCAACATCTGTTGGGTCATAGAGAAAGCAAGGGAATTCCAGAAAATAATGTCTACTTCTGCTACATGGACTACAGTAAAGCTTTTGTGTGGATCATGACAAACTGTGGAAAATTCTTCAAGAGATGGGAATACCAGACTGCCTTACCTGCCTCTGGAGAAACCTGTATGCAGGTCAAGAAGCAACAGTTAGAACTGGACATGGAACAACAGACTGGTTCAAAATTGGGAAAGGAGTACATTAAGGCTGTATATTGTCACCCTGCTTATTTAAGTTCTATGCAGAGTACATCATGAGAAATGCTGAGCTGGATGAATCAAGCTTGCTGAGAGAAATATCAATAACCTCAGGTATGCAGATGACACCACTCTTATGGCAGAAAGTGAAGAACTAAAGAGCTTCTTGATGAAGATCAAAGAGGAGAGTGAAAAAGCTGGCTTAAAACTCAACATCCAGAAAACTAAGATCATGGCATCTGGTCCCATCACTTCATGGCAAATAGATGGGGGGGGGTGGGGAAGCAGAAACAAAGACAAATTTTATTTTCCTGGGCTCCAAAATCGCTGCAGATGGTGACTGCAGCCATGAAATTAAAAGGTGCACTTTGGAGGGAAAGCTATGACAAACACAGAGAGCATATTAAAAAGCAGAGACATCACTTTGCTGACAAAGGTCCATATAGTCAAAGCTATGGGTTTTCCCACATGTACGGATGGGAGAGTTGGACCATAAAGAAGTCTGAGCACCTAAGAACTGATGATTCTGAACTGTGGTGCTGGAGAAGACTCTTGAGAGTCCCTTGGACACCAAGGAGATCCAATCAGTCCATCCTAAAGGAGGTCAGTCCTAAACTTTCATTGGAAGAGTCAATGTTAAAGCTGAAACTCCAATACTTTGGAGTTTGGAAACTCCAATACTTTGCGGTAAGTTTCACTTACTGCAAAGAGCTGACTCGTTGGAAAAGACCCTGATGCTGGGAAAGACTGAAGGCTGCACAAGAAGAGGTCGACAGAGGATGAGATGGTTGGATGGCATCATGGACTCAATGGGCCCGAGTTCGTGAAAACTCTGGGAGATAGTGAAGGACGGGGAAGCCTGGAGTGGTTCAGTCCATTGGGTCCCAAAGACTCAGACATGACTTAGTGACTGAACAACAACAAAAATATTTTTTTGCACTCCTTTCTTCTTTCTATTAGAATTGCAATGCCTAGATTATGTCAGCCACATTTACCCCTTACTATGCACTGAACTGTATTCCCCTATAATTCATGTTGAACTTTTAAGTCCTAATCTGATTACATTTGAATACAAGGCTTTTTTGAGATTAATTGAGGTTAATGAAGTCATAAGAGTGGGGATCTTAATATGACTGGATTAATGACTTTTAAGAACAAGAACTGAGATCTCTCTACCGTACACATACCAAGAAAAGACCACATGAATTCCAAAGAAGGTGACTCTAAACCAGAAGGAGAGCCCAGCCCAGAAACCAAGCCTGCTGGCACCCTGGTCTCAGACTTCATGCCTCCAGAACTGTGCAAGCATGCATGGTAAGTCACTTTAGTCATGTCCGACTCTTTGCAACCCATGGACCGTAGCCCACCAGGCTCCTCTGTCCATGGGACTTCTCAGGCAAGAATACTGGAGTGGATTGCCATGTCATCTTCCAGGGGATCTTCTCAACTCAGGGATCAAAACTGCATCTATTATGTCTCCTACATTGGGATGCAAGTTCTTTACCACTAGCACCACTTGGGAAGACAGGTGTGTTCTCCGGAACTGTGAGAACATACATACATTCCTGTTGTTTAAGCCACTCTGTCTAAATATTCTGTTCTGACAGCCGGAACAGATTAAGATACCCCCACAAGATGACAAGATTGAGGATGAGAGGTTTACTTGCAAAGATGGGCAGAGAAGAAAAGAAAAGCCCAGGTGTCTGGGTGGCAACTTTGGATGATGGAACCAACTCCCACTACCTATTTCATATTATGTGACAGAAGCACATGCCTTCCTGTGGGTTAGTCCACAGTTCATCAGATTCTCTGTTGTTACAGCCAGAGGTGTTCCTGAGTGATGCAGGTAGATACAACCTGAGGTGTCTTGGGTTCCTTTGGGCACGTATGCATTTATTTGTGGTTCAAGTGGAAGGCCAGTAGTTCTAAACACCTGTACAGCCCTCATGAACCACCACAAATCCAGGCGTGTGAGTGATGGAGTGGGAGAAGGGCTGGAGGTCAAACCTGGGTGGGGAAGGACCAGCCCGAGGTTCTGGTGACTGTGGGAGGGACTGCAGTCATGTCTCGATTGTGACCAGTCTAGTCTTTCCATCTCTGATGACCGCATTTAAAACCTCTCTCTTTGTGACTTCTTGGGGCACCGGGCTGTGACTCCTTGAATTGTGATTAGCATGTCTTCTTCCGCTTTGATGGCACCAGGGAGAAGATATCAATTCATGAGACGTTCCCATCAAATTGAAATGGGAAAGGAGTTAGGAGGGAGTGGTGTCTGCCGTTTAACGCCCCACCAACCTGAAAAACAATGACTAGCGTCGGTTGTTGCCTTCTTTTTTGCCAGGCAGCATCACTGAATATTTTACAAGTATTCCCTTCAGTCAGTTCAGTTCAGTTCAGTCCCTCAGTCGTGTCTGACTCTTTGCGACCCCATGGACTGCAGCACGCCAGGCCTGCCTGTCCATCACCAACTCCTGGAGTTTACCCAAACTCATGTCCATTGAGTCAGTGATGCCATTCAGCTGTCTCATCCTCTGTCGTCCCCTTCTCCCCAATCCCTCCCAGCATCAGGGTCTTTCCCAGTGAGTCAGCTCTTCACATCAGGTGGCCAAAGTATTGTAGTTTCAGCTTCAGCATCAGTCCTTCCAATGAACACCCAGGACTGATCTCCTTTAGGATGGACTGGTTGGATCTCCTTGCAGTCTAAGGGACTCTCAAGAGTCTTCTCCAACACCACAGTTCAAAAGCATCAATTCTTCGGTGCTCAGCTTTCTTTATAGTCCAACTCTCACATCCATACATGACCACTGGAAAAACCATAGCCTTGACTAGACAGACCTTTGTCAGCAAAGTAATGTCTCTGCTTTTTAATGTGCTGTCTAGGTTGGTCACAACTTTCCTTCCAAGGAAAGTGTTCTCTTAGGTAGTTCTGAAAGTAGCTCTGTGGTCCAGGCACAGTTATTATCTCCATTTCATCGAGGAGGAGCCTGAGGTTTAAGGCCATTAAATACCTTTCCCACGGCTGTGCAGACCACAGGTGGCAGAGGCAGGATTGAAGCGGTTAGCTTCTTCATGCTGCAGAGGTCTATATGATGAAACCAAGTGATATAGAATGAAGATGGATCTCCAATGACTGTAGGAGATCTCTAATATCCTCCCTATGACTGGGGGAGCTGTGGCTCTTGTCTCCTCAAAATGCAAAAGTAACTGTTTGCTATAACCTTCTTCCCCTTTTCCCCCCACTTCGCAAGCATGGGCAGAAAACTTTGTAAACAGGGCGGGAGCAGTAAGGCTAATCAAATCAAAAGCATCCTCCTCTGCCCGCCCGCCCCTCACCTGACAAACCCACAGGCTCACACTGGTATTTGCTAATGTGAATCCTTTCTGTTCAAAGTTTAATACCTCATGCAAGGGCTCCACAATTACATTTCTATTACTTCCCACTGTTTATCACAGTTGGATTGCAAAAGGCAATTTATGTTGTGATTTCTCCTTTGCTGGATCTCTACCGTCTATTTTTAAATTTGTCTCACGGTCCAGTTGGGAGCCTGATCACAGTGTTGGCTCTGCGGTGGTGCTGGGACTTTGTCCTCTAGCCGCACAGTGTCCTCTGGACCAGCCCTGAGGTCACAGGAGGACTCTGTCCTTGGATATGTCTCTAGCTCTTTCTCTCTCCTCTAGGGCAGTTTCTGATTAACCTTATATTAAAAAAAAAAAAAAAAGATACAAACATTTCCTTGCGGATTCTAAAATGAATAAAAATGATTCTGACTCCCAACTGTCTCTGATCTGGGGTTCATGATCCCAGACTCAAGGGCTTTCATCATATGACCATCCTCCTTGGCAATCTTATGGTCCCTACTGGAGTGACCTGGGTTTTAAGCTGGAGGTCAAGTTTGCTGGGGTTTCGGGGAGGGGTGGAGAGCAGTGAAATAGGGACAGAGATCTTGTCCTTTGACAAGAAGAAAGAAAGGTTTCCAGACAACCTTTGGAGAAGAGCTGGTAGCCTAGGACAACAGTATTTTTATGGGCATAAATTACTTCTGATGAAAAAAAGAATCAGGGTCCATAAAAAAAACTATAATTTGAGAGTGGTTTTGACCATAGCAGTCTAATATTTGAAGAGGTTTTTTTTTTTTTTTTTTTTGATGGGAGGTTTTATTGTTTACCTGTCTTTGTTTTTTTTTTTTTAACTCTCCAAGGCAACAGGCCAATCAAATCGGCCTATCTGCACTGTTTTTCTAATCTATTGGCAATGATTGAAGTATTTTTTTTTTAGCCTGCCTTAACAATGTCCCTATTTCCTCCTACCTTATTTTCTTCATATAAATTGGTTCAGGGGCTTTTTATTAGCATTAGAGAGATGTGACCTTATTCATTTGTGGTTGAGTTGTAATCTGCTCTGTTTAGTCACCAGTGAATGATACATGGAGGTGTGCAGCCTCTTGGGCCAGCAGGAAGAGATGAAGAGAAGGCAAGTGAAGAAAAACCCCAGTCCTCGGACCACCGATGCTGGAGCTTCTGCTGCCTCCCATCCGTTTGCTGTTCTTTGGCCACTGGTCCTTTGACATAACTGCTGGGAGAAATATCAGTAACCTCAGATATGTGGATAATACCACCCTAATGGCAGAAAATGAAGAGAAACTAAGGAGCCTCTTGATGCCTCTGAAAGAGGAGAGTGAAGAAGCTGGCTTAAAGCTCAATATTCAGAAAACTAAGGTCATGGCATCCGATCTCATTACTTCTTGGCAAACAGATGGGCAAACAGTGGAAACAGTGACAGACTTTATTTTCTTGGGCTCCAAAATCACTGTGGACAGTGACTGCAATGAAATTAAAAGATATTTGGTCCTTGGAAGAAAAGCTGTGACCAACCTAGACAGCACATTAAAGAGCAGAGACATTACTTTGCCAACAAAGGCCCGTTATAGTCAAAGCTGTGGTTTTTCCAGTAGTCATGTATGGATGTGAGAGGTGGATCATAAAGAAGGCTGAGCACTGAAGAATTGATGTTTTTGAACTGTGGTGTTGGAGAAGACTCTTGAGAGTCCTTTGGACTGCAAGGAGATCCAACCAGTCCATCCTAAAGGAGATCAGTCCTGGGTGTTCATTGGAAGGACTGATGCTGAAGCTGAAACTCCAATACTTTGGCCACCTCATGCGAAGAGCTGACTCATTGGAAAAGAGCCTGATGCTGGGAAAGATTGAAGGCGAGAGGAGAAGGGCACAACAGAGGATGAGATGGCTGGATGGCATCACCAACTCAATGGACATGAGTTTGAGCAAACTCTGGGAGATGGTGAAGGACAGGGAAGCCCCGCGAGCTGCAGTTCATGGGGTCACAGAATCAGACATGACTTACCGACTAAACAATGACAGCCAAGTCTCCAGCAAACCTTGCCTAACTCTAGGTGCTGTTCCAGTTCTGCAGGCTCAGCTCTGAGCCCTCAGTTGCTCAGCTCAATCACCAAGTTAATTATATTTGTTCTTTGAGCTCAATTTCTCCCCTGCCTTTATCCCTGTGGAGAGTGAAAAGCACAGCGATGCCTCTCTTTGCCCATCTCTTTGAGGAGCATGATGCTAGAAATTTGCAAGTGGCAAAGCCAAACTTTATGCAGTCTGGTGGGAATGGCACATATTTGGGGATCGGTGGTGCAGGAAGGGGAAACGAGAGATTGATTGGGCATCTTCTATATCCCTCCAAGGGTTTAGCACTTGTTATCTCATTCCCTTGGACTGCAAGGGTATCTAATCAGCCCATCCTAAAGGAAATCAACCTTGAATATTCATTGGAAGGGCTGATGCTGAAGCTGAAGCTCCAATACTTTGGCCACGTGATGGGAAGAACTGACTCATTGGAAAAGACCCCAATGCTGGAAAGATTGAAGGTAGGAGGAGAAGGGGGCGACAGAGGATGAGATGGTTGGATGGCATCACCGACTCAATAGACATGAGTTTGAGCAAGCTCTGGGGGATGGTAAAGGATAGGGAGGCTTGGCGTGCTGCAGTGCATGAGGTCACAAAGAGTTGGACACGACGGAGCGACTCAACAGCAGCACCTCATTTAATCTCCACAACAGGTTTCATTATTGCTGCAGTTTGCAGATTGGGAATATGTGTCAGGCAAGGGTGGGTAATTTCCCCACCATCACACTCAGGCACCAAAGTCCTACTCTTGTTACTCTTCCTGCACCCTTATCATATTCTTGAAGGTGAGACTATCTGCCCACTTTAATCAAGGGGTGTTTATCCATCAAGGTTCATGAGACAACACACAGGAAAGAAGCATGTTTGCAAACTCTGAGGCACTCGACGAAAGCTAGTTCCTATTGCTTTCCTTGTGGAAATTCTCCTGGATTCCAGGCGGTTTGGCCAGTTCCACAAAGTAGACTGGTCAGTGTCCTGTGATGTATGAGGCCTTCTCTGAAGATGCCCTCGGTACCGGAGTCACCTTTACAGGTGTCAAGGGCGCAGGTAAAGGCGTCCCTTGGAGGAACTTTGTTTGTCCTTTCCGGGTCACTGGGGGCCTTACTAGGGAAGGTCTGTCAAAGCCATGTGTACCCCATTAAAACTGGAAAACAGTTTCTTTCCATTTATCAGGATGGGGTAGCCTCTGAGAAGCTGGAAGGTTTTTGGGGTTAGAAAATCTTCATGGCTTAGGTGTTATTTCTAGAATGTTCCTTCTTCATTAAGGAACAGGTTCTTTTTGGGCTTTCCTGATGGCTCAGATGGTTAAGCGTCTGTCTGCAATGTGGGAGATCTGGGTTCAATCCCTGGGTTGGGAAGATCCCCTGGAGAAGGGAATGGCCACCCACTCCAGTACTCTTGCCTGGAAAATCCCATGGACAGAGGAGCCTGGTGGGCTATAGTCCACGGGGTTGCAAAGAGTCAGACACGACTGAGCGACTTCACTTTCTTTCTTTTCTTTTGAGAGGCTGGTTTCTCATGGCTTTTCAAACAAAGCGGATTCTTTCATGCATTTTGTGAAGGAATTCATACATGAAGGCTGTGAACGGGTGTCCATGCAATCAGAGGGGCTGCCCAGCGAAGCTGACTTCTCTGTCACACTGAGTCACCTCCCTCTCCCCACATCCCCAGCCATTAGCTGAGACGCCTGGCAGACATCACAGCGGGCAAAGCCACCTCCTCCTGGTCACACCTGCTGTGGAGGGATGAGTTTGGTTAAGGGAGCAAGAGCTGCTTGCCTTGAAGGCTTACTGAGGGCCAGGCTCTCTACTAAGCATGCGAAGGGCATCGTTGTGTTTGGTCCTGGTGGGAACCGCGCCAGGGAGGAACCATGCTAAGAAGGAACCATGCAAGGGAGGCTGCTAATTGTAGGGGAACCTGGTGCTGGGGGAGGTTGAGTCATTTGCCCAATTGGGAAGTTCAGCACTGGGGTTTGAACCCAGTTCAGTCTGATTCCAGAGGCTGTTGGCTTGACCACATTACCACACAGCTTAGGCAAGGCCTGGGGCCTGACTTGGTTTTCTAGGTGGGGGTTTGCTTGAAGTAAATTATTACTACTGTCCTTGTCATAAATGGAAGGCAGGAAATCTTGCATGCGTGAAAGTAAAAAATAATCCATCCACTAGAAGAGGTCATATGGCCTAGTGCATTGGTTTTCAAACTTTTTTGGACAGTAACTCACAATAAGATAGAGAAGGAAATGGCGACCCATTCCAGTATTCTTGCTTGGAAAATCCCATGGACAGAGGAGCCTGGTGGGCTACAGTCCACAGGGTGGCAAAGAGTCAGACTTGACTGAGTGACTTCACTTCACTTCACAATCAGAAATATTTTCCCCCTATAATTCAGTGAACATATGTATTTGTGTATACATGCACTTGTGAATGTGTGTGTGCTTGTGTGTGTGTAGACTCAACCCCAAATTTCATGGGATAATTCTTTCTAATTTACTGTGTGCTTCTGTGTGCTCAGTCACTTAGTGATGCCCAACTCTTCGCAACCCCATGGACTGTAGCCTGCCAGGCTGCTCTGCCCATGGGATTTTCCAGGCAAAAATACTGGAGTGGGTTGCCATTGCCTTCTCCAGGGGATCTTCCCAACCCAGGGATTGAATCTGAGTCTCCTGCATAATTTATTGTGTACTCCACACTGAAACGTTTCTCTGTTCTCTTTTTCTTTACCTCAGTTTTTTTTTTTTTTTTACAGTGCTAGTTAAATTTATTTTATTAAATTTATTTATTTTCACAGACTTTAGTCTGTGACCCCCTTGTCACAGACCCTGGTTAGTGGAGGCTGTGTCTCTGGAACAGACTGTCTTAGATAAAAGTTAAGATCTTCTACTTCTGGGCTGTTTGACCTTGGCTAAATTCCTTAAACCCTCATGCCTTGGTTTCCTTATCTATAAAATGAACATAATGAAATAGCACCCACCTCAAAGAGCTGTTATAACAAATAGGTGCAGATGAAGTACTTGCCCCAAGGAATAGTGAAAGTAAATACCCAATTAATATTAATTTCCTAATTATTACAAATAAATTTTCAACAATGTATTTATTTTGCATCTGTATCTGCTATTTAATAGCATAAAAAAATTAAGGCAGTGGATGTCTATGGGAGGGATGCGAGTCTGTCTTTGAGTGGGCTAGAGGTCTGGGTAATGTTCATACAAACCCTGCTTTTCCAGGGCTTAGAGACAGGTGTGGCCAATCTGAAGTAGAAAACAATGAATCTAAAATTCAAACCCAACTCTATGTCTTGAAGTATGCTCACAGTACAGACACAAAGTCATAGACAGAAGATTAAATTATACTTAGCCCAAACTCGACATAAAGAAGGTGGGGAAAGATGGAACACATTTTAGAAAAATTTCCATTGAGATAATAAAACGAAGTTAAAGTGTTGGCACTGTGAAGGGGTAAATTCTGTTATCTGGAAGACTGGTTCCTGTGGAGACACATTCCCCATGACGCCTGTGGGAGGATGAAAGCTTGCTTTATGGAACCTTTCCCGTTGTGATTTACGGCTGGTGTATCATGAGGGGCTGGGGTGAAATCAGGACAAGAATGGGCTCCATCCACCCTCAGGGCAGGCCGCCATTTTTAAAGGGAACAAGGGAAGTTCCTCGAGTTCCTGTGAAATGTGAGATCACCACATGGAATTCAACCCCAATTTGGGGATTTTAAAAGAAAAAAAAAGAAAGAAATTTAAGTAATCTCTTTGAGCCTTAAATAATCTCTTGGAGCGGGTATTCTTTTCTTATGCCCATTTTATAGATGAAGAAATGGAGGCATGATAAGGGTAAAAGATTTCCCCTTAGGCATTAAGGTACCTTTTAGGCATTGACCTCCTGGGATTTCTCCCTATTTTGAGGGAGTGTGATAGAGTCTTATCCTGCCCTTGCATTTAAGATGTAGAAAATCAGAGAATCTCTGGGAGACTGAGGGATTCCCTGGTGGCTCAGTGATAAAGAATCCACCTGCCAATGCAGCAGACTCCGCTTTCATCCCTGGGTTGGGAAGGTCCCCTGGAGAAGGAAATGGCAACCCACTCCAGTGTTCTTGCAGGCAGAATCCCATGGACAGAGGAGCCTGGCAGACTACAGACCACGGTTTTGCAACAGAGTTGGAGGTGACTTAGTGACTAAACAACAACAGTGAGAGACTGAGGTGAAGGGATGATCTTTTAGGATGTTGTTACATGGGAAAGACCAGAAGTCTACCATAACAGAGCAGAATTATGACTGGACACTGTTTGCTTTGAGGCCAGAAAGTGGGGTTTATGTGCGCCTTGATCCTAGGTTGCATCTAGGTTTGTCTTCATGTCTCAGTGGGCATTGCATGGAAGTGAAAAGGCTTGAATGTTGTCAAGATTAGTCAGCAAATGTGATGCTATTTGCTCTTAGCTGGATCAATGACCTTCTTCTTGCCTCTTCTTCGAAGCTTGATGTGTTAGAAACTAAGCAAAATTAAAGAAGTATTAGAATGGATTAATTCATTAAAATGTATTAAACCTATGATCCCAAGGAAAGACTGACTTCATTGTCAAGGGGCAGAGTGCTAGCTGTTTTGGGAGTCTAAGCTAACAGGGTCAATGCCAGTATCCTGGATGAGTGGTCACAGACAGGACCAAGCTTCATTTCATTCAGATGAATTTGGGTCTAATTCTGCTTCAGTTCTTTCCCACACAAAGTGAAGTCCTTGGATCAGACGGTCTCTGAGCTCCCTCCTGGTGCTAATACTGAGACTTAAGGTAGTGAAAACAAGACCCTCCCTGTTTTCTCAATCAGGTCTACCCAGAGACCACTTGCCTGCATGTGGATTTTGTTACCGTACACTGAATCCTTGTGTTATTTGTCTATACAATTGCAGTTGGCAGTAAGATGTCCTCTCTGGATTCTCCTTTGTGCCTTTTTGTGGCTACAATGCAGCAGGATTTGGGTGTGGGTTGCAAACAGTGTAACAAGTGAGATTTCTTGTGTAGCCAGGAAAATCTGTAAAAACCCACTATTGGGAATAAGTGGGCAACAGAATACACAGTTTCTGAATCAATACAGTTTCATAACCATAACATGGAATTATAACAGCAATAAAAATGTTGCCCATTTACTCCCAATAGTGGGTTTTATAGATTTCTTTTGAGGTGATAAAATGTTTGAAAATTGACTTCGGTGATGGTTGCATGTATTTGAGAATATACTAAGAATCAATGATTTGTCCATTTTAAATGAGCGGATTGTATACTATGTGAATTATAGTCACAGTTCAGCTGTTAAAAATATTATAGTGCCTCTGGGAGGGAAAGCAGCTTAGTCAGCCATTGTCATTGGTGGGCTTCGGCTGCAGCAACTTTGGGGAGCAGAAAGGAGGGAGGGTTGGAGAAGCTGGAAATGGGGACATGTCAGCCAGTGCCATTAGGGTCTGCATGGTGACAGAGGATCTCTCCTTGATCAAACTCTATTTGGGGTTCCTCGAACTCTTTTTCAACCAGGTCTTGGCTTTCAGAGTTCCATGTTTGTCCCTGCATTGTCCAGTTTTAGCTAGGGTTCTCTGAAGACAGTTTAACCAGAACTCCACACCTTCGACATCTGATCTCCCTCCATGTCCGATCAGGTTCCCTGTCCTCCGCCACCCCCGGGGGGTGTCTGATTACCCAAACATTTCCTCTAGGTCATTCCCCCTCCCACTGACCCTGCCCTGCCCTTGACTATATCTTCCACTTGCCTATGCTGTCCTCAGATTTGAGTCCAGCTTCTCCCCTGCAAGACCCCACTGCAGTAGCAGCTCCATCGACCTCGGGCGACAGCCCTCTTTGAATGACATCTGCCTTCCTGTTCTTTAGCAAGTACCACTGAATGGTTTGCTCTTTAACAGCAGTGAGAAGGTTTGTGTATTTTCAGGGGAGGGTGAGACAAGGTGTTCCCAGGATAACTGTTCCTTTTCTCACTACCTTGAATGATGGGAGCACCCCCCACACAATAATTATGTCCGACAGACAAGAGCAAAAGCTCTGCTTGGGGTGGAAGCGATAACAGCTCAGCCAACTGCAGTTTAGATCACAAAACTTTGTGCAAAGAAATGAAACAGTTCTACCTTGTAGAAAAGAAAAATGCCTAGAAAATATCTACTGAAATATTTGTTCCACGTTCTTTCAGAATAACTTGCTTGATGTTTTCTAGGGCTTTGATTCAATTTCTTATATGACATTGGGAAAGATTATTCTTTTTTTTAAATAATATATTTCTTTAAAAAATATTTATTTATTTGGCTGCGTCAGGTCTTAGTTCAGTCATGTGGGCTCCAGATCACTTGGGCTTCAGTAGTTGTGGCATCCAGGCTTAGGTGTCCTGTGACATGTGGAACCCACATCCCCTGCGTCGCAAGGCAGATTCTCAACCACTGGGCTACCAGGGAAGTCCCTACAGGTTATTCTTTACTTAAATATTTTTTAAAATGTGGTTTTATTTGGGATTTCCCTCAAAGGTCCTCATTTCAAGGGAGAATTTTCAGAATAGATTTGGTTATTCCTCCTATGGACTCTATTTTAAAGCTGTGTTCTAGTTGCTCAGTTGTGTCTAACTGTTTGCAACCTTGCTGCTTTGTCCATGGGATTCTCCAGGCAAAAGTTCTGGTGTGGGTTGCCATTTCCTTCTCCAGGGGATCTTCCTGACCCAGGGAGCGAACCTAGGTCTCTTGAATTGCAGGAGGATTTTTTACTGTCTGAGCCACCTTAAAGCTACAGTTATATATTTTTTTCCTTCAAAAATTCTTAAGAAAATGGGGCATCCAACCCCCCTTTTCTCTTCAATCTTGGACTCCTCACCCCTAGGATAACACCAAGAGATGCTGACAAGTTTACCCTAGGCATTGATTAGAAGAGGCTCATTCCTTGACTGAAATTCTCAAATCCTAGAAGAAATTGGAAAAAGAAAAGAAGGTCCTAGAAGAAGTTGGAAATAGAGAATTCTCCAAAAGAAAAGGAAGATGTGGCTGGAACAGACTGAGCTCAGCTTTGCTGGAGCAGAGACTTCTTCATGGGTACCCTGGTGGGGTGTCAGCTGGCCACACACCAGGGTACCTGTTTATTCCACACGGGATACTGGATGCAGAGAATGCAGTGTAGGACTCCCTTATGAGGCTGGGGAAAGACCACAGGGGAATCCACTTAAAGAAAACTTCATGCTGAACAGTGAAAAAAATGAGAAAAAAAAAAAAAGTATGCTTGTTAAGGCTTTACCTTGAAAACTGAAACAGAAACTATGAAAATAAATTTACTTTCTGTTCTATTGAACATGCTTTTAGTTATCATCATAACTACGCAAAAATTCTTAGGGAAAAAGCAGAAATGAAGTGTTGATTTTTTTTTTTCATCTGAGTGATTTTTCTGGCAATATCGTGTGTTAGTAACAATCAGATTGCCTTCATTTTACACACTGAGATGACCAAGAAGGTCATAAAGAGGGTCAGGTCTGCAAAAATATGCTGAAGCTTTATTTCCCCAAGGGCCTCTAATAACCTTTTGCTGCTTGAATAGCTCTCTTTGAAGGCACCTCCTGTTTGCCATCTTCCTAATTATTACCTCCTCTTCGGTTGTCACGGCCCATCTCTGCCAGGTCATGCTGTGTTGATGACGTCCCCAGTGATGGGAGGAGGTCCCCAACTTGACCACTTTCAATTGACTTTATGAAATCCTGCATCTATTGCAAGATTTCATAATTCACTTGTGAGGGATTACCAGGTAATGTCTGTGACTCAGAGAGACTGACCTATAAAGGACTTAATGCCTATAAGAAGGATTTAATTTTGATGAGAGGTAAGGAAGAGAGATGTTTGGGATACAGGGAGGACCAGTTGCTAATTTAGCCAACTCTTGGGGAGGCATTCTTGTATATGACAACTTCTACTGCCTTACTCAATTCTCCAATTTCTCAATCTCAGATAACAAGGGTCCTTCTATATAATCTGGATATGTGAACCTAACCCTTTGGCCTCTGCTCCTAGATATTCTGGATCAAGGTACACCGCTATCGTGCTTGAGTAATCTTGCAAACAGTCCCAACTTTTTGTTTCAGTTATTGTCTGTGGTTTGATACCAACCCTTTGGAGCACCCACTTTGTATAAAACTCTCAGAGGACAAGTAGGATTACATAAACATCCTGCCTTTTCATACTGTTCATGGGGTTCTCAAGGCAAGAATACTGAAGTTTTTTTGGGAATGGTTTGCCATTCCCTTCTCTGCATATTGTATATGTACATGTATAAAAAGGCTGTATTTTGTCACCCTGTTTATTTAACTTATATGCAGAGTACATCAAGTGAAATATTGGGCTGGATGAAGCACAAGCTGGAATGAAGATGGCCGGGAGAAATATCAATAACCTCAGATATGTAGATGACAGCACACTTATGGCAGAAAGTGAATAGGAACTGAAGAGTCTCTTGATGAAAGTTAAAGAGGAGAGTGAAAAAGCTGGCTTAAAGCTCAACATTCAGAAAAGTAAGATCATGGCATCCAGTCCCATCGCTTCATGGCAAATAGATGGGGAAACAATGTAAACAGTGACAAGACTATTTTTTTGGGCTCCAAAATCACTGCAGACGGTGACTGCAGTCATGAAATTAAAAGATGCTTGCTCCTTGGAAGAAAGGCTATGACAAACCTAGACATTACTGACAAAGGTCCATCTAGTCAAGGCTGTGGTTTTTCCAGAAGTCATGTATGGATGTGAGAGTCAGACCATAAAGAAAGTTGAGTGCTGAAGAATTGATGCTTTTGAACTGTGGTGTTGGAGAAGACTCTTGAGAGTCCCTTGGACTGCAAGGAGATTCAACCAGTCCATCCTAAAGGAGATCAGTCCTGGGTTTTCATTGGAAGGACTGATGCTGAAGCTGAAATGCCAATCCTTCAGCCACTGATGCAAAGAACTAACTCATTAGAAAAGACCCTGATGCTGAGAAGGATTGAAGGCGGGAGGAGCAGGGGATGACAGAGGATGAGACGGTTGGATGGTATCACCAACTCGAAAGACATGAGTTTGGGTAAACTCTGGGGGTTGGCGATGGACAGGAAGGCCTGGCGTGCTGCAGTCCATGGGGTCGCAAGAGTCGGACACGACTGAGTGACTGAACTGAAGCATCCTCCCCCCATATTTTCTCCTGGATACTGTCTAGAGAATTCCATTCTTTTCAAATTCAAACAGCACTTGTGGAAACTGCCCGCCCTCTGTGCACACTCAGCGTTTTCCCCAGGACTCTCTTGCCTCTTATTCTGAGGTTGTTTATGTGTCTCTCCCGTGGCCCCACCCCCAAAGGCAAGGCTTCCTGAGGGTGTGAACTCATCTCCACCGTGGTTCTCCCGCTCTTGTGCTGCTTTCACTGCAAAGTGGAGACGCCCACCCTTTCCCTAACTCAAGGGGTACGGTCAGGACCAAGAAGTAATGTCAAACAACTTACACTTACTTGCCATTTTGTTTATGAAAGTCCCTTCCCATACATTTTCTTAAAAGTATTGCCCCTAGTCAGCTTTTGTGGTCGTTATGAAAGATACTGTCCCCACAAAGGGTTGATGAAAGTGTAGCTATAGAGACTACACTCAGGGAAGGTGCAATTGGCCGCATGTTATGCGACCCGTGGCCTGTGGGTGCTGAAGCTGGCGTTGACACCGAGCTCTCAGTTCTTTCTACAGACACAGAGCAGTTTTAAGTCTTTGACTTCACCGCATATCAGGGCCTATCTCTCTCTCTGGTGGAGGAGAAACCACAGCAAGGATGGAGGATCTGAATGTCTTTCCATTATATACTTGTCAGGTGATATTTTTTCAGTCTCCTCTTTTAGCAAGAAGTAAAGGTCCCCAGGGGGGAAAGGTCCCCAGTCCCCTGGTGTTCAATGTTGGGGAGACTATACTGGGCTGAATCATGGACCCCACAAAATGTCCATGTTCTAGCTCCCAGAACATGTTAATGTCACCTCACAGTGAAAAGATACTTTGCAGACGGAATTCAGTTAAGGATCCTGAGATGTGGAGAGTCTCCTGAATTAACTGGATGGGCCTTAAATGTCATCACAAGGGTCGTTATAAGGGGGAGTCAGGATGAGAAGAAAAAGACAACAGAGATATGATGACACGGAGGTGGGGGTGGAAGAGAGAGCGAGAGAGGGAGCAACCCCACTGATGGCTTTGCTGATGAAGTACGGATGGGTCCATGATCCAAGGACTATAGGCATCTCCAGAAGCTAGAAGTAAAAGTATCAGTCACTCAGTCATGTCTGACCCTTTGTGACCCCACGGACTGTAGCCCACTACACTCCTCTGTCCATGAGATTCTTCAGGCAAGAATACTGGAGTGGGCAGCTATTCCCTTCTCCGGGGGATCTTCCTGGTCCAGCGATCAAACCCAGGTCTCCTGCATTGCAGGGGGATTCTTTACCATCTGAGTCACCAGGGAAGTCCCAGGAAGCTAGAAAATGCAAGAAAACAGATTCTTTCTTAGAACCCCCAGAAAGAACTCAGTCAGGCTATTCTGTTTTAGATTTTTAGCTGCCAGAACTGTAAGGGAATAAATCCATACAAGTTTCCTGTTGCTGCAAATTACTACAACCCATGTTTGGGTGTTTTGTAGCCATCTCTCTGGAAAATGATGCTTTAATCAGTTTGAGGTTCATAGGAGACCATGGCAAGAAAGACCTACTCAGAAGGAAATACCCAGAGAGAAGAGCAGAGGTGTCTGCAATAGTTCAAGAACTGATGCAACACTGCAGTAATAATTTATGTGTGCAGACTTGAGAATCTTCCACCGAAAGGCCGGTGAGCTCCTCTATCCCAGGACACTCACTCAGACCCTTCATTCCTGACTTGCTTGACCCAGGGGTAACAGCAGCGCTTTCAACTCTGCCAGATGTGGTAAGAACTCTGAAAGCCTTTTGAAGGTGCTGAGTTTGAAATAGGTGACTTTCTCAGCTGACTGTTGTCCTAGCCTAGGGGACAAGTCAAGCTGCAAGTTTTTGACAGAATATTTATATTCTTCTCTCCAGGGCCAGTTGGAAGAGCAGGCAAGTGACCGGGAACAACAACAGCAACAAAAAAATCAACCCACCCCCTTGCCAGGGACGTCTTTCTACCCTCACAGCCACAGGATGGGTGAGCAGACTGTGAAGCTTAATTTCCCATTTTAGTGCTTTCCTCAGGCGACAGCTGGGCTGAGGATCTATGACCTCAAATCCACACTTCCCATTACGTAGTATTTGAGTGCTCTCCAAATGTACTTAATAGAACAAAACATCATTCCACCATGGAAATAATTCCCGGGGATGCTGGGGCCAGGTCAGGGGCAGAAGATTCATGGGTTTATAGTCAGTCTGCCTGAATCATAATTACAGCATTTGTCATAATTCCTGCCACTCTAATTGGCTTAAGTGTCTTCCTGGGACTGTGTTAGGCGGTATTTCATCATGGGGATTTACTTTTTGAGGTGGTTTTTTAGCCGAACGTCACCACTGTGGCTGGTAATTGCTGCCTCAAATTGGTGGAGAAGCATTCTCTCTTCCCCCTGTGACCGATAGGCAATGACAAGAAAGTGGTATTCTGCCTCTAATTAAGATAAACAGATGACTCTCCGCTTGAGGAAATAGCAGTATCCTACCCACTTTGTTTCTCCATTGCATCTGTGCTGGGCTCACCTTTCGTCTGTGTCCTTTCCATCGAAGTCCTGACTTCATGGTGGCCAGGGGCACAGAGGAAGGAGGTTGGGCTTCAGTGATGGGGATCCTTTGGGCAGAAAACTCTTGCTCATATTGTCTGTCCTTCACTACTTTCCAAATCTCCCTCTTTGAATTTTATTTCTGGGTTCAAAACCTTTGTGTGAACAAGAATGCTCTGCACTGAGTTAAAGAAATGGACAAAGGATTTGAAGAGACGTTTCTCCAAAGAAGATTTTAAAATCACCCATAAGCACACAAGGAGATGCTCAGCATCATTAGTCACGAGGGAAACGCAAATCAAAACCTCAGAGAGGTGCAACTTTTCCCCCACCAGGATGCTGACAATTCAAAGGATGGACAATAACAAGTGTTGGTGAAGATGCGGGGAAACTGGAATCTTCATTCATTGTGTGTGTGTGCTCAGTCGTGTCTGACTCTTTGTGTCCCCAGGGACAGTAGCCCAACAGGCTTCTCTGTCCGTGGGGTTATCCCAGCAAGAATACTGGAGCGGGTTGTCATTTTCTCCTCCCGGGGAATCTTCCTGACCCAGGGATCAAATCCGACTCTTCTGCATCTCCTGCATTGGCAGGTGGATTCTTTACCAGTGAATCACCTGGGAAGTGCTTGTAGGATTGTAAATGGTGAAGCTGCTTTGGAGGACATATTGACAAGTGCTTCAAAAAATTAAGCATAGAGTTACCATATGACTAAGCAATTCCACTCCTCAGTATATATCCAAGAAAGTCGAAAACATAGGTCCACACAGCAATTACCATGCGAATGCTCACAGCAGCGTTATTCATAATAGCCAAAACAGTACCAACAACCAAATGTCCATCAATTGATGTATAGATAGATAGAATGTGGTGTACCCATACAAAGGAACATGATCCAGCTATAAAAAGGAAAGAACACGGATAAACCTTGAAAACCTTATGCTAAGTGAAAGAAGCTAGAAATAAACTGGCCATATATTATACAGTTTTATTTATATGAAATGGCCATAAAAAAAATCTGTCAAGTCAGAATGTAGGTTAGTGGTTGCCAGAGGCAGGGCAATATAGAATTACTGACAACACATAGAGTTTCTTTTTGGGATGATGGATGTCTTGGCATGAGGTGTTTGTGATGATTCCTCAGAATATTAAAAACCACTACATTGGACACTGTGGAAGTGTGAACTTTATGGTATGTGAATTATATTACAAGAAAAAGATTATGTGAGAAAAATCCCCTCTGAGGAGTGATACTGGGGTTCCCAGGTGGTCCCATTCTCCTTGAATTTTGAAAATTATGTTACTTTAATAAAGATAATGATGATGGTAAAAAAAGAAAAAGATATTTTTTCTGATCTCTGTTGCCACCTCCCTCCCCAATGGCATTCAGTGTCCAGCTCTCACCTCTGAGCACAGGCGCCAAGGGTTCTCTTGCCGTTTGCTGTCTGAGCCTGGCTAACTGACTGAGTGTCTCCTGAGGGCCTCAGTCACCCCTGTCTTTCTTGTTTGTTGCGGGTGATATTGTGTCCCCACCCCAAGATAAATTCAAGTCTGAATTCCTGCTATCTGTGCCTGTGACCTTGTTAGGAGATAGGGTCTTTGCAGAAGTAACCAACATCAGAGCAGGTGATACTGGGTTGGGATGGGCTCTAATCCTATGACGGTGTCCTCAGAAAGGGAAAATTTAGACACATGGAGAAGACAGCTTGAAGATGCACAGGGCAAAGATCTTGTGATGTGAGGAGGCAGAGATCGAAGTGCCACAGCTGCATGCACACTGAGGAATGCCAAGACTGCCGACAGCCAGCAGGAGCTGGGGGAGGTGAGGAGGATCCCCTGCAGGATTCAGACGGAATGCCTGGCAGCATCTTAATTCTGAACTTCGGACCTTCAGAGTGTGAGACAGCAACGTTCGACCGTTTGAAGCCACCCCGTTTGTGACATTTGTTCTGGTCTCCCTAGGAGAGTCTGTGGTGGTTTTGAACTGTGGTGCTGGAGAAGACTCTTGAGAGTCCCTTGGAGTGCAAGGAGATCCAACCAGTCCATCCTGAAGGAAATCAGTCCTGAATATTCATTGGAAAGACTGATGCTGAAGCTGAAACTCCAATACTTTGGCCACTTGATGTGAAGAGCTGACTCATTGGAAAAGACCCTGATGAACAGTGAAGGTGGGAGGGGAAGGGGATGACAGAGGATGAGATGGTTGGATGGCATCACCGACTCAATGGAGATGAGTTTGGGTAATCTCCGGGAGTTGGTGATGGACAGGGAGGCCTGGCATGCTGCAGTCCATGGAGTCACAAAGAGTCGGACATGACTGAGAGACTGAATTGAACTGAACTGAGGAGACCAGGATGCTGCTTTAGTGCGGAGCCTGGCACACGGAGACTTGAGCACATCTGTTGAGTGAATGAACCCTCTGCCTCCACACCAGCTGTCCTGGCTAGGAAGGAAGGAAGCCTGCGCCACTGGCTGGTTAAAAAAAAGTTGAAGGGTAAATCCTTGCTTTTGCATGTGAAGTATCCAGAGAGAGCGGAAGTGGTGTGCCCCAAGCAGGGAGCAGAGTGGGGGACCTAGAATTCAGATCTTTCCACCCTGAGTTAACAGAAGAAGATGGAAAAGAGGAATGAGCCTAATGAAGAGTCTAATATGAGTCAGATGCAGTGAACTTGGCCTGATTTAATTCTCTCCACAGCCCCATGTGACCAGTATTCTCATTGACAATCCTGCAAATTAGGCAACTGACATTAAGAAAGAGATTGTGTGTGTGTGTGTTAGTTGCTCAGTCCTGTCTGAATCTTTGCAATCCCATGGACTGTAGCCCACCAGGCTCCTCTGCCCATGGAATTCTCCAAGCAAGAATACTGGAGTAGGTTGCCATTTCCTACTGCAAAAAAACAAAAAGAGATTGGAATGCCTCTAAGATCATCTAGCATATGGCAAAGCCAGAGTTCCATCCATGGGCTTTATGATTTCAAGGTCTTGCTTCCTCCAATCTTGCCAGGGAGAATCTATTGGTTAGACAGCTTTCAAACTTCAGTCAAAGCCTTCAGTCAAAGCCTGGGGATCACAATAAACTGTGGAAAATTCTAAAAGAGATGGGAATACCAGACCACCTGACCTGCCTCTTGAGAAACCGGTATGCAGGTCAGGAAGAAACAGTTAGAACTATACATGGAACAACAGACTGGTTCCAAATAGGAAATAGGAAATTCCAAATAGGAAAAGGAGCACGTCAAGTCTGTATATTGTCACCAAGCTTATTTAACTTATATGCAGAGTACATCATGAGAAACACTGGGCTGGAAGAAGCCCAAGCTGGAATTAAGATTGCCAGGAGAAATATCAATAACCTCAGATATGCAGACACCACCCTTATGGCAAAAAGTGAAGAGGAACTAAAGAGCCTCTTGATGAAAGTGAAAGGAGAGAGTGAGAAAGTTGGTTTAAAGCTCAACATTCAGAAAAGTAAGATCATGGCATCCGGTCCCATCACCTCATGGCAAATAGATGGGGAAGCAGTGGAAATAGTGAGAGACTTTATTTTTCTAGGCTCCAAAATCACTGCAGATGGTGACTGCAGCCATGAAATTAAAAGACACTTACTTCTTGGAAGGAAAGTTATGACCAATCTAGACAGCATATTAAAAAGCAGAGAAATTACTTTGTCAAGAAAGGTCTGTCTAGTCATGGCTATGGTTTTCCAGTAGTCATGTATGGATGTGAGAGTTGGGCTATAAAGAAAGCTGAGCACCAAAGAATTGATGCTTTTGAACTGTGGTGCTGGAGAAGACTCTTGAGAGTCCCTTGGACTGCAAGGAGATCCAACCAGTCCATCCTAAAGGAGATCAATCCTAGTTGTTCATTGGAAGGACTGATGTTGAAGCTGAAACTCCAATACTTTGGCCACCTGATGCAAAGAACTGATTCACTGGAAAAGACCCTGATGCTGGGAAAGATTGAAGGCAGGAGGAGAAGGGGACGACAGAGGGTGAGATGGTTGGATGGCATCACTGACTCAATGGACATGAGTTTGAGTAAACTCTGGGAGTTGTTGATGGACAGGGAGGCCTGGTGTGCTGCAGTCCATGAGGTCACAAGGAGTTAGACAAGACTGAGCAATTGAAATGAACTGAATTGTAATGATTATAAAATCATAATTTGATTATACAATCAAAATCAGGATTTTGATCTGAATTCATAGATATAAATTTTTCTCTAATCAATAGGACAAAGATAATATTTTAATATATGCAATGTGACAGCATGTTCAGTTGCTTTAGTTGTGTCCAACTCTTTGTGACCCCATGGACTGTAGCCTGCCAGGCTCCTCTGTCCATGGGATTCTCCAGGCGAGAATACTGGAGTGGGTTGCCATGCCCTCCTCCAGGGGGTCTTCCTGACCTAGGGATCGAACCCAGGTCTCCTGAATTACAGGTGGATTCTTTATAGCTGAGTCACTGGGAAAGCCCATATGCAATGTAGTTTTACCTTTTAGAGAGTACTAAATTGCTAAGTTTATAATATGAATTTTATTCACTTATAATGTATATTATAACCAATCAATAGAACATGGATAGTGAAACCTTAAATTTAATGAAGCAGTTTTTGTATTCCATCTTTGCAAGTAAAGTGGCTGAGAGAAATTTCTACATAGGCATAAGAAGTATTTGTAGGTTAAATTGTTTTAGTATTTTGGGAGTAGTAAATAGAAACAACTTTTAATAGGATTTGGAAGACGTTTTTCTTTCTCAGCTAATTAAAAACATATTCTGTAACAATTTAGAAGGGATTGTCTTTCAGTTTCTTTCTCCATTTCTTAGGAAATCTCTATGAGGTTTGGCCTATTTTGAAGTTGGTAACATAGTTGTATGGTATTCCCAGGTGACTGGAACGGTAAAGAATCTGCCTGCCAAAGCAAGAGACGCAGGAGATGGGAATTCAATCCCTGGGTCAGGAAGATCCCCTGGAGGAGGAAACGGCAACCCACTCCAGTATTCTCACCAGGAAAATCCCATGGACAGAGGAGCCTGGCGGGTTACACACAGGTCACGAAGAGTCGGACCCGACTGAGCAACTGAGCATGTAGGCAGCAATATATCTGTACACTGGGGGACAGCTTTTAACATCCAATGACCTACACTTACCCTATGTTTCAGGGGCACGGAGTGTAGATAAGCCAGTGTTTTATAATCTTTGGAAAAATTACTTTCATTAGAGCAACTGGTAATGTAGTTGGGGAGGACTTAGTCCATTTTCCCATGGCCTTGAGAAAAATGAAAAGAAAACTATATGTCATAATTAAATTAAGCCAGTAGAAAGAAAGGCAACACTTTGGCCCTGAAATGAGTTTCTCAAGCTTGTAAGTCAGAAACGTGTGACCCTGAATGTCAAGGATTGTGGGAGATTCAACAGCAGTCATCCCTTTTAAGAATATGCTGTTTGGCCCAGCCTGCTCCCATTCGGCAGGCCCAGAGCCCTGCTGGGAGAAGTGGTTGAATTGTGGTACCTCTTTTCTTGCTGACAAGCAGATGAGACAGCCTGGTTCACTGCAGACCCTGCAGGGCCGAGAGACGTGAGGCCTGCCTCCTCAGCCTCCTGTATCTCTTGGGTGGCAGTGAGTCTGGGAACCAGCCCGACATACAGGGTTTGAGTTAAGAGGGAAAATATGCAGAGGCCATGTCCTGGGATGCTGCTGGCTATTTATGGCTAATTTGTGATGCTCTCTTATGCAAAAATCTTTCTCTGTAGATTCAAGGTAGACACGCATTTGCTATATGATCAGATTAGTGTGAACTGCATGGATTTCTTCCCATGAATTAAATAATAAACGGCAATTTGCTAGTCTGATGACCTTAGAATACATTTTAATTGGACTGCAAGGAGATCAAACCAGCCAATCCTAAGAGGAATTAACACTGAATACTCATTGGAAGGACTGACGCTGAAGCTCCAGTACTTAGGTCACTTGATGCGAGGAGCTGACTCATTGGAAAAGACCCTGATGCTGGGAAAGATTGAAGGCAAAAGGAGAAGGGGGTGGCAGAATATGAGATGGTTGGATAGCATCACCGACTCAATGGACATGAGTTTGAGCAAACTCTGGGAGATAGTGGAGGACAGAGGAGCCTGGTGTGCTGCAGTCCATGGGGTCACAAAGAGTCAGATACAACTTAGAGACTGAACAACAGCTACAGCTGAAATCTGTGAAATTCATCCCATCGTCGGGAGTGAGAGGATTATGTTAAGTGTTAATCGTAATCCTGTACGTGAGTTTGATGGGCTGATTATTTTGGACATGAACTATCAAGTTAGCTTTGCCGTGTCATTCTGAAGATGGAGGTAAAGGACCACGAGCTGCCTTAAACAAAATTCATGGGTGAGGATCACAACTAAAGTTTAGATGGACTGCTAAAACATTGAATGCAAAGTTCTCCCACCACCTCCTCCCAGAAACACATGAATTATTCACTCTATGAGATTAAATCTGGCCTTGCACATGGTTTTAAAATGACAGCAGATAATCCACTGATAACGCAATTGGCTTTTCCTTGTGTTCAAAATAAAATTCAGTAACGTCCTCCTACTTTGTACCCTAGAGGTCTAAGACGTGAGAACAGAAAGACGAGTTTTTGGAGCCTAAGGCCATCTCACTCTCCCAGCTCGTGCTGACTGATGCTGAAGTTGGGAGCACACACAGAGAGAAGGGGTACCTGACTCCTGGGGTGAAAAAGCCAGTTGCGCACTATATCAGTTCAGCATGATTTAGAGCTCCTGCCTTCTCCTGGGCTAGCTCTCTCAAATTATTTTAATTTCTCTCTCTCTCTCTCTAAAGACACTATTATTCTTAAAAAAGGAAATTTATTGCATCTTTTTTTGTCTATAACAATAATAGTGAAGAAGGAATTCATAGGGCCTGGACTCCATCTCAGGCCTGTCCGTGCTGGCCGTGCTCGGCTGCCTCTCCAGCGGACTCTGAACTCTCTGCTTAGTGCCTGTGGGGACGACAATGGAAGGATAAGACCCCCTCCAGACAGGGGAATCTTGAAGATCACATCCAGGCTACTCATTGCCTAAGAGGAAGCATACCGTAATCACCCCTGTCTCCGGACAGGTCATAAACTTTTTTCGTATCTATCAGGATGTAATCACAGGCTTATCGATTATTAACTGGTTGGAATGTAACTGCGGGCTTATTGACTATTGACTGTTTAGACACGTACACATGGGGTAGGTGGTGGGTTTAGACACGTACACATGGGGTAGGTGGTGGGTTTAGACACGTATGCATGGGGTATAAAAGATTTTCACAAATGCTGGACGAGGTCCTTGGCTAAGAGGAGACTCTGCCTTGGGCCCGCCGGCGTAATAAACTGCACTCCACTATCTGCATTGTCCTTCTGAGTGAGTCTGTTTCCCGGAAAGCGTGGCTATGACAATAGCAAGCTCAGTTGGAAAATTCAAGCAATACAGGAAAAACACAAAATCTTGGCACACCTGGGACATGGGATATTCATGCAACTTCTTTCCTCCTCCCCGTGGAGTCACGGCTGTCCTGACTCCCTGGTCCTTAGGCAGGCCACTAGGAGGGGGCGCACGCTACCTCTGGGCCCGTCTCATTAAAGGCTTTCCTTGTGATACACCATAGCCTTTCTTTGATTTCTCATCAGGCTAGAATGGAAAGGTCTCCTAAACTGACCTTGGGGTCCACACACTGGAAATGGCAAAGCACAAAATGACAGGAGCCTGAATTCTCCGCACAGCCAGCCACCCCTCTCATGTGGGCTTTCCCCGAATGAGACACAAAATTCCACCGTATTGGATCATCATGTGCCTGCATTTATTTCTTGATGCAGCATCATCCATCCTACTCTGACTAGTAAAATATCTTACCACGGGAGAGGACAGTGTAAGGTTTTAGTAAATGCTGTTCCAGATATCATCTCTTTATGAGGAACATCCATGCACACACATGGAAGCAAATACAATGTTTTCTTTATAGGATCATCCTATACACAATATCTGTTTCACTCAATTATTTCTGGTGCAGATATTTCCAAATACTGTGTTCATACATCATCCTTATAAAGGGCTTCATGCGATTTCACTGAAGGATCGTATCACAATTAAATAAATAGATTGATTTTTCCTTGCTGGAAATTACAACTTTTTCCAGTTTTTCATCATTACAAACAACGTTGAGATGAGCATCCATCCATATGTATACCTCTTCGTGAATTTGTCCAATTATACAATCAGGATAAGTGTCAAAAGAATTTCGAGAGTTTGAGTCATATTGCTACACTGTTCTCCAAAATTTATGATAATCCATTTGTCAATTGACCATGAAAGGCACCCATTTTTCCCACTTTCATCCACCTGTGGTCAAATGTTAGAATCTTGACCCATATTAGCGGCAAAGAGAGATCGCATTGGTGATTTTATTTGCATTTCTTTTTTTTAAAATTACTTTTGTTATTGACCTTCCTTCACATATGACTGCTGACTGCCTGTCTTCTTTTGTGAATCATCTGTAGCTTTTGACTATTTTTCTGTTGGGGAGTTTGTCTTGTTTGTATTCATTTGCAAGAAAATCTTGCAAATGTCTTCCCTTTTGTGAGGCTTATCTTTGGAGCCAGTGAAATGTGCTTTGAAACTGACAGGACTACCAAGCACTGGAATTTAAATGATCTAAGGTGGGGTGGGGGTTGGCTAGGAGAGCATCCTCTGAACCTTGGATTATTAGGAAGCACCCTGCACCCCCAGAAGCACCCTGGTTAATACAGCCGAGCTCTCCTAGGAGCAATGGAGGGGAGTCACGGGGAAGCAAGCCAAGAGGCATAACATCGGGAAAACATTTTGCAAATAGAAAGACATCTCAGAAGGGATAAATGGAAACAGTGCCAAACTGGAGAGACAATTAAATGGCAGGGCTATTTATACCGCTCAGGTGGAGAAGGAACTAGACTCGCACCTTGGAAGAGCTGAGAAATGAAAGAAACGTGGCCAACGTGGGGGGTTCCTCCTTCCCCACGAAACTGGAATGCATGTAAAACTAGCTTTTATCTTAAAAAATGCTTTGACTACCCAAACCTTTCTGATAAAATCACATTGGGGTTGGTCACACTAGCATTTGAGAAATCGTCCTGGCTAAAATGACTCCCTCGGCAATCCCTGACCCCACCACATCTTTGGGTCATGCTGGGAGGTCCCAGACCCAAGTTCCTTCCAAGCTCAGTGTTGAGACTGAAGCGTTCTTCAGTCTCACATTGTCTGGTTAGCTGCAAGAAGGAAAAAGAAACACATCCATCTAACCTAGCATCAGACCTGGGGATTCAACCAAAGGGTCATTGTATTCTGACATGAAGCAAATGGACGTGAGCACAGAAACAAGTTATTATGGCCACGCCTGGGAATGCTTCTATGCACGAGGTACCACGTGGAGATAAAATAAAATTTCCCATCCCTGTCTGTGTTGCTCTTGTTCCATGGGAAGATGTGCTGTTGGGGTAACAAATAACACACGGAAGGATCCACGTGCTTTCGGCTGGTTTCCGCTTTTGGTCAAAACGTCATTTCTCACCTCTCCCACTCTGTTGCTGGGATGTGAACCATCTGACACCAGGAAAGGTCAGTTTGGACGTCATGGGCAGGTTCGTGCTGGCTGGAGGAGGGTGCATCTCCAGCGTGAAATCTGCTGACAAGGGTCTCCTAACAGGGGCAGGGACTGCCAAGGACGCTAGCGGTGCTGAGCGTGGGTACTGGGAGGCCGTGGGCGCACTGACCTTCCGCTTGGTTCCCAAGGGGAGCAAGCCCCCCACCGCCCAAGCACAGTGCAGCCACTTAGATGCCGCTCGGAACCTGGCCACCAGCCACATGTGCTTCTCCAAGCTGCCTCCTTGATTGGTTTGTTTGTTTATTGTTCTGGTTGCTCTGGGTCTCTGTCGCTGCACACGGGCTTTCCCCCTCGTTGCGGAGATCCGGGGCTTCTCTTGTTGCGGAGCGCAAGTTCGGGGGCGCGTGGGCTTCAGTAGTTGTGGCAAGCGGGCTCTCGATCGCAGGATCAGTAGTTGTGGGGCAGGCGCTCAGGTCCTCCACGGCATGTGGGATCTTCCTGGACCAGGGATTGAACCCGCGTCCCCTGCGCCGGCAGGGGACTCTTATCCACTGTGACACCAGGGAAACCCCAGGTCCTTGACTGAGCGCTCTGAAACTTGAATGCCTGAGTTCAAATTCCAACCCTCTCCTATTTTAACTGCTTTCAGTTCAGTTCAGTTGCTCAGTCTGACTCTCTGTGACCCCATGGACTGCAGCACACCAGGCCTCCCAGTCCATCGCCAACTCCCAGAGTTTACCCAAACTCAAGTCCACTGAGTCAGTGATGCCGTCCAACCATCTCATTTTAGCTGCTTAGCTTTGGGCAACTTTTTTTTTTTTTTTTAACTTCTCTGTGCCTCAGTTTCCTTATCTGAAAGTCCATTAGCACCAAACTTCATAGAATTGTTAAGTTTAAATACATGGATACAGTAAAGCAAGTTGAATAAAAATGATTCAGTGCCTCTTTGTCTTGAAGCCAGGGACTCCAGCGTGGAGACAGAGCACCTGGGTTAAGAGCCAGGTGACCTGGGTTGGAATCCTGACTTTGTTCTTTTCCTCATCATGTGATCTTGGGGGAAAGTTCCTTAGCCACTCTGTGCATTAGTTTCCTCCTCCACAGCATGAAGATAACAACTGCATTCATTCCCAAAAGCTGCTGTGATAAACCAGTGAGAAAGCCAAGTGCTGGCGTAAGCCTGTGACACATTCTAAGCGCTATGCAGACACTAACTCATTAATTTTGCTTTTAGATAGAGAAAACAGGTCAAGTAAATTCTCTGAAGTCACACAGAAGTTACACAGCTAATAACGGGGGTGCTGGGACCATGCTCAGACCCCTAAATAAAAGGAGAATTTCTCCCACTCTTCTCTGAAATATTTTCCTTGTCATGAGAGCAAGAGGGAGCCTCAGGCCTGAAACTTTCATCAGATTGTCCACAACCCTTCCCAAACCAGCCAACAACAGAACTTCCTCCTGGTTCAGAAATCAACTGCCAGGGGTGGCTGTAGTTACTGTTGATGGGTTTGATATAGTTATGCTGACACTCACAATTACTCTGCGAAGGGACTCCTTGTCTCCCTGGCTCTCTGGGGAGAGTTGGGGTTCCACACCTGGCCATCCTTCCCCACTCACAGGAAGTCTTGCCCACTAAGGTTCAGCTTCCTCTCTACACCTAGTACCTAGACAGAATGGTCCTCTCTTCACTCTCCGCAGAAAACATAATCCAAAGGTTACAGATGCCTCAAAAAGGAGCCACCCCCAAACCTTCCCTGATATGGTCTTTATTCCTCAGCCCCCACTAGCGTTCTTCAGTCGTCTCATATGTCTGCCTCCATAGCCAGTTTGTCTAACTGAAAGCTGTGTGTGTGTGTGTGTGTGTACACATACGCTGAGCACCCCGACAGTCTCTTTCCCTTCTGTAGGAAATACCAGCAAAGCTGCAAAACATCTCCATGGAAACCGGCCTCTCAGTCCATCAGGCTTCTGCAGCGTGGATGCGTCCTGTGCTAGGCAGGCAGGGACTAATGAGGCAAATTAACAGAATGCCCAACCTGCCAGCTTAGAATGCCACGGCCCTTCCTGGGGGCTTCTCATTAGCCAGCGACATCCCAGTGATGACAGAATCCTACGTTTCTACCCCGTGAAAGCTTGAGTGTGTGCCAGCTCTGATTGTCATGAAACTTTTGTAGGTTTACCTCCTCACCAGGCCGTGCAATGTAGGTCTCTATAGTAACCTACAGTACAGTCAATTTAAAAATGACAGTTTCTCCATCATGATAAGACTCCCCTCCCAGTTCCCTTTTAGGTCTCTTGTGTGATTCCAAGCCGTTTTTTCTTGTTCTTTCATCACAGTGATATTTTTAATCTGCTGAGAATCAGAGGTGATTTCAAGAGGAGGAGTTCTGATTTTTTAAAAAATGTTTTCCTCATCCTCTTCTACCTTTTCTCCAGTAGAGGATGTGTATTAAGGCTCTAACCAATATATATGCAATCTTTTTGCCTTTCAGTCAGGGTCAGAATGGTTCTGAATCTTGCTGGTAAGAGGTATAAACTTTAGGGTTGCTCTTGTTTAGTCCCTAAGTCTTGTCTGACTCTTATGCAGCCTCACGGACTATAGCCCGCCAGGCTCCTCTGTCCATGGGATTTCCCAGGCAAGAATACTGGAGTGGGTTGCCATTTCCTTCTCCAGGGGATCTTCCTGACCCAGGGATGGAACTCATGTCTCCTGCATTGCAGGCGGATTCTTTACCACTGAGCCACCAGGGAAGCCCAAATTTTAGGCTACCACCCATCAAAGGTTAGGGAGCAACTTAACAATATTAATAGATGGGATTAAACATATATTTAAGTGCATGGATAATTCCCACAGAGTATTATTTTACTCCTTCATTAATATGAAAGCTCTTTTTGTGTCATTATGATTTTCTGGAGCTTTGAACAGTTTTCTACGTTATTTGGTCTCATCCACCCTGGACCAGCTGGATATTTGTCTTATGTGGTTATTGCTTTACATTTCGTTAATAAAGTCTTCTGTTATTCTGTATTTTTCTGGCAGCAAATAGTAAAAAATTCCAAATATCTTTCAGTTTGATTGACCACTTTGCCTGGAAAGCTCTGGGGGAAAAAATGTAAGATCTGATTATTTGAGAAGTGTATTATGCCAAGTTTTAGAATTGAAATCAGAATATCATTGCCTCAAAACTTGAGGCTGTTCTTTTGTTTGCTTCTTAGGCTTGTTAACTCTTCGCATTTGAAAATCATCATTACATATTATTAAACCGATTATGGCAAGAGCGTGCTGTTTGAGAATGTTTAGAGATCTGAAAGTTGATAATATATTTAAAAGAAAAAAGATGTCTATACTCCCTCTCAAATAATGTGCTACTTGTAAAATGTGATCATGCTTTTTAGTAAGTCTGTCAGTCTTCCTAAAGCTGGCTTTTTCTTGTATCTTTATACTATCAGTTCTCGTGTGTGTGCACGTGCACGCTTGTGTGTGTGTGTGCGTTAGTTGTCAGTTGTGCCCGACTCTTTGAGACCTCACGGACTGTAGCCCACCAGGTTCCTCTGTCCATGGGATTCTCCAGGCAGGAATACTGGAGTGGGTTGCCATTCCCTTCTCCAGGGGATCTTTCTGACTCAGAGATCGAACCATGTCTCCTGTATTGCAGACAAATCTTTACTATCTGAGCCACTAGGGAAAACTTCTGATGTAAGTAAAGTCTCCTAAAAGAGTGCAGGTACACCTTCCTAAAGTCAATTCATTTATCTCTTATGTTTGGCTTTTGAAAAACCCAGTTCACCAAGAAGCCATTAATTAAATTCTAAGCAATTTTCCCACCAGAAAAATCTGGAAAAAAAGGATGAGAGGAAAAATAGATTAGAAAACCCACCTCCTTTTCTAATTTCATGGGATTAGAAGAAGTAATATTTCTTCTGCTTGAAAAAAAGGTCAAAGATAGCATTTGGAATATAATGAAAATAAATTACATAGTTAATTACTAAAGGAGGCTTTTCTGTTTTGGTTCCCAAAGTTAAAGTTAAACTGCAGAATGCTACCTGTTTAAGGATGTTCTTCACTGTTTGGTGAGGGAGAAGTTGAAATTATATATATATATATTTATATATATATATTTATATATATATATATAGTATGGGGCTTCCCTTGTGGCTCAGCTGGTAAAGAATCTGCCTGCAATGCGGGAGACCTGGGTTCCATCCCTGGGTTGGGAAGATCCCCTGGAGAAGGGAACGGCTACCCACTCCAGTATTCTGGCCTGAAGAATTCCACGGACCATATAGTCCATAGGGTCATAAAGAGTTGGACACAACCGAGCTACTTTCACACACACATATCTATATTATACTGTATATAATACATATAGTCATATATATATATATAATTTCAATTTCTCCCTCACCTAACGGTGAAGCACATCCTTAATATGTATATATATATATGGTCTGTTTCCACCTAAACTGACTGTATTGCAATTCATTTCTGATTTATGACACTAACCATTTCACGATCCCATGAGTTAAGGGCTCAGTGCTCCACCACTCGGCCATTACTTCAGCTGTGAGATGCAGTTTGAGGGTCCACTGTCCACCGGCACTTCTGACCTATACGTCTGACCATACTTCCGGCTATAAATTCTGGGGTTCCCATAACTCCTTTAGGTTTGGTAGTCCATGAAAATGACTCACAGAACTCAAGAGAGTGCTATATTTGCACTTAGAGTTTATCATAAAAGATACTGGACATGGAACAACAGACTGGTTCCAAATAGGAAAAGAAGTACGTCAAGGCTGTATATTGTCACCCTGCTTATTTAACTTATATGCAGAGTACATCATGCGAAATGCTGGGCTGGATGAAGTACAAGCTAGAATCAAGATTGCTGGGAGAAATATCAATAACCTCAGATATGCAGATAACACCACCCTTATGGCAGAAAGTGAAGAGGAACTAAAGAGCCTCTTGATGAAAGTGAAAGAGGAGAGTGAAAAAGTTGGCTTAAAGCTCAACATTCAGAAAAGTAAGATCATGGCATCTGGTCCCATAACTTCTTGGCAAATAGATGGGGAAACAGTGGAAACAGTGGCAGACTTTATTTTCTTGGGCTCCAAAATCACTGCAGATAGTGACTGCAGCCATGAAATTAAAAGAAGCTTACTCCTTGGAAGGAAAGTTATGACCAACCTAGATAGTATGTTAAAAAGCGGAGACATTACTTTGCCAACAAAGGTCCGTCTAGTCAAGGCTATGGTTCTTCCAGTGGTCATGTGTGGATGTGAGAGTTGGACTGTGAAGAAAGCTGAGCACCAAAGAATTGATGCTTTTGAACTGTGCTGTTGGAGAAGATTCTTGAGAGTCCCTTGGACTGCAAGGAGATCCAACCAGTCCATCGTAAAGGAGATTAGTCCTGGGTGTTCATTGGAAAGACTGATGCTGAAGCTAAAACTCCAATACTTTGGCCACCTGATGCTAAGAGCTGACTCACTGGAAAAGACCCTGCCCCTGGTAAAGATTGAAGGCAGGAGAGAAGGGGATGACGGAGCATGAGATGGTTGGATAGCATCACCAACTCAATGGACATGGGTTTGGGTAAACTCCAGGAGTTGGTGATGGACAGGGAGGCCTGGCGTGCTGTGGTCCATGGGGTTGCAAAGAGTCGGACATGACCGAGCAACAGAATTGAACTGAATAAAAGATACCCATTGGTGAGGACAGGGCTGGGGTGAAGGCTCTCAGGCCCTCTCCCCGTGGAGTCGGGGAGCTTCATCCTCTTGGGATGTCAATGAACTCATCAACCAGGAAGCCCCACTGAGCCTCATGCCCAGAGTTTATACTGGGGTTTCATTATCTAGACATGATTCAGGAAGTCACTGGCCACATGGCTGAAGTCAGTCTCCAGCCCCCTCCCCATACCAAGGTTGGGCTTGATATTTCTGGTGACCAGCCCCCATTGTGAATTGACCTAGCGGCCAATCATGAGTCATCTCATTAGCAGAATAAAGATGCTCTTGTCCCTCAAAAAGCTCTGAGGGGTCTTGGAGACCTGTGCCAGGACCTAGGGACCACACCACCTGTATTCTCATTACATCACAGCACCCACGTAACTCACAAGGCAAAGGTGTCAGTCTTATTTCCCCAGTGTTGGGAATGCACTGCTTTGGGTACATTATTGCCAAATTTGTCACTTTCCTTCATGCACTGTCATCAAGTGCCTAATCCTCTATCTGGTTATTTGCTTTGATTTCTGCCAAAATACATCAAAATATCATTACACATTGGTTCTGCCCATCTTCCAAGGTGCAGTTTTAATCATTTTTATTCTTTTACGCCACCTCTCCCGACTCTGGCTTTTATGTAAAAAATAATTACCTTCACATAGAAGTTTGGGGGCCTCTATTTCAGACTCACTTCTTTTGTCCCCCCCCCCCCGCCATTCCCTCCCACCCCACCCTGGGCCAATATATTAACCAGCAGTGTTACATCACGGTCCTCATCAACAAAATGAGATTTTTTTCTCTTATGAAGAGAATTATGATGCCTAGGAAACTCAAGGATATAAAATTTCCATTTTGAGGACTCCATATTTATGGGAAAGGCTGCAAACAGTCTTTTGCTGCAGACACAAAAATGGATATTCTAACTTAAATGGCCATAAATAGATAGGGAGAATGGAATTTTCTAGAAGTTGTTCTAGTACTTTTCTGGAGGTAATTCTAGTGCTTCTGTCAAGGCTTGTGGTTTTTCCAGTAATCATGTACAGATGTGAGAGTTGGACCATAAAGAAGGCAGAGCGATGAAGACTTGAAGCTTTTGAATTATGGTGCTGGAGAAGACTCTTGAGAGTCCCTTGGACAGCAAGGTGATCAAACAGTCCATCCTAAAGGAAGTCAGGCCTGAATATTCATTGGAAGGACTGATGCTAAAGCTGAAGCTCCAATACTTTGGCCACCTTGGCAAAGAGCCGACTCGTTGGAAAAGACCCTGATGCTGGGAAAGATTGAGGGCAGGAGGAGAAGGGGGCGACAGAGGATGAGAGAGATGAGATGATTAGTTGGCATTATGAACTCAATGGACATGCGTCTGAGCAAACTCAGGGAGATAGTGAAAGACAGGGAATCCTGGTATGCTGCAGTCCACGGTGTTGCAAAGAGTTGAACATGACTTGGTGACTAAACAACAACAACTAACTTAGATGGCCATAAATAAATTGATGGGGAAAATGGAATTTTCTAGAAGCACTTCTAGCACTGTCTACAAGTACTTTTAGTACTTTTGTCTTATCAAATAGTTTGGCAGCATAAAAGCTTCTCCCACACAAGCATTTATTGACCTATGGATCTTTCTGCTTCTTAGTCACCACAACTACTGTTGCAAAGTTTTGTGAAGATGTGATTATATTCATTCTGTGCCCAGTACATCAAGACATAGTATGGAAAGTATTTACTTGTTTTAAATTGAGGTTAAATTTCCATAACATAAAATTAACCATTTGAAATGGACAATGCTGTGGCATTTAATACATTCACAGTGTTGTACAAACATCATCTCTGTGTAATTCTAAAACATTTTCATTACCCTGAAAGGAAACCCTATACTCAAAGCTATTACTCCCCTTTAGAGGGTAATTATCTTTCAACAAAATCTCTGATTTCAGTCATTCACTTAACAAATATTTACGTCTACTGTGTTAGGGATATGTGTCAAGCGCATTTTTTTTTTTTTCTCTTGTCATTTTCTTATTTTTCCTAAATGTATTGTATGTGGTTATAGGAAGATTCCAGCCAGCTGGGTCTGGTTAATCAACTAGAAAATTCTACTCCATTGATACAGTCTGCATCTTCCATCTTATCCAGCAAAAAGGCAGACACACAGCAACAACATAAATAATTGCTGAATGACAGAGTTTTGCTGCAATCATATTGGGTTAGAACTGTATTGTCAAACAGTTGTATCATTTAAAAGATTTCTTTAGGCACATGTATGTCAGGAGCAACCAGAGATGTGATTTCATATCTGAGTCAATGTGGGGATTCACACAGGGGTGGAGGGTAAACTCACAGGAGCTGTCATACCTATTTGGTAAAAAAAGTGCTGCACTCATAGTGTTTCAAAGGCGACATTTTGAACTGAAATGCAGCTTGCAGCTACTATTCCCAGACGAGCCAGTCGCCCAGAATTTGCCCTTTTGAGAGGCAGTTGTAAGAACCATGGGAGTTGCCATGTCCCTGGTTGTGAAGGTCCGGAGGTTAGGGAGTAGCCCTTGGATATCATTTGACAATGAAGAGCATATAAGGATATAGCGGTGAGCCCACTCCTTGCGGGTGGGAGAGCCAGGGTGCCCGGGTGCCCAATTCTGTCCTCCCGGTGCCACTTAACAACCAGCATCCCTGGACCAGCTCTGGGGCTTCTATAATGAGGGAGCTCTCCTTTCTGAAAACCCACACGGCCCTGTTCTGCAGAGCTTCTAACTGACATCTGGCTACTGTTTTATGTGGGGTATTATTTGTCCAAAAAATCTTCTAAATTGCATTTTTCCTTCTCCGCACTGAGAGGAATATTCTGCTGACAGGATGTGTGATGTGGTAAGACGCTTTTCTTTCCTTTGGGTGTTGGGGTCCATGGCTTGGCTGGTGTTGGCACAGGTGGATCAGTGGGAGGGGATTTCACACAGAACTCTAAATCGCCATAAATTGATCTCTCTTTTATAAGATGTGGATTTCACCAGCCATCTGAGGTTCACTGGGTGACAGCTGCTCGGTCTTGGAGTCACAGAGCCAACCATTTGTTTCTTTATTTCTATTGGACTGTAGCTGATTTACAATGTTGTGTTGGTTTCAGGTCTATGGCAAAGTGAATCAGTTATACATATACATATATCCACTCTGTTTAAAGATTCTTTTCCCATGTAGGTCATTGCAGAGTGTTGAGTAGTGTTCCGTATGCTACACAGTAAGTGGTCCTTATTCAGCTATCTATTTTATATACAGTAGTGTGTATATGTCAGTTCAAATCTTCCAATTTGTCTCTCCCTCTCTTATCCCTTGGTAAACATTTCCATGGGGCTTCCCTGGTGGCTCAGATAGTAAAGAATCTGACTGCAATATGGGAGACCCAGGTTCGATCCCTGGGTTGGGAAGATTTCCCTGGAAAAGGGAATGGCTACCCACTCCAATATTCTTGCCTGGAGAATTCCATGGACAGAGGTTATGGTCCATGGGGTCGAAAGAGTCAGACATACTGAGCAACTAAGACTTTCACTTTGAAACATATGTTTATTTTCTATATATTTAACTCTGTGTTTTGTAGATGCGTTCATTTGTAGTCCTTTTTTACATTCCACACATAAGCAATATCATACGATATTTGTCTTTCTCTGTTTGACTTACTTCAGTCAGTATGACAATCTCTGAAGTGAAGTGAAGTTACTCAGTCGTGTTCGACTCTTTGCGACCCCATGGACTGTAGCCCACTAGGCTCATCTGTCCTTGGAATTTTCTAGGGAAGAGTACTGGAGTGGGTTGCCATTTCCTTCTCCAGGGGGTCTTCCCAACCCAGGGATCAAACCTGGATCTCCTGCACTGCAGACAGACACTTTACCGTCTGAGCCACCAGGGAATCCTGACAGTGACAATCTCTAGATCCACCCATATTGCTGAGAGTGGTATTAATTTCGTTCTTTTTTATGACTGAATAATAAATATTCTGTTGTATATATGTATCACATCTTCATCCATTCCTCTTATATTACAAAGTTACAGTTATCAAAACAGTATGGTACTGGCGTGAAAACAGAAATATAGACCATAGGAACAGTATAGAAAGTCCAGAGGTAAACCCACACGCTATCGTTGCCTAATCTATGACCATGGGAGCAAGAATACACAGCGAGGAAAAGACGGCCTCTTCAATAAGTGTTGCTGGGAGACTGTTCAGCTACATGTTAAAGAGTGAAATTAGAACACTCCCTAACACCACATACAAAAATAAACTCAAAGTGGATTACAGACCTAAATGTACGGCTGGATACTATAAAACTCTTAGAGGAAAACACAGGCAGAACGCTCTGACATAAATACCGGCAACATTTTTTTTTTGGATGAATCTCCTAGAATAATGAAAACAAAGGAGACCTACTTAAACTTAAAAGCTTTTGCACAGCAAAGGAAATCATAAACAAAGCTAAAATACAGCCTCAGAATGGGAGGGAATATTTGCAACTGAAGCAACCAACAAGGGATCATTCTCCAAAATAAATAAGCAACTCATGCAGCTCAATATTAAAACAAACAACCCAACCAGAAACTGAGTGGAAAATCTAAATAGACGTTTCTCCAAAGAAGACATACAAGTGGTTAAAAAGTACATGAAAAGGTGCTCAGCATCATAATTATTAGAGAAATGCAAATCAAAACTACAATGAGGTATGTAGTTCTCACACCAGTCAGAATGGCCATCATCAGAAAGTCTGCAAACAATATATGCTAGGGAGGATGTGGAAAAAAGGGAACCCTCTTACACTGTGGTGGGAATGTAAACTTGTACCACCAACATGGAGAAGAGTATGGAGGTTCCTTTAAAAACTAAAAATAGAGCTATCCATATGAACCTGCAGTCCCACCCCTGGGCATATATCCAGAGAAAAACCATAATTCAAAAAGATACAAGCACCTCAATGTTTATTGCGGGGCTTCTCCAATGGCTGAGCGGGTAAGGAATCTGCCTGCCACGAAGGAGACACAGGGCCAGGAAGATCCCCAGGAGAAGGAAACAGCAACCCACAACAATATTCTTGCCTGAGAAATCCCATGGACAGAGGAGTCTGGCAGGCTACAGTCCAAAGGGTCGCAAAAGCTGAATATGACTGAGTGACTAGGCATACACAATGTTCATTGCAACACTATTTTCAATAGCCAGGTCATGGAAGAGCCAAGCCATTTCTAAGAAACATTTAGACTTTGTCTTATATGACAGCACAAATTGCTTTAGGAGAATGGACCTCTAGTGAAGTCGCTCAGTTGTGTCCGACTCTTTGCAACCCCATGGACTGTAGCCCACCAGGCTCCTCCATCTATGGGATTTTCCAGGCAAGGATACCAGAGTGGGTTGCCATTTCCTTCTCCAGGGAATCTTCCTGACCCAGGGATGGAATCAGGGTCTCCCTCACTGCAGGCAGACTCTTTACCATCTGAGCCCCAGGAAAGTCCTCCAAAAGGGGTCTTTATAAAAAATAATGCATATTTTTTTTCCGATTGACCTAGAGGGTCAGTAAATATCAGGATGGAGCTTCCTAGGTGGTGCTAGTGTTAAAGAACCCGCCTGCCAATGCAGGAGATGTAAGAGACCTGGGTTTGATCCCTGGGTCAGGAAGATTTCCTGGAGGAGGGCATGGCAACCCACTCCAGTATTCTTGCCTGGAGAATCCCTTGGACAGAGGAGCCTGGCAGGCTACAGTCCACAGGGTCTCAAAGACTTGGACACGACTGCAATGATTTACCACACATGCAAGTATCAGGATGTCTCAAAATTCCCAGTTGGTAAATCCCTGGATCTCCTGGCCAGGTCTTTTCTTAATCTCACATTTCCATCTTCATAGTGGCATAACTGTTCAGTTCAGTTCAGTTCAGTCACTCATTCATGTCTGACTCTTTGTGACCCCATGAATCGCAGCACGCCAGGCCTCCCTGTCCATCACAAACTCCCGGAGTTTACTCAAACTCATGCCCATCGAGTCGGTGATGCCATCCAGCCATCTCATCCTCTGTCGTCCCCCTTCTCCTCCTGCCCCCAATCCCTCCCAGCATCAGGGTCTTTTCCAATGAGTTAACTCTTCGCATGAGGTGGCCAAAGTATTGGAGTTTCAGCTTCAACATCAGTCCTTCCAATGAACATCCAGGACTGATCTCCTTTAGGTTGGACTGGTTGGATCTCCTTGCAGTCCAAGGGACTCTCAAGAGTCTTCTCCAACACCACAGTTCAAAAGCATCAATTTTTCGGGGCTCAGCTTTCTTCACAGTCCAACTCTCACATCCATACATGACAGTTAGACAAGTGTAATTCTGAGGAAAACTGTCATTCAACTAACAGCCCCCCTTGGGTTCATTTCTTAGGCCCTGCACAACAGCTTACCCAAACCTGGCGGGCTTGAAATGGTAGAAATGTGTTCTCTCCCATTTCTGGAGGTGAGCAGTCTGAGACCAGGATTTCAGGGGGACCACACTCCCTCTCCCTTGCCTCTTCCAGGTTCTGGGGGCATGGGGTTGTGAGTAGCCCTTGGTTTGTGATTGCATTACTCTAACCTTCAAGACCAGCATCTTCACATCTTTCTGTTCTGGGTTCATGTTGCCACCTCTGCTGTACGTGTGTGATTGCATTTAGGATCCATCTGGATAATGCAGGGTGGATAATGACATTTGCAAAGACCTCTCCCTGCTTTATTCCCATATGAGGTAACATCCACAGATTTCATTAAGGCATTAAGATGTGGATCTCTTGTGGACCCTAGTGTTTTACTCAACTAAATAATTTCAAATTAGTCAACCCTAAAGGAAATCAACCCTGAATATTCATTGGAAGGACTGATGCTGAAGCTGAAGCTCCAATAATTTGGCCACTGATGCAAAAGACTGATGCAAATAGCAGCCTCATTGGAAAAGACCCTGATGCTGGGAAAGATTGAGGGCAGGTGGAGAAGAGGGTGGCAGAGGATGAGATGGTTGGATGGCATCACCAACTCAATGGACATGAGTTTGAGCAAACTCTGGGAGAGTGGACAACAGAGGAGACTAGTGTGCTCTAGTCCATGGGGTCACAAAGAGCTGGACATGACTTAGAGACTCAAAAGCAACAACAGCAGAATTTAAGCAGACTTCTCTCTTTCAGAGCATCTTAAAGCCTTATGACACATATAGACAGTGGGAATCCTAAGGGGAGGTGCAAGTAACTCCTACAAGTGTTGAATCACTAACAGTGCTCCTCAAATCTGAGTTTTAAAAAATTAGTCCAAAGCTAGAAGTCACATGCTGCAGTAAAAGCATGAGTAAGGTAGTTCTGTTTGAAAACTTGGTTCTGCCTTAAGTGGTTCTGTGATATCTCTGGCTAGTCTTATAACCCCTGTGAATAGTTTCCCTCATCTGTAAAAGGAAGATATTAATGTTAGTTATACCTACTTTGGGGCTTCCCTGGTGGCTCGCTGGTAAAAGAGTTTGCCTGACAATTGAGGAGATGTGGGTTTGATCCCTGGGTTGGGAAGATCCCCTGGAGGAGGAAATGGCAATCCACTCTAGTAATCTTACCTAGAGAAATCCCATGGACAGAGGAGTCCGGAGGGCTATACTCCATTGGGTCACAAAGAGTCAGACACGACTGAGCACAATACCTACTCTGCAAGGTTAGTATAATAATTAGAAATAATTTACTTGAAAGACCAAGTCCAGTGTAGCGCTCAGTGAATTCCAGTCATTATTATTATTATTTCTCTTGCTTGTATTAGGCAGAGGGATTAAAGGTGATTTTTTTTCCCCACTGTTACTGAGATATAGTTGACAAACAGCACTGTATACGTTTAAGGTGTACAACATAAGGATGTGAAATGCACTTTGAAATAATTATCACAGTAAATTTGGTTAATGTCCTCATCTCATACATATATAAAAAAATTAAAAAAGGAGAGAAAGAAAAAAATTTAGTCTGAGGATGTCACAGGACCCAGGAATAAACTTCAGAAAATGTTAGGCTTTAGAACAACTTAGCTGAATGCCGAAGAATTGATGTTTTTGAACTGTGGTGTTGGAGGACTCTTGAGAGCCCTTTGGACTGCAAAGAGATCCAACCATTCCATCCTAAAGGAGATCAGTCCTGGGTGTTCATTGGAAGGACTGATGCTGAAGCTGAAACTCCAGTACTTTGGTCATCTGATGTGAAGAAAAGACTCATTTGAAAAGACCCTGATGCTGGGAAAGATTGAAGGCAGGAGGGGAAGGGGGCGAGATAGGATGAGATGGTTGGATGGCATCACAGACTCAATGGACATGAGTTTGAGTAAGCTCCAGGAGTAGGTGATGGACAGGAAGACCTAGCGTGCTGCAGTCCATGGGGGTCTCAAAGAGTCAGACATGACTGAGTGACTGAACTGAACTAAACTGAGAGATTTCTTTTCCAGCATTACTTAGAATGCCCTACCCACCATGCTTAGACTTTTCTTTCTATTTCCCTACTTAAAATAAAATGTCCAGCTTTAGCCAATGTGTCTTGATCACTGTTCTCCAAACCGACCTGTGCTGTCTTGCTTCCAGGATTCTCTTCTGAGAGAATGGTAACCTCCAAGCTGCCTACCACCCTCTAACAAGCAGCCCTGTGACCCCCCTCACCTCCCGGTAAAGCCCTGTCCATCCAAGGTCCAGCTTTCCTGAAGCCTTCCTGAATCCCCCAAGGAGCCTCTCCCTTTTCAAATCACAGCTTCAGGGTTGAGACGTCTCAGGGACAAGAGTCAGAAAGAGAAAAACAAATATTGTAGATTAATGCATCTATGTGTAATCTAGGAAAATGGTCCAACGGTCCTATTTGCAGGGCAGGAATAGAGATGCAGACTCAGGGAAAGGATGTGTGGATGTGGCGGGGGTGGAAGGAGAGAGTGGGATGAACTGGGAGGTTAGGGCTGACATGTGCTCCTCCACGGGTGAAATAAACAGCTAGTGGGGAGCTGCCGTGTAGCACAGGGAGCCCAGGTCGGTGCTCTGTGAGGACCTAGGTGGGTGGGATGGAGGTGGGGTGGGAGGAAGGCTCAAGAGAGGGGAGACTATGGACACAGAGCTGATTCACCTCACTGTAGAGCGGAAACCCACACAGCATTGTAAAGCAGCAATACCCCAACTAAAAAAAAATACAGAAATGTGCAAATCGTTACTGTTTTTGCTTTACAACCAGCAGATTCAAAAAGTATCCCCATAAAGACCCTGTGGTCTTTCCAATATGGAAAGACAGGGAGGTGAATTTCAGCATGACCTTGAGGTTACTCCAGGAAATGTGCTGTGAGCTCCACTTCATCTGACTTCACGTCTTGGTTAAAAAAAAAATCAATAAATAAAGATGAGGCTTTTCCTGACTCTTGTTTTATAATTTACCTCCCCTCCCACACATGCTCACAAGCCTGCTGCTAAGTACTTGTTAATCACTGGGTTAATTATTTGTGATGGGCCCACCCTTGAATTTTGGGCTTCCCTGGTGGCCCAGAGGGTAAAGAATCTGCCTTCAATACAGGAGACCTGGGTTCGATCCTTGGGTTGGGAAGATCTCCTGGAGAAGGGAATGGCTACCCGCTCCAGTGATCTTGCCTGGAGAATTCCCACAGACCAAAGAGCCTGGTGGGCTACACAGTTGATGGGGTCGCAAAGACTCGGACACGCCTGAGCGACTAACACACACATACCCTTGATTTATTTAAAAAATTAGATTAAAAATGTAGGATGCAAGGAGGAATCCTGCACTTTGAGGAACACAACCCTTGATTTATTCAGAGTCTTATTTCTTCCCTCGCTGATGGTCATGGAATAACGTGTGCAAATCTGGCAGGAGAAAATGGTGAGAAAATCTTTTCCATGGGAGGATCTCAGACATGCGTCTGACACCTTCTCTTTCATTAAAGCCACGGGAAGAGAATGTGGATCTTACATGGGAGGAGAGCATCCTGAATTAAAAAAAAATGTCCAGACTTGTTTCTTCCTATCTGTTCTTTTGTGAGAGCGTTCTTGTTGAGACTGTGTGCTGGGGGGTGGGGTGGGGTGGGGAAGAGGGGCTGCAAAGTCATAAGCCTACAGGTTAGGGACCCAGCAACTTGGAGGAGAAAATAATTTGGGGAAGGGGATTATTTAGAAGTCAGAACACATTGATATGCGGCACCTTTCTCTGATTTATTTGGACATTTATTCCTAGGTGAGAGCCAGGGCCATCATCTGAATTAAATATCTACTAAGAAGGCAGCCCTCCCAAGCCAGCAGGCAATGATGCCTGGTTTGGCTTCAGGAAATCGCAGTCAGGTTTATCTCCCTTAATTCTGTGAACTGGACCGTGTGAATCCAGGGAGCAAACATCATCAGTATCACATCTGTTCCAGGAGAGAGCATATGATATTGGGAGGAAAGCGTCTGCATAATAAGTGGAAAGGATTACAGTTTATTTAGCAATGAAACCCACGAGGAGATTCTTTGGCCAGGATGAAAGTTCAAGTAGAAGGTGAAATATTACTTCTCAGAACAAACGGGCTACAGGTAATGAACACTGCATACTAAAATCCCCAAGGTAACTAAAATCAGTTAACGGAAATTTTTAGTACCTAATGTCAACTCATAAAATCATACAGTCACGCCATAACCCTTGCATCTTTAAGACAGTAGAACATAGAACAAGGGGACAAACTCTCCAGTATGAATAGCCTTATAACGGGCTTGAGAATTGCAAGTAAAGTGAGGTGTGGGGCACATTAGAAGGTTCATTTTTGTGTTTGAGTGCCTGATGGGGACAACTGCTGTGCTAAATGCTTTCTGTGCATTATATATTATGTGATATATGAATATATATATTTATTAGCTTTCAATCATGTCTGTTAGCTTATGCATGTATATACATATTAAAATGCACTTATTTATACATACTCATGTGCATAAGCATACATATTAGCTCATATATACATATCCATTAGTTTTATATGCATTATCAAAACACTGCCAGGTGGCTGTTAAGCTCCCTTGCAGGAGCTCAGAAAAGTGAAAAGTGAAAGTCACTGGGTCGTGTCTGACTCTTTGCAACCCCAAAGACTATACAGCCCATGGAATTCTCCAGGCCAGAATACTGGAGTGGGTAGCCTTTCCCTTCTCCAGGGGATCTTCCCAGTTCAGGGATCAAACCCAGGTCTCCCGCACCTCAGGCAGATTCTTTACCAACTGAACCACCAGGGAAGCCGACAGGAACTCTAAGAAGAGGCAAGTAATTTGTGAGTGGGGCTCCCAGCTAGGAGCAGGCTTGGTGGCCATCAGATCCTGCAGAAGACCACGCTGACGGACGGAGCTCTCCTTAGAAGGATCACTCTGGCCCAGCATGCCAGGAATGTTTCGCTAACTATGTAGAAACCTTTATGAATGCAATTCTGGGCTTCAGAGAGACTCTCTGAGTCACTATTGAAACATCAAGACGCCCCCTGCCTCCCTTCCTCCTAACGCCTTTGAGCCTGAAATTTGATATCTTGGGAGAAATGAAATCAAAGCAGAAAAGCATATGAGAAATGTAGGCAGGGATGTTTTTACTGCTGAAAACCCTCCCACCCGCCCACCACAGCCCTTTCCTCTCGGTGAAGCCGAGACTCGGTGAAATCTGAGAAGTGACTCTCTCCCATCAGCTGTCATCTGCCTTCACCCGAGTACAATCTTGGCCAGCGCCCGTGTGTCCCCTCTCCAGACACATTCAGGGAGGTGGAGGGAGCCCCCTGGAGAACCCTGGGCTGTCTGGGGGAAGGGGAGGAGTGGCTAGGGGGAGGGGCGTCAGCCCAGCCTGGGGGAATCAAGTTGGGGACAGGTGAGTGATGACCAGCTCCCTGGAGAGCATCCTTGTCTTGCCGCTGGGAGTGTCAGCCAAGGCAGAGAGGTCTGGGCAGGTTGAGAAGAAAATTCCTCCACCCAGGGGCTCTCATCAGCCCAGGTCTGAGAAAGGCCCGGCCCGCAGGTGTGGAGGGCACCCCTCCACCCCGCCCCCCAACCTGTGCCGTGCTCTCGGGAGCCTGGGACGTCAGCGGTGCCTGCTGCTCTCCGGACCATCTGTTCACTCCCAGCGCACCCTCCTTATCTCAGGCTCGGCGCTTGCTAAACACACACGGGATCACGCCCTTTGGCTCTGGGTCGACATCTGTCCCCGCCTTCTGGCCTTTCTCGAGGCCCCATGCCCCTGGGCGGGGGACCCTTCTGTCTGCAGCCTGAGGGCCTAGACGGATGCCTGAGACCCCGAGTTCCCCTTTTCTGGCCCCACGCTAGTGGCCACAGCATCTCTTTCCCACTCTTTCCCCTGATGAGACCTGTCCTCCGCAGAGGCTCCGCAAAGGGGATCTGACGGTTGGTGGGACGAGGAGGGCAGGAACTGACGCAGTGGGAGAAGGGAGGGGAGGGATCAAGTGAGGGTGACAGACGGTGGGAGGACGGGGCAGGCTCCAGGGGGCAGCGCGGGGGAGGGGGAGGGGAGGACAGTGAGACAGGTTGGGGGGGGGCAGAGGGCAGAGGATGGGAGGCAGGAAAGGGGAGCGGAGAAAGCAGGAGGGAGAGAGGTTAAACGTGCATTTGTTTACTTTTTCCCTTTAGGTTGAAGCTAAGGCAAGCTAAGGGTGGGGTGGGGTGGGGTGGGGTGGGGTGGGGGGGTGGGGAGCTGAGCTCCCAACTTGGGGGAGGGGTGTTCTGTCCTTGGGTCCCACGGGAATCCCAGCTCCTGGATAGCCCTGGGGTGTCACCTGTGCTCTCCCATGGGCTTGGCAGAGAGGATTGGGGAGCATGGCTGGCTGCTGAGATGTGCGCGCGTGGGGTGGGGGTGATGATGGAGGCAGAGAGAGATTTTTGGTTGTTCTTGGCACTCCCCCCCCCGCCCCCGCCATGGATGGTGGTGGCAGCCTGGCTAGCGTGATGTCTCCAAGCTGCCAAGCCGGGCTGGTGGCATGGCGGCTTATATGCCTCGAACACATTCTTTGTGTGCCCTGACCTTTTGTAAGCAGAGTGGAAAATGAAGGAGGGCCAGAGCCCAGGTATGGAGGGTGGGAGAAGAAGGGGGCGACAGAGGGTGAGGTGGTGAAGATGGCATCACTGACCCAGTGGACGTGAGTTTGGGCAAACTCCAGGAGAGAGTGAAGGACAGGGAAGCCTAACGTGCTGCAGTCCATGGGGTCGCAAAGAGTCGGACACGACTGAGCGACTGAACAGCAACAGCAGAGTCCTTGTGACCCCAAATGAGAGAGAGACACCAGTGAGCTGCTGATGGCACTCACTCACTCAGGTGCCCCCTGGGCTCGGGGTGCGTGGAAACCAGGGAAGGGCTGAGCCGATGCAGCGCCCCAGAGCTGGGCTTCCCACCATCAGCAGCTCAGAAGGGCAATGGGAGAGAGCAAGCTATCAACAGAGCCGACGGGCACGTCCTAAAACTGCTCTTTTGCAAAGAATGATATTCCTCCCGGCTTCTGGGAGAAAGGAGGTCTCCACCTCCTCCCCACCCCCCACCTTTCCCCTTTCCCCTTTCTGCCAGCCCCAGGAGTTGTGCCGTTTCCAACTCTCCTCTTGAACATTATCATGCTGGAAAATTCCCTTTATCTTCTGAGCTTCAGTCAATGGCATCATCAATAGAAACAGAAATACTAGTGACTTGGCTGCCCCCGGAAGCAGGCAGTCGAGGCAGATAGATTCTCTTGGTGGCCACGAGGGTTGACTGAGGTTTCCACTCCTGCGTTAATCAAGTCGAAGGTGGTGGCTTCAGCGGGGAGTGATACTGGAGACTGAAACCTTGGGAGGATCTGCAATTGACTAGGAAAACCCACCATTGCTGCAGAAGCACAAAGGACGGGTGCTCATTTGTCTAGAGCAGGGATTCCCAGTCTCCCACCAGGGCGGTGACCTGCCTCGCAGGACAAATTTAGTGATGTTGGAAGGTTACTGGGGGAAGGTGACATGGATACCTCGTGAGCTAAGGTCAAGTGCCAGTTGCTCACTGGTATCCGACTCCTTGCAACCCCATGCGCTGTAGCCTGCCAGACTCCTCTGCCCACGGGGTTCTCCAGGCAAGAGTCCTGGAGTAGGCTGCCATTTCATTCTCCAGGGGACCTTCCCGGCCCAGGGATCAAACCTGGGTCTCCCATATGGGAGGCAGATTCTTTACCATCTGAGCCACCAGGGAAGCCCGAGCTAAGGTCAAGGATGCTGCTAAACATCCTTCAATATGTACAACGTCACAATGAAGAATTATCCAGGGACTTCCCTGGGGGTCCAGTGGTTAACAGTGTGCCTGCCAACGCAGGGGACATGGGTTCAATCCCTGGTCAGGGAAGATCCCACATGCTACAGGGGCAACCAAGCCCTTACACCAGAGGTACCAAGGCCTGTGAGCCCCAGAGCCTGGTGCTCTGCCGAAGAGAAGCCACTTCAATGAGAAGCCTGCAGACCTCTACTAGAGAGCCGCCCCCGCTTGCCGCAATTAGAGGAAGCCTGCGCTCTCCGCAGCGACAGGGCACCACTGACCAAACAATTATCCAGATCCAGACGTCAGTGGTGCCCAAGGCAAGAAGCCGTGATGGAGCTCTTCCGAGCGCCCTAGAGGAGTGGTTGGTGCCAGATGAACTTCTCACCAACTGAGTCAGGGACATTAATCAGAAAGTGAGGACCGAGGTGACCTCCAAAATCATGATGGGAGGGAAATGAATTTGAGAAAATAGTTTTTCCCCATTTCCTGCGTGAAGGACAGTCATAACCTGGACAAATGTCAGGCACCCTAAGCTGAAATTTACTTACTTCGCTGTTTTTTGAACATGACTGTGTTTCTACCAGTTAAATCCTTTAAGTGGCATGCTTGTTGCGGAGATGGCAAGGAGGAAACCGCATTCTTGTTTGGAGCTTGGTGTTAGAAGCAGGAGAAGCACAGAAGCAGGAAAGTCCCCACCAGGAGGGACATGGGAGGGAGGAAAAGGGGGGACCAGGGAGGGCGTGGTGGGTGAGATCATTAAGTGGCAGGAGGTCTGTGGTCCTTCTCAGGTCCTCTCACCTCTGAGCTAGAGTTTCTGATTCCAGCTCAACAGGTCCATCATCTCAAGCAGGATGCGATCATCCCTTGAATTCGAAAGAGATGTGTTCCAGTAAGGAAAGCACATGCCTCTTAGTGAAAAAAAATAATAACGGCTTTCTAGAGGAGCACACCCATAGAAGAGACTCTGTCGTTTTGGATGGAAGGAAGGATTTCTGCCTAACGGTGGGACTGAAACGATGTATGGTGTGGGGACGCAACATACAACGTCATCTTTTGCACCTCCACGCTGGCCCCTCTAAGCATCCATTCTTGGGCACCCGCCCCCCTTGTCCTGAGCCCAGGAAAAAAAGACACAAAAAAGGAGAAGGCACCCCTCAAGAGTTGCTGATTGAGTCAGTCTGGCGAGTGTGAGTGTGGGCGGGATGGGTAAGGGCAATGATGCAGCGTCCAGAGCTCCTGGGAGAGTCAGAGACCCAGCCTGCAGGCTGGGCTTCCAGAACCTGGTCCCGGAAGCACTCGGCAGGGCTGCTGGGGAGGGCGGGGCTGCTTGTGGCATGTGTGCCAGCCGGGTGCCCAGCCCCCCGCTTGTCTGCATCAGCTCACCTGCAAGGTGGGGACGGGCTGTCATCTCAGGTGGGGAGGTGCAAAGGAGGGGAGGTGGGAAGCCCCCCAAAGGAGAGTCTGGAGGAGACGCTGGGCGGCGAGCAGCCTGTGTCCTCTATTGACGAGGAAGCCACGTGAGGAGGGAGACTGGATGGGGCAGAGAAGGAGGAGACAGCAAGGAGAGTCTAGGGCACACAGCCAGAGAGAGCTGGCAGTGACGCTGGCCAGGGCGTGGTTTAGGAAACCCTGAAACCTCCCTGTTAAGCCAGGAGAGGCAGCGACGAGTGCCTGGGCGGCTGGCACAGGAGCTCATTTAGATACTCATCACAAGTAATGAAGCGACGGCTTACCCTGTGTAAGGGCAAGAACCAGCGCTCAAGAGCCCTGAGTTTGACTTTAAGTCATGCTACTTGATTTTTTTTTTTTTTTTTAAGGGGATGCCTTTTTGAAGTTTTGTTAAATCTTTTATTACAAGTAATTATATTCAAACTGAAAATAAATGCAGATAATAAGTGTATAAAATACAAAAAGTTCTTCCCACTTTCAATCATTAAAGGCAATAAGGTGATGCTGTTTCCAGTAGTCATGTATGGATGTGAGAGTTGGACTATAAAGAAAGCTCAGCACTGAAGAATTGATGCTTTTGAACTGTGGTATTGGAGAAGACTCTTGAGAGTCCCTTGGACTGCAAGGAGAGCCAACCAGTCCAGCCTAAAGGAGATCAATCCTGGGTGTCCATTGGAAGGACTGATGCTGAAGCTGAAACTCCAATACTTTAGTCACCTGATGCAAAGAGCTGACTCATTTGAAAAGACCCTGATACTGGGAAAGATTGAAGGTGGGAGGAGAAGGGGCTGACAGAGGATGAGATGGTTGGATGGTATCACCGACTCAATGGACATGAGTTTGGGTGAACTCCAGGAGTTGGTGATGGACAGGGAGGCCTGGCATGCTGCAGTCCATGGGGTTGCAAAGAGTTGGACACTACTGAGCGACTGAACTGAACTGTAGACAGTATCTGGCTTTAGGTCTAGTGATTAGCATGAATTTTACAAACTAGATTTATACCTTTACTTTTGAAAATTTCCACCTCTTTTCACTGCTCTTGTAGCCCATCTGGTCTTCCTTCTTGTATTCTTTTTTTTCCTTTTCTTGATTTTTTTTTAAAGGTTGCATGGAGTCAGGGGCTTCCCTGGTGGCTCAGATGGTAAAGAATCCACCTGCAATGTGGGAGACCTAGGTTCAGTCCCTGGATTGGGAAGATCCCCTGGAGGTGGGCATGGCAACCCACTCCAGTATTCTTGCCTGAAGAATACCATGGATAGAGGAGCCTGATGGGCTACAGTCCACAGGGTCGCAAAGAGTCGGACACGAATGAGTGACTAAGTATGTTTTCTGATTTTAAAATGCCTGTCTTCTGTCCTTCAACTCAGCCATCAGTCAGCCAGGTATAAATTTTCAGATTGAAAATCATTTCACTCAGAATTTGAATTTAGTGTTCTGTCATCTTTTTCATTTTTTAATTGAAGTAGCATTGATGTTATCAAAAACCTCAGGTATACAGATGACATTACTGTTATGGCAGAAAGTAAAGAAGAACAAAAGAGCCTCTTGATGAAAGTGAAAGAGGAGAGTGAAAAAGTTGGCTTAAAACTCAACATTCAGAAAACTAAGATCATGGCATCTGGTCCCATCACTTC